>NW_027140486.1:351335-702670 GCF_036365525.1 Heterodontus francisci
GTTTAATGAGCTCACACGGGTGGTCAATGTCAGTGAATTCATCGCCACATGGCATCTCCTACCCCTACCCCCAACACCACCAATCTCTCACACTGCTTAATGTACCACACCCCCATCACTCACACATGAGCAGTCCCTAACACTCAGGACTCACACCTAACATTCACATACTCCCCCTCACCCTCACACACCTTGCACTTATACCAGCTTCACACCCACCTCTCACTGCCTCCACATACCTCCAGCTATTCAGCTATGGCAGGCACATCACCCAAACACATTGCAACACAATCACTGACATTCTGCCCTCTCTCTTAAAGGACAAGGTGACCCATAATCAGAGGGAGCAGCAGTGAACCGACGGGGGCCAGGCCTCATCCCCTGAGCCTGAGCGAGGAGATGGTACTCCACATCAAGGGAGTGGCTGTGACAGAGCCCATAGCATCCGGCATCACCGAGAGTATTCGGGATGTTGTTGTGTTCCTGCCTTATGTCCCTTCGTAACTCCCAGCTTCCCCTCATCCTGATGTCTAGGATGATGTACAAGCTGCAGATGGTGGGTCCATGAACATTTTTCTGTCGATCCCACCCCCAATCCCTCACGCCAACTCCGCCTTTCTGCTTTTATACGTTCCAATACTTTTCTGGGCGGCTCAGCGGCGCTGTGGTTAGCACTGCAGCCTGATATCTCCAGGGACCTGGGTTCTACTCTGGGTACTGCCTGTGCGGAGTTTGCAAGTTCTCCTTGTGACCGCGTGGGTTTTCGCCGGGTGCTACGGTTTCCTCCCAGAGCCAAAGACTTGCAGGTGATAGATAAATTGGCCATTGTAAATTGCCCCTAGTGAAGGTAGGCGGTAAGGAATATGGGATTAATGTCGGGTTAGTATAAACGGGCGTTTGTTGGTCGGCACAGACTGGGTGGGCCGAAGGGCCTCTTTCAGTGATGTATCTCTAAATAAAATAAATAAATGAAACAATGATAACCCAAAACTGCGAGCTTCCCAGTCACAGCAGCTCCAGGAGACAGAGAGGGAGAGCAGCAGCACAGCACTGATAGTGAATCCCTATCACTTGGTCTGATAAGCACAGTCACCAGATCAAATACTTACACTGTCTGTATCTTAGAGGCAGATATAGAGTCGGAATCTGCACGTGGTGAGTCACCGAGCACGAGTGAGCTGCAGCCAGGCAAGGGGAAAAGGATAGTTCTTGTGTCAGCTCACCAGAGGGCGAGGTCACAAACGAGTTATAATACACAGGACTCAGATGTGAACATTTCTGGAACAGCATACAGGAGAATGCTGATGGACATGTACACTGAGATACTTTGTCCATTGACAGGCCTGTCAGACAGTCTGTTGTCACTGTCAAGGAACATGGAGGAGTCCAGCTCCAACATGGCACAGGACATTGCCTAGAGCTTGAAGCCCATTCTTCCCCCTGTAGAAGTCGTCACTAACTCCATGACAGCAGTAGCGGACCCAACCGTGATTCAGTGTCTGATACCATTATCTCAGCTTCCACTGCACAGACGGCAGACACCCAACGTCTCAGTGCTGCTGTGGAAGCTCAGACTGAGGTCATAAGATCCATGCTTGCTGCCATGCAGGATCAGACTGCTGTCATCATGGATGTGGATCTTAGTGTTCAAAGGGGTTTGCAGGCTCTCACAGCAGTCCAGCAATCTGTGATCTAATAGATTACTAGGATTGCTGAGGTGTCGTCCCGTGGGAGTGACAGTGTCTCTGTGGAGTATGAACCGGCTGTCCTCTCTCAGGATGACAGTATTTGTTCTCCCTTTACTGTCACGCCACCAGTGTCTTTGCTGCTACCCATCAGCCAGCCCAGGCTGCGACTGCACATATCGAGGTGGTGCAGTCTGAATCCGAGCCCGCAAATCCCAGAGCTGATCGAGGACGTCCTGCAAGGCCATCTGCAGTCTCCCCCAGTGACAGTCAGCAGCTTTCCACCAGCCATGCTTCAGTCACTGGGGAAACACGGTGGAGGAGCACTAGGCAAGTCGAGGGAACCATCAAGACAGGCACTAAGGGAATACACAAGGGTGAATAGTTCAGTTTGTTTGTATAATTGGATGTGTTGTTGGATAAATATGTTCATGAAAAGGTTTTTGTTGGTGTTTATTTATTGCAGGATGCTGACCAAGGGGACACTGTGATGGGGCCTCTCAGATGGGTGTAATGGTGGAGAATGGGGGATCCATGGTGGGAAAGGGAAGTTGTCTTATGGGAACAGGAATCTTAGTAGACACTCTCCAACTGCCTGCCCGGGTCGAAGCCATCAAGGAAATATCCTCCCTTCCTCCTCCTCCTCCTCCTGAGGTGGTCTCCGGATTCCTGGTGCCATTGTCATGTAATGATTGGGTAGGCATTGTCTCCGAGGAGCCATATATTTTTTCTCCAAAGAGTCCTGACGGTCATGGGAACGTCTGACTGCTTCAGAATGAAGGTATGGTGGCTGCTGCCAGGATAGTGGACATTCAACAGCATGATGTACTGGGCATGCTCACACACCAACTGTACATTAATGGAGTGAGAGTTCTTTCAGTTCCTATACTTCTCCCCGTTGACATGGGGGCCCCGCAGAACCACCTACATCATCAGGAATGCCGCTATTCTGACAAAGCCGCGGGATCTCTCATCCTACTTCTCCGTGCTAAGGGAGCAGACAGTATTATTCACCTCACCCGACATAGATGGCCTCCGTCACACAGCAGATATATCAATGGACAACACACAGTCCTCACAACTACAGGCCAGTTAGTCCAAAATCAGTGGTGGGAAAGGGTTTAGAACAATAATCAGGGATAAAACAGCAGGCATTTTGAGAAGTTAATTCAGGATAGCCAACATAGATTTACAAAAGGAAAGTCATGTTTGACAAATATAATTGAATTGTTTAATGATGTAACAGAGAAGGTTGGTGAAGGGAATGTGAAGGATATTGTCTGTGTTGGTTTGAAGAATGTGTTTGATAAAATACCACATAAAAGGTTAATTACCAACATTGAGTCTCATGGAATGGAAGGGTCAGTGTCCAATAGAATAAAAAAGATGGATAATGTACAGAAAACAGTGCGTCATCTTAAATGTCTTGTTTTTGAGACAGGAGGATGTGAGACAGTAGATGTTCCCCCAGGGTTGGTGCAAGGGCCACTGTATTATTTTGCTGTGCATAAATGACTTGGATCTTGGAATGCAGAGTAGAATTTCAAAATCAGTCTCTGATACCAAACGTGGAGCTGTGACAAACAGTGAGGATGTTCAGAACCACCTGAAACAGGACATAGATAGTGAGTAGAATGGGCACACAAGTGGCAGATGGAAGTGTGAGACAATTGTGAGGTGATGCATTTTGACAGAAAGGATAGGAAGGCAATATAGACTTAATAGCACAGTTATAAACAGTGTGCAGGAACAGAAAGATCTGTGGGGGAATCGATAATTAAAGGTAACAGGACATATTGAGAGATTGGTTAGTGAAACACATATGTTTGTGCATTTCAAAAATAGAGGCATTGAAAACAAAAGCAGAGAAATTATGATGAACGTTTTGAAATTTCTGCTTAGGTCTCAGCTGGCCACCACACTTCCGAAAGATTGTGAAGGTCCTTGAAATGGTGCAGAGGAGATATAACAGGATGGTTCCGGGGATGGAGGATGTTAGATACAAGGTTAGGTTGCAAAATTGCAGGAATTGAGCTGGGCAATGGGACTGACTGGATTGTTTCATGGAGAGCCAGCATGGACATGATGGGACAAATGGCCTCCTTCTGTGCCGTAAATGATTCTATCACTCTGTATGACTCTATGTAGGAGATGTCTCCTGCTCCTGCCTGGAAAGATCCAGATACATAGAAGTTCAATGAAACTGTGACCGAAACAGCCACTGACAGCTCCGTCCTCACCCTGGCGTGAGGCTCCAGGTCGTGTTCCAGGAAGTGACACAGCTCTGTGAATCAGAGTTACCTCACACACTGCTCCTGGGTTGGGTGTCGGTAGGAAAAGTGCTCTTGGATAACCCGGGCAGGGTAGGGCAGAGCCCCTTCCTCATCCCTCTTTACAGAGCTTCCCCTCTCTGCAGCCTCTGCTCCATTTGTTGGTCATGTTACAGACCCAGAGACACTGTAACTCTAGTCGCCATACCTCGTTCATAATTGGGCCACAAATCCTCTGTCCTCCCTGAATGTCTGCAGCAGCTAACAACACAACCTCCAGAAAACCATCCACAGAACCTCCACTAACTTTACAATGGCAGGAGTAAGTCAAAAGCCCCTCACCTGTAAGTTGGATGCCTGGTCCTTTTAAATAACAGTAGAGAGGGTTACTCGTGCTGCTGAATATCTGTTCAGCTGCGAATGAGTAACACATGCGGTCAGTGGACATGCACAGACCAAGTTTCAGTGACGTACATCAAAGTTGATGGAATGGCTGATTGATGACACATTCAAATCCCTCCTCACACTACGAACACATGCTTGGAGAACCGGGGCTAGAGCCGTGTGCAGCATTGAGCACTGGAAGTGACCAGCAGTTCAGCTCGTATCATTTTATGGATCTAAGCTTCCATGGCATTGGGCCCAATGCCGCTGAAGAGGTGAAAATCATTGCCAGGAGTAGATACAGAGAGGAAGACCATACGACCATATGAATTAGGAGCAGAAGTAGGCCATTCAGCCCGTCGAGCCAGCTCCACCATTTAATATGATCATGGTTGATCTGTTTCTGTCTCGAATTCCACACTCCCATTTACTCCCGATAACATTTGATATCCCTGCCTAACAAGTATCTATCTACCTCTACCTTAAAAAATGCAATGCCGCCGCCTCCGCCACCTTCAGAGGCAGAGTGTTTCAAAGTCACGCCACCCTCTGAGAGAAGAAAAATCTCCTCATCTCTGCCCTAAAAGTGCGATCCCTAATTTTCAAACAGTGCCTTTACAAACACTTAATTTAAAAGAGAAATTAAAGAAAAGACTTCATGGCAAAAGATTGGCAGAAATATAGGAATATGTCGGGAATTGGAGGGGTGAGGCCATGGAGGAAGTTCAAACACAAGAATAAGAATATTAAAATTAAGTCGCTGCCAGACCAGGAGACAATGTAGATTAGTGAGCACAGGGGTGATGGTTGATCGTGATTTGGGGTGAGTTTGGATACAGGCAGCAGAGTTCTGGATGGGCTGTGGTTTGTGAAGATTTATAACTGGGAGGGTGACCAGGATAGAATTGGAAAATTGGAATATTCAAGTGTGAATTTAACAAAGGCACAGATGAGGGTTTATGCAGCAAATGGGCTGAGGCAGTGGTGGAGACGGGTGATGTTACAGAGGTGGTATTCGGCATGGTTGGTGATGGAGAGAATATGGAGATGAACTCAGCTCAGTTTTATAAAGAACACAGAGGTTGTAAACAGTCTGGTTCAGCCTCAGACATTGGCCAGGGAGGAGTAAGTGGTTCAGGGATAGGGGACAGAATTGCTTATGGAAACTGATCACACTAGCTCTACTCTTCCCAAAATTAAAATTGCAAGAACATTATTCCCGTGAAACAAGGTTTCCAGATCTCATAGCGGGAAATAGAGACTTACCAAAGACAGCAACAGCAGCGCAGTTGAGAGAGTAAATTACAAGTACTCTAATACATGTAGCAATGGTTTATAAAGCTAATATCAGGAGATGGAGATTTTCCAGGAATAACAAAAATAGCAAGGAGGGCAGAGTAAATGGCAAGAACGGTATTGCAGGTAAACAAGGTTTATGGAATTAATAGCTGGATAGAGAGACTTACCAGGGACACCAATAATAGCCAGGATGGGATAGTAAATGTGTTGAATAATCGTCAGTGCGTAATGGATCCGACTGTTTAATGGCAGCGAATCATAATTTGCAGAGAGAAAGTCATACTCCCAAATGGAACTCCTGCCCATTGTTGTAACACTCCAATCTATTGTTCTCAGATTCTGATCTATCCTCTGCCTCTCTCTGAAGCTGCTAATCCCTGTTAGTGCCGGGGATGATGCTCCTGCTGACACTAGGGGATACCGCACTTAAAGGAGTCCCTTATTAATAGAAGAGGGAAACCCTTCAATGACACATTTAGGGCCCATGGTGACTGACATTAATTACAGTCAATGAACAAACACGTTCAGTTAACCCCTTTGAATCAAACACTTTTCGTACCACAATAAACTAAACATTTACAACAACAAGAAATGCTGGATTCACTCAGCAGGTCTGGCAGCATCTGTGGAAAGAGAAGCAGAGTTAACGTTTCGGGTCAGTGACCCTTCTTCGGAACTCATCTTGCCAGCCATAAAAATGACTCATTTATGCCAACGCTGTTTCCTGTCAGTTCGCCAATCTTCCATCCATGCCTATATGTTAGCCCTACACCATGAACTTTTATTTTCCACAATGACGTTTGATGTGGAACGTTATCAAATACCTTCTGGAAATCTAAGTACAGAACATCTAGCAGTTCCCCTTTACCCACAGCACATGTTACATCTTCAAAGAACTCCAATACATTGGTTAAACATGATTTCCCTTTCACAAAACCATGTTGACTCTGCCTGATCACCTTGATTGTTTCTACCTGCCCTACTATAACGTCTTTAATAATAGCTTCTAACATCTGATCCATAGCTAGAAAGCCATTCTCACCTGCCACAGTTCATATGTCCACTATGTCGATTCTGATGTTGTGCGGTATTTGAACTGTTAGTCCTCAAAAGAGTCAAGGAGATATACAGCACAGAAACATGACCTTTGGCTCACTGTGTCTGTGCCAGCCATCAAGCACATAACTATTCCAATCCCAATTTCCAACACTTGGCCTGTAGCCTTGTTAGATCTGGCGTTGCAAGTGCTCATCTAAATACTTCTGAAATGTTGTGAGTGTTCCTGCCTCTACGACCCCTTCAGGCAGTGTGTTCCCGATTCCAACCACCCTCTGGCTGAAAATTATTTTCCTCAAATCCACTCTAAACCTCCTGTCCCTTACCTTAAATCTAAGCCCCTGGTTATTGACTCCTCCGCTATGGGAAAAAGATTATTCCCATCTAATCTACCAATGCCCCTCATAATTTTGCATACCTCAATCATGACCCCTCTCCTTCTCTGCTCTAAGGGAAACAACCCTACACTTTTCTGTCGCTCTTCACAGCTGCGATTCTCCAGCCCAGGGAACATCCTGGTGAATCTATTTTGCTCCGCCTCCAGTGCTACAACATCCTTCCTGAAGTGTGGTGACCAGAACTGTACACAGTACTCCAGCTTTGGCCTAACTAGCGATTTATACAGCTCCATCATAACCACCCTGCTCTTATATTCTATGCCTCAGCTAATAAAGGCAAGTGTCCCACATGCCTTCCTAACCACATTGTCTACCTGTGCTGCTGCCTTCAGTCATCTATGGACGAGTGCCCCACGGTCCCTCTGACCCTCTGCACTTCCTAGGGTCATACCATCCACTGTATATTTCCTTGCCTTGTTAGTCCTCCCAAAATGCATCACCTCACACTTCTCAGGATAAAATTCCATTTCCCACTTCTCTGCCCATCTTCCGAGCCCATCTATATCGACATGTAATCTAAATCTCTCCTCCTCACTATTTACAACACCAAAGATTTTCGTGTCAGCGGCGAACTTACTGGTCATACCTCCTATATTCACGTCTAAATCATTAATGTACACTACAAACAGCAAGGGTCCCAGCACCGATCCCTGTGGTACACCACTGGTCACAGGCTTCCACTCACAAAAACAACCCTTGACTATCACCCTCTGCCTGCTACCAATGAGGCAATTTTGGATCAAATTTACCAAATTGCCCTGGATCCCATGGGCGCTTAGCTTCTTAACCAATCTCACATGTAAAGCCCTATCAAAAGTCTTACAGAAGTCAATGTAGACTACATCAACTACTGTACCCTCATCTACACATCTAGTCAATGCCTGGCAAAAATTCAATCAAGTTAGTTAGACACGATCTCCCCCTGGCAAAGCCATACTGACAATCCATGATTAATCCCTGCCTCTCCACGTGGAGATTAATCCGGTCCCTCCGAATATTTTCCAATAGTTTCCCTGCAATAAACTGCTTGTGACCCTTCGACCTCCTTTTGGTTAATCTGTGACCCTAGATCAGATCTTACAGTGGAGTCGGAGAGGGAACAGAGTTCATTTCAAAGTCCTGACTCCCTTTTATATGGTCCTCCATAATGGACAGGGACTACTGGGCAGAAATGTGTTCAAAGGTTATCAGCAGTAATTGATTATCCCTATATTTGTATATTGTGGAACATTAAAACATACCCGACTCTGGTGTCCATTGCACCCTCAATATTCCTGATTAAAATATCAGAAGAGTGGGTACCAGCCACCTCTGATGGTCCTGAGCTACAGGCGATTCTCGAGTCGGTGCTGAGTGTATACACAACCATAAAGATGACTGTGGAAACATGAGCAAACCTGAAGTAATTAACTGACCATTGCATGCTCCATGAAGCAGTATTCTTACCGAACTGAAATTATATCATATATTCCAGACACTATCAGGTCATTGTTATACCAGGGTGTCGTTCACAAAAACACATTCACTACTAACTGCCCCATTTGGCCAGTTAGAAAACGGGATGGTAGCTGGAGACTGACTGGTGACTATCACAGACTCAACTCAGTCAGCTCTGTGTGATCCCGGTTGTCTGAGAGACACCCACCCTACTCTCCCGGATTTCCAGTGGCAGGGTTGACTTCACCACCATGGATATCTCTAATGGTTATTGGAGTATCCAAGTAAAACTGGGGAAACAATTGAAATTCACATTCACTTCTGAAGACCAAAGATACCCTTGGACATGTCTGCCACAAGGGATTCCACAATAAGCCCACTATTTTCCACAAACATATGGCCAGGGACCTTATGAACTTTTCACAGTCTTCCTGCTTGCTGAAATAAATTGATGATCTCCTCCTCATTCCCACAGACCGTGTCCACACATTTAACTCTTTTACTGGAACTGCTGCAGCTACTTTGGGAGCTGTACTAAAAGACCGTCCACGTAAGGCCCAGCTGGTGCAAGATCGTGTCACGTTTCTAGGTGTCCATATTGGATCATCCAGCATCAGCCCAGACCAAGACCAGATCGAGACCATCCAGCGTCTACCCCTGTTCACCTCAAAGAGTGCTCTGTGTCCTCTCCTCAGACTGGTGGGGTATCAGCGGACCCTCATCCATTGTCTACCCCTGTCCACCTCAAAGACTGCCCTGGGTCCTATCCTCAGGCTGGTGTGGTATCAGCGGACCCGCATCCAGTGTCTACCCCTTTGCACCTTAAAGACTTCCCTGTGTCCTATCCTCAAGCTGGTGGGGTGTCAGCAGACCCCCCCTCCAGTGTCTACCCCTGTCCGCCTCAAAGACTGCTCTGTGTCCTATCCTCAAGCTGGTGGGGTATCAGCAGACCCCCATCCAGTGTCTACCCCTGTCCTCCTCAAAGACTGCCCTGTTCCCTATCCTCAAGCTAGTGGGGTATCAGCAGACCCCCATCCAGTGTCTACCCCTGACCGCCTCAAAGACTGCCCTGAGCCCTATCCTCAAGCTGGTGGGGTATCAGCAGACCCCCATCCGGTGTCTACCCCTGTCCTCCTCAAAGACTGCCCTGTTCCCTATCCTCAAGCTAGTGGGGTATCAGCAGACCCCCATCCAGTGTCTACCCCTGACCGCCTCAAAGACTGCC
Organism: Heterodontus francisci; assembly: GCF_036365525.1. Classification (NCBI taxonomy): domain Eukaryota; kingdom Metazoa; phylum Chordata; class Chondrichthyes; order Heterodontiformes; family Heterodontidae; genus Heterodontus; species Heterodontus francisci. Next base: position 361,090 of record NW_027140486.1, read on the forward strand.
CTGAGCCCTATCCTCAAGCTGGTGGGGTATCAGCAGACCCCCATCCGGTGTCTACCCCTGCCCTCCTCAAAGACTGCTCTGTGTCCTATCCTCAAGCTGGTGGGGTAACTGTAGACCCTCATCCCTCGATTTCCAGATACTGTGGGTCCTCTTTATGAACTACCTAATGCTGATGATGACCAGGTTTAACCAGTTGGACTGAAGACAGCACGGAAACAGTAACACAATTGAAGAAAGCTGTCGCCCAGGCAACGTGTATCATCTCGCCTAACCCTGACAAGACGTTCCATATGGAGGTGAGGGACACAGTGAAAAGCCTGACTGCTGTCCTATGTAGAGAACACCAGGCGAAACTACTGCCCATTTTGAATGACTCCAGAATGTTGAGTGGGGATGAACTGATTTACTCTGTTTGTGAAGGACATTTGTTAACCACGTTCTGGGACATCAAACATTTCACTTACATCACGGGGTTCAACAGGCTGATACTGCCCAGTCCATCATAAACTTTCACAATATAGGAAAGCAGTAGTAATAGTATTCCCTGTCAGAGAGTCGTAGAGTCACAGTCATTTCAGCAGAGAATGAGGCCATTCGGCCAATCGAGACCATGCCAGCTCTTTCTAGATAAATACAGTCAGTATCATTCCCCAGCTCTGTCTCCATATTCCTAAAAGTCGATTTCCCTCCAGTGTTCATCCAATATCCTTTTGAAAGCATTCACCATCTCTGCGTCCACCACCCTCGTAGGCAGTGATTTCCAGGCCATTCCCATTCGCTCTGTAAAAGGATTGTTCCTCACATCCCCCAGTATCTCTTGCCCATAACCTTAACTCTAGTCCTTGTACCATTAACCAATGGTAACATCTTTTCCTGTCTACCTTATCCAAACATATCATCATCTTGTATACCTCTATCAAATCTCCCCTCAATCTCCTTTACTCCAAGGAAAACAACCCCAGCTTTTCCAGATTAACTTGATAGATAAAATGCTCCATCCCTGGAACCATTCTGGTAAATCTCCTCTACACCATGTCAAGGACCCTCACATCCTTCCGAAACTGTGGTGAACGGAACTGGATGCAGTCCTCCAGTTGGGGCCTAACCAGAGCTTTATGAAGGTTCGGCATAACTTGCCTTCTTCTGTACTCACCACCTCTACTTATTTTAGGATAGTCAGTATGGCTTTGTTAAGGGAAGATTTTTTTTCACCAACTTGATCGAATTTTTTGAAGAAGTAACAAGGAAGATAAATGAGGGTAGTGCGGTTAATATGGTCTACTTGGGTGTTAGCAAGGCTTTTGACAAGGTCCTACATGGCAGACTAGTTCAACAAATAAAATCCCATCGGATCCAGGGAAATGCAGCAAGGTGGATACTAGATTGGCTCAGTGGCAAGAAAGAAAGGGTAATTGTTGACGCTGTTTTAGCGACGACAAGGTTGTTTCCAGTGGCATTCCTCAGGGCTCAGTAATGGGATCCCTCCTTTTTGTGGTATAAGTTAACGATTTGGACGTAAATGTAGGGGGCATGATCAAGATGTTTGCAGACGACACGAAGATTGGCCGTGTGGTAGATAGCGAGGAGGATAGCTGTAGACTACAGAAATAGATTGATGGCCTGGTCAGATGGGCAGAAACGTGGCAAATGGAATTCAACTTGGAGAAATATGAGGTGATGCATTTGTGGAGGTCAAACAAGGAATACAGGAACAATGGCAAAATACTGAGAAGTGTAGAGAAAGTGAAGGACCTTGGATTGAATGTCCACACATCCCTGAATGTAGCAGGAGAGGTCGATAAGGTGGTTAAGAAGGCATATGGAAACCTTTCCTTTATTAGCCCAGGTACATAATACAAGAACAGGGAGGTTATGCTGGAACTGTACAACTCATTGATTAGGCCACAACTTAAGTGCTGTGTACAGATCTGGTCTCCTCATTACAGAAAGGATGTAACTGTACTGGAGAGGGTACAGAGGAGATTTACGAGGATGTTGCCAAGAATAGAAAAATGCAGCTATGAAGCAAGATTGGATAGACTAGGGTTGTTCCCCTTGGAACAGAGAAGGCTGAGGGGAGATCTGATTGAAATGTACAAAATTGTAACGGGTCTGGATAGCGTGGAGGTGAAGAGTCTATTCACCATGGCATCGAATAGGGGGAATAGAGTTAAAGTGATTGGTAGAAAGATCAGATGGGAGATGAGGGTGGTGGTGGTCTGGAATTCACTGCCTGAAATGGTAGATGAGGCAGAAACCCTCAACTCATTCAAACATAATCTGGATATGCACCGGAAGTGCTGTAATCTGCTGGTCCACGCACCAAATGCTGGAAGGTGGGGTTAGAATAGGTGGATCATTTTCTGGCTGGCGCAGACAAGATGGGCCAAGTGGCTGCTTTCTGTGCCTTAACTTTCTATGATTGTATGATTCTAATAGAATACTTCCAGGGATTTGGGGTGTTTTAGTTACAAGGTTAGTTTGGAGAAGATGGAGTTGCTGTTCCTGGAGTAAAGAAGATTGAGAGAGATTTGATAGAAGTGTACAAACTTATGATAGGTTTAGATAAGATAGTCAAGGAAAAACTGTTCCCATTAACTGATGAAACACGGACTCGGGGACACAGATGGAAGGTTTTGGGTAAGTGATGCAGGGGGATTATGAGGAAGAACTTTTCTGCACAGTGGATGGTAATGAGCTGGAACTCACTGCCTATGAGGGAGGTGGAAGTCGAGACAATCAATGATTTCAAAAGGAAACAGGATGGACACCTGAAAGAAATGAACTTGCAGGGAAACGGGGATGGAACGGAGGAATGGGACTGACTGGATTGTCCCAAAGGAACTGTCACGGAGGGGCAGAACGGCCCCCTCCTATTTCGTAAATGACTCTATGACTCTCTGTGACTCTGTTGGATATGCCGCCCACTCCTGCCTGGGGAACGATCCGGATGCAGTGAAGATCAATCAAACTGTGACCTTAATGGCCACTGACAGCTCCGTCATCACCCTGGTGTGAGGCTCCAGGTCGTGTTACAGGAGGCGACACAGCTCTGTGACCACCTCCTAATTGAATCAGAGTCACCACACACACTGCTCCTGGGTTAGGTGTAGGTAGGAACAATGCTCTTGGGAAAACCGGGTTGGTAGGGCAGAGCCCCCTCCTCCTCCCACTTTACAGAGTTTCCCCTCTCTGCAGACTTTGTTCCATATGTTGGTCATGTTACAGACCCAGAGACACTGTAACTACAGTCCCCATACCTCGTCCAGAGTTGGGTCACCAAATCCTCTGTCCTCCCTGAATGTCTGCAGCAGCTCACAACACAACCTCCAGAAAACCATCCACAGCACCTCCACTAATTTAGCAACAGCAGAAGTAAGTCAAAAGGCCCTCACCTGTAAGTTGAATGCCTGATCCTTTGAAATAACTTTGGGGGATGGAGGTGGGTGTGGGGGTTGGGGGGTTCCTCATGCTGATGAATGTATGCTCAGCTGAGAGTGACTTACACAGGTGGCCAGTGGATATGCACATACAAAGTTTCAAAAACCTACATCAATGCTGCCAAAATTGACATCACTGCAATCCCCTCCTCACACTAACAACACATACATAGAACCCAGGCTAGATCCCTGCCCAACATGGGGTACTGTGCTGACCAATCTAAAAGTGACCAGCTGTGCAGTTCACATCATTTTATGGATCCAGGTTTCTGTAACGATGGCACCGGTGGGACCGCAGCGTGAAGACCACAGCTGGCGGAGGTAGAGAGGGAAAGCAATTCACTTTAAAAAGGGAATTGGTAGCAGACTCAAAGGCATAAGATTTGCAAGAATATGGGTAATGGACAGGGTAATGGGATTAATTGGACAGGTGAGGACACGGAGGGATTCATACACAAGGCTGAGAATATTAAATTAAGGTGCTGCTAGACCGAGAGCCACTGTTGATCATTGAGCACAGTGGTGACGTGTGATCGGTATTTGGTTTGAGTTAGATATAGGCAGCAGAGTTTTGGATGGGCTGTGGTTTATGGAGATTTATATCTATAGGGTGGCCAGGATAGAATTGGAAGAGTCAAGTGTGGATTTAACAAAGTCACGATGAGGGTTTACGCAGCTGGTAGGCTGAGGCAGATATTATAGAGGTGTTATTCGTGTCAAGGAAAGACGATATGCCAATGAGGAATTTTAATTCATCAGTTGGAAACTTACATTAAAGATTTAATGGAAAAAATCCTGCAAAAAACTGGCAGCCAAGATGGCCACTGCAATTTGTATCTGAAGCACCTTTTCACATTCCGACGTCTCCAACAGGAGACACATGGCTGATAAGCCTGGACCCAAAATAATGGCTTGCTCTTGAGACTGAATTTGTTAAGATTGCGTTCATTGGCATGGAATTCAAGGACATCCTGACACACTGACTTTGAAAGCATAAACTACTCCAAGTGTTAATAATGGCGTCCTGGGCCCTTGGGAGATGGAAATTCCTCACCTTGAATCTCATTAGAAGGCTCCATAAAATATATTGAGGCAGCCATGCAACCGTCTGACCATCTCTGTGAAAGCTGGGAGTTTCCCCTGGACAAAGACAGACAAACCAGTGATTCAAACTGGCTGAAGCAGAAGGGTGGTCTCCTTCCCCCATCCCGTAGCACCACCACCACCACACCACCGCCCCCAGCCCCAAGCCCCGTTCTCTTTCTGTCTCTCTCCAGATGAGATCACAAGTTTGAAAACAATCTCCGACTGTGAACCCTCCAAACCTACAGATTGCTACAGACTGAGGCACCAGGGGAAAAAGGCCACCTACCAGTCTGCCTTCAAGAAAATACTGAGCCATGTGGATCAGCCACAATGGGCACTTCGACCAGCCAAAGACTTCAAGAGTACAACTTCAGCCAGAAGATCAGGGAATTATCAAACCTCACTGACTGCATATTATGTTTTGATTTATTCTGGACTCTAATCCAGCCAAGATTTTACTTCTCACTCTGTAATTAATTTGCGTATGCGAAATTCTTTGTCAGTCCCAGCATAAATGTATAACGTATGTTTTTATTATTTTATTTTGATCGGGTTTAGATGTTAAGTGTAGTAAACTCACATCTTTCATGTTTAAACTCAAGAAAACCTTTCCGATTGGTTCCTTCACTATCACACCAAAGGTAAAAAGTAAAACATCACAAAAATGTTAAATACATCCCCGGTTAAAAAAGAACAAACACTATTGCGGTCAAATAAGAGGAAGGACAAGAGGACCGACTGTGACCCCTCCTCACCTGCCTGCAACGATATGTAGGGTTGGAGATGGAGTTAATATGGGGATGAACTGAGCTCAGCATTAAAGATACCAGTGGTTGTAAACTTCCTGGTTCAGCCTCAATGGCCAGCGAGGGGAATGCAGATTGTAGAGCGGGAACAGAGTTTGTGACAGAAAGTAAAGACAATGGATACAGTCTTCTCATGATTTAAATGACAAGAACACTAATTCAGTGAAATATGGTTTATGAATCTAATAGTTAGATACACAGACTTACCGGGGACGCCAATAATAGCGAGGCTGGGATAGTAAATCGTTAGAACCATCTTCAGTGCAAAATAGATCCGCCATTCTAATGTTAGCCAAGTATTAGCTGCCGTAACTAAACCAAACCAATAGGAGAAACTCCTGCTGTCCATTGCTGTAAAATTCCAATCCATTGTTCTCAGATTCTGATCCATTGTTGTAACATTCCAATCTATTGTTCTCAGATTCTATCCTCTCCCTCTCTCTGGAGCCGCTGATCCCTGTTAGTGCCGGGTTTGATGCTCCAGCTGACACTGTGGGTAAGGCATTATATGAAGACCCTTATTAATAGAAGAGGGTAACCCTCCAGTGACACAATTATTGTCCAAAGAGACTGACATTATTTACGGTCACTGAACAAACAGGTTGAGTTAAACCCTTTCAATCCAGTACTTTTGTACCACAATAAAGTGGAGCATTTAGCTGGTCTGGATTGGATGTGTGAGGGTTGCTGAGTGAAGGAATGGTGGAAATAACAAAGGCACTGGCCAGAATCTTCCAATCCTCCTTGGATATGGGAGTGGTGACAGAGGACTGAAGGGTTGTAAATGTTACTTCCTGTTTTAAAAAGGAGACATTAGATAAACCCTGCAACTACTGACCAGTCAATGTAATGTCGGTGGTTGGAAATTTCTAGAGGCCATAATCAAGTACAAAAAATATATCTTCCTTGGAAAAACATGGGAAAATAATTGACAAACAGGCCGGATAGGTTAATGGAAAGTCATATCTGATGATCCTGATCAAGTTCGTTGATGACATAACTGTGAGCGTTAACGAGGATAGTGTGTTGAGTTCCGAAGAAGGGTCACTGACCCGAAACGTTAACTCTGCTTCTCTTTCCACAGATGCTGCCAGACCTGCTGAGTGACTCCAGCATTTCTTGTTTTTGTTTCAGATTTCCAGCATCCGCAGTATTTTGCTTTTATTTTAGTCTGTTTCGTGTTCTGCATATAGAATTTCAAAAGGCCTGTAATCAAATGACATTTCATAGACTTGTTATGAAAAATGTAACACATGGATTATTGTGAGAGTGATAGTGTGGATATGATACTGACTCAGGGACAGAAACTAGAGAGAAGTGGTGAACAGTCATTGTTCAGACTGGGGGAGGGGGAGTATCCAGTGCTGTATCTCAGGCGTCGATATTGGAACCAGTGCTCGTCCTGACAAAGATAAATATAAAAATGACATAGACTTAGAGTAAAACAAATACATAATTTCAACTCTTGCAGATGACATGTAAATCATAAATACTGTCACTAGCGTGGTAGACAGTAGCAGGATAAAGGAGGACATGGACAGTCTGATGGTGAAATGAGAATACACAAGGTGACTGAAATCTAACACATAGAATTGGGGAAGTGATTATTTTGGGAGGGATAATAAGGGGAGTGAATAGAAACTGAACTGCACCATTTAAAAGATGTTACAGGAGCACAGAGACTGGGTTGGTATGCACACAAATATTCAATGGTGGCCAGACAAGTTGTGCAGGTTTTAAAAAGGCATAGGGGATCGTCATATTTATAACTAGAACCAAAGAATTAAAAAAAACATCACAAGAACATTCTGCTAAGACTAGATAAATGATTGTTTAAGCCTCAGCTGGAATATTGTGTCCCATTCTGGACACCACACATTATGAATGATTTCAAGGCCTTGGAGATGGTGCCTAAGTGACATACAAGAATGGTAACAGGGATGAGGGACTTCAGTTATGTGGAGAGAAGCTGGGATTGTTCTCCTTAGAGCAGAGAATATAAAAGGGAGATTTAATAGAGGGACTGAAAATGATTATGTGTTTTGCGAGAATAAATAAGGAGAATCTGGTTTGACTGGATGAAGGGTCAGTAACCAGAGAGCACAGCTTAATGTTGATTAACAAACAAACAGAGTTGAGATGAGGAGATTTTCTTTTCTTTACACAGCGAGTGTTTATGATTTGGAATTCACTTCCTGACAGGGTTCTGGAAGCAGATTTAACAGAAACTTTCAAAAGGGAATTGAATCAATACTAACAGGGTGATTTACTGGACTGGGAAAAAAAGAACAGGGGAGATGAATAATTGGAAATCTCCTTCAAAGAGCTGGAACTGGTCCTGTTTGTTAAAAAGTCTCCTCCTGTGCTGTGTGATTCACTGACTGTCTGACAACAGAAACCATTGAGTACGTATATCATGTGTACAACTGACATTCAGTAGTTTTTAATCCCGAGATTAATCGTTACTTGTTTTCTGATGAAGACAACAGCAGAAAGACAAATACAAGGGGCTGGTGAGGTAAATTGTACTGACAATTTGTTCATTGGGTTATGACGCCTTACTCTGATCACAGACCGCGCCTGCTTTCAATCAGTCAATTACAAACTCATTGATTTTATTGCTATTTCATTTCCTGTCCATTTGTTCTCAGGATATGGGTGATACTGACAAGGCTGGCATTACTTCCCCATCCCTGATTACCATGAAAAAATGGTGAGCCTTCATCTTGAACCACTGCAGTCAGTGTTGTGAAGGTGTTCCCTCAAACAAACTGACATTTAGTATTTTGAGGAGGCAGTTTGATTACTGAGTAGTTCGGAATGAGTTGGGTCAGAAAGCGACGATGAGAAATTTAAAATCGAGGCATTACTGCAGCAGGAACCAACGTAAGCCAGTGAGCACAGGAGTGATGGGACACAGGACTTCAGCTACCCGACCCGAACCCGATGGGACCGGATGACATGTGTCGGGCCACTCTTCCGAACTCGACCTTTGGGCTTGGGTCGGGTCGGGTCGGTTTCGGGGGAACATGGAGGGACCTGGGCCGGGTCGGGCTCCGGTCATATGTCGTTCCATCGGATTTAGGTTGGGTTTTTGTTTGTGACTTGATCAGGCCTTTAACTTGGTGTGAGTTTGGATAGGAGTTTTATGTGTGCCAAGGTTTATGGCAGGGGCAACAAGGCTTAGATACAGAATAAAGCTGCCTCTAAACTGTTAGGTTAAACACTCCCAGGACAGGTACAGCATGGGGTTAGATACAGAGTAAAGTTTCCTCTACACAGTCCTCATCAAACACTCTCAGGACAGGTACAGTACGGGGGTTAGATACAGAGTAAAGCTCCCTCTGCACTGTCCCAATCAAACACTCCCAGGACAGGTACAGCACTGGGATTGGCTGGTCAATTTGGAAAACTTCCTGCCAGCAATCAGGGGGAGCAGCTGCACCTGTGTTGCTGCAACTGCAACTGGAGAGGAGAGAGGAGACTGGAGTTACTGCAGAGAGGTGACAGTAAACAGCTGTATTTACTGTGGAACTGTTGCACAATTTCAAGACTAAGAAGACCTGAGAGTCATTTTGGAGAGGTGCGTGTTGGAGCACCAGAGAACTGCTGGTTGTTTGGACTGTTGGGGGAGGGAGAAGGCACTGGAAGCTCCAGGGGTGGGGCTACCAAATTCTATAGGGAACCCCTGTACTAGCACTTGTGTTTATCTGCCATCCTGCACAAAAGGGGCTCCCACCCCACCCCCAACTGTGTGGCTCGGGACGGCTGGAGCTGCCCGGCTGAAGAAAATCCTTATGCAACAACAGAAAAGGGAGAGAACCGGGCGGCTCTAACCGACCCGGGCGAAGAACCCTCCGCGAACTGGAAGAGTGGACTGTCGACTCTGCAGGAAGGTGCTCCAACCACCAATTGAAGTGTAACGTCCTTGCAGCTGTTCTCTCTCTTCCATCACTCGGCCACCTATCCTCTCCTCTCCTTGTACTTTTCAACCCTATCCTCCTCTACTTCCATCCCCACCTCCCCCATCATATTGTTTGTGTTAAAGAAAACTGTCGTGTGCATTGTTTCTTGGGGGTGGGTGTAGCTCTGCGACCCCATGGCAAGCCCCTCTTCGCCGGTGGCACGGCCTTCCCGTTCATATGCTGCTGCGGCTGCTGCAGCAGCACCTGTTGGCTCGTCACCGTTTGCTTTATTAACATCGAAGCATGGGGTCAAGATCTACGTCCACCCGAACATGACTATCGAGGCATGCGTGAAAGCAATGGCCGAGGTTGTCAGCCCTTCGGCCATTGTTGCAGCCTCTAAAATGTATGGGAAGGCAGTGTTGTTCTTGAGGATAGAGCGGGCGGTGTCCCTGGCTCAGAGCAAGGGGCTCACCGTGGGCGGGACCTTTCTGCCAGTGGACCCCCTGGAGGCCACTGCGCAAAGGCTCATTCTATCCAATGTCACGCCCTTCATTCCTGGTGAGCTCCTCCATCCCCACCTGCACCATCTGGGGGAGGTAAAGACGGGGCGCACCCCAGTCCCTCTCGGTCTTCGGGAGAACAGCCTCCGACACATGTACTCCTTCCGCCGCCAGTTATTCATGCAGCTGGCGCGAGAGGAGGTGACAGAGGGCCACTTTAATGTAGAATTCCAGAGGAGGGCCTACCGCGTCTTCTGGACCTTGGACGGGGTGCGGTGCCATGTCTGTAAGGGGGTGGGGCATGTTCGTAAGAACTGCCCCAACCTCCCGGCTGCCTTCTCCAACTCGGCGGCCCAGGGTGGCGATGCTGCACCTCCTCCAACCCCCCCTACACCACCACCAGATACCATTCAGTCGGTACCGGAGGCTGTGATTTTCATGGCCTTCGGCAGGGAGGGGGTTACCGTCCAAGTGGAAGGAAGGCGCGGAGGAGAAATAAACATCGAGAGGCGCGTGCCCTGGACACCATGACAGTACCCGAGTCTGAGCTCAGCCCAAGGCCCGATGTCGGGAAGTCAACTTGCCCCAGGTCTGGGCTCAGGCCCAGGGTGAATGAAAAAAAGGAGAGTGTGGATGTGGAGGCCTCTGATGATATGGAGGTCTCCGAGCCTCCGCACACAACTGGGAAAAAGAGGAGAAGGCACCCCTCCACAGAGGTAACAAGGGGCCCTGAGGCACAGGGCCCATCTGTTGGAGGGGAGCTGTCTCCTGTCTCGGGTCCCCAGGTTTCCCCCACCGCTACCACCAAGGCTATAAAGTCCGGGCAGGAGCTCCCTATTCCTCAGGATGGAGGGGAGGGTAAGGCCCCGGTACTTGAGGCCCCTCCTGAAGGAGTAAGTGGGGCCCTGCTTGTGGTGGGGGAGCCTGGGGAATCCGCCCATTCTGCCACGGCTACTGGGTCGGGTGCCCTGAGTGAAGGGGAGGGCGAGCCCCCAGAGGGTCGGCCCTCCCAGCCGGAGTCCACCACCAACCTAGAGACACCCGATCCGGTTATAACCGAGAATGCTGCCCCATCTGCTGGGCCTGTGAGTGCTGGCGGAGCGGGAGATGGCCTCCTCTCTCTGCCTCCAGTCTCGGCTCCGGCTGGTTTTAAGGAGTCGGGAACTTCTGTCTCCCCTGGACCACTCATTAGCCTGGGGACGGAGGTGGAGTGGGGTCCTGATCCGCTGGTGCCTACAGGCTCCAGTTTCACAATAGAACCCAGAGAGGACTCCTCCGCCATCGATCCTGGGGGTGGGGTCGTGACGGAGGCGGGACCAGCTGGCGCGGCCGGGACGTCCGCCCCACAGTGTGCGGTGGGCGTGTCGGCCGCTGGCCGCGACGACCTGGAGGAGGATGGGGATTCGGTGTTGGGCACGGAGGATGACCTTGATTCCATCGCCAGTGAGGTGGTGGAGTCCCTCGTGCCTCCCACCGAATCTCCTCTCATCCCCACGGCGGTACTCCAGGATTTCCTCGCGGTTTGCAGGGGCTGCCGCAATAATGTTAAGCTGGCCCTCGACCGCTGGTCGAATCTGGCGCTGATCATTCGGTCCGTCCGTGCCGCCCTGAAGATAACGGGCAAGCGCGCGGGCGTGAGCTGGTTGAGAGGCGCCGGTTTAATGTGTTCCTCAATGGGTTACTGGGGGAGTGGAAGGCCAGGTGCACTTCCACTCCCTCCTCACAGTGAGCTGTTGGTGACGGGTTTTAAGCACCTTTGACATGAATATAACCATAGCCAGCCTCAACATCAACGGCAGCAGGGGTTCTCACCGCAGATTTCACAATCTCTCAGTCCTCAGGGAAGGGAGATACACGGTGAGCTTTCTGCAGGAAACCCACACCATTCCGGGAGACGAAGCCACCTGGCTCCTGGAGTGGCAGGGTGGGGTCTTAATGTTTCACCTCACCCCTATTTCTAGTGGAGTGGCTATCTTGTTGGCCCCGACTTTTCAGCCGGGGATCTTGGGGGTCAAGGAGCTAGTGCCGGGCCGCTTGCTCCACCTTGCCGTTCGCCTGGGTAGCGTGCCGCTCCACTTTGTGAACGTGTACGTGCCCAGGCCTGGCGCGTTGCAAGCGCGCTTCTTTGAAGAAATGTCCGCTATCTTGAGCTCAATCGATAGCGGCGAGTGCATCATCCTCGGGGGGATTTTAACTGCACCCACGAGGTGGGGGATCGCTCCGGTAACCAGCGCGGCCAAGCGTCGGTGGAGAAGATGAGGGGACTGATCAGCTCCCTTAACTTGGTGGACGTCTGGCGGAATCTCCATCCCGGCTCCAGAGCCTTCACGTGGAGGTCTGGAGGAGGGGGGTCGCGAATCGACCGCCTCTACATTTCGCAGGCGTACGTCTCCCGCGTCTCGGCGGCCTCCACTCGGCTGGTGCCGTGCTCGGACAACCGCCTAGTGTGGGTGGAGTTCACTCCGCTCCGCAAACTGGCGGGGTCCGCGTACTGGCACTTTAACAACCGGCTGCTGGAGGACGAGCGATTTCGGGACTGGTTCTGTCGATTCTGGGCCGACTGGAGAAGAAAGCAGGGGGGCTTCCCCTCCTTGAGGCTATGGTGGGTGTGGGCAAGACTCACATCTTTGTCTTCAGTCAGGAGTACGCGAAGGGGTCGACCAAGAGGCGGGAGGTGTGGGAGAGGGAGGTGCTCGACTTGGAGTCCCGCCTCGGTCATGCCGTCGTGGATCCGTCCCTGTGGCAGGCGTACAAAGAGAAGAAGGGCGCGCTGAGGGACCTGCAGCTCATAGGGTCCCGAGGCGCGTACGTGAGGTCATGGATCCAGATCCTGGAAGATTTGTACCGCGCCTCACCCTTCTTCTACTCGCTGGAAAAATGGCGGGTGTTTCCGTAAGCAGCTCGTTGAGCTGCTGGCCGACGACGGATCCTGCATCACGGATCCGGAGGGACTGTGCCTCCTGGTCCCTACTTATTACGTTGTTCTCTCCGGATCCGTCCAGCGAGGATGCGCGCAGAGTTTTGTGGGAGGACCTGCCGCAGGTCAGCCCGAAGGGCGCCGAAGTATTGGAGTCTCCGCTCACATTGGCGGAGCTGACTGGCGCCCTCCACCAGCTCTCAAGTGGCAAATCCCCAGGGCTGGATGGGTTGTCCGTGGAGTTCCTCAGAGCGTTCTGGGACGTCCTGGGGGACAATAACGCACGGGTCCTGGGGGAAAGCCTGGCGACCGGGGAGATGCCCCGCTCGTGGCGCAGGGCGGTTATCGTCCTGCTGCCGAAGAGGGGTGATCTCCGCCTGCTTAAAAGCTGGCGTCCGGTCTCCCTCCTCAGCACGGATTATAAGATCTTTGCCCGGGCTATGTCTACCCGCCTCAGCTCCGTGCTGGCCCATATGATCCACCCCGACCAGTCCAACACGGTCCCGGGCCGGTCCATCCAGGGCAACATCCACCTGGTCCGGGACCTGATCCATCTTTCCCAGAGGACTGGTCAGTCGGTCGCCTTTCTCTCCCTCGATCAGGAGAATTCGTTCGACAGGGTGGATCACGATTACGTTTTTGGGAATCTGCGCGCTTTCGGACTCGGGCTGCATTGTGTGGCCCGGGTCCGACTTTTATACGCCGCCGCAGAGTGTCTAGTCAAAGTTAACGGGTCCTTGACGGCGCCCCTTCGCTTTGGGAGAGGAGTGCGTCAGGGATGCCCCATGTCCGGCCAATTGTATACCATCTGCGTGGAGCCCTTCCTGTGCCTGCTTCGCAGGAGGTTGACGGGATTGGCTCTGCGCGAGCCGGCCATGCGGGTCGTCCTCTCGGCTTACGCTGACGACGTGCTCCCCGCAATCACAGATCCCGTTGACTTGTGGAGGATGCGCGACTGCCAGCAGACCTTTTCTGCCGCGTCCTCTGCGAGGATCAATTGGGAGAAATGTTCCGGACTCCTGGTTGGTCAGTGGCGGGTGGACTCCCAGCCGGAGGAGATGACACCTTTTGCGTGGAGCACCACGCACCTCCTCTATCTGGCAGTTCACCTTTGCCCCACTTAGGAAGCCTGGCTGGCAAACTGGCAGGAGTTGGAGGCAAAAGTCACCACTCGGCTGGGGCGCTGGACAGGGCTGCTCCGAGTGCTTTCCTACAGGGGCCGAACATTGGTCATATACCAACTGGTGGCCTCCATGTTGTGGTACCGGTTGGTCTCTTTGGCCCCGCCCCCTGTATTTGCCACCAAGATCCAGAAAAAACTCGTCGATTTCTTCTGGGGAAAGAGTAAACACTGGGTCTCTGCCGCGGTCCTGAGTCTCCCGATTGAGGAGGGCGGTCAATCGCTGGTGTGCGTCCGCACCCAGGCTGCGACTCTCCGCCTTTGAACCCTGCAGAGATACTTGTACGTCGAGCGTCCTCCCTAATGGTGTGCGTTGGCGATGTATTTTTTCCGCCAGTGTCACTGCCTTCAAGACGACACGCAGCTCCCAGTGGAGTCTGTTAGCCGCGTTTCTCTGAGGGAGTTGTCTGTCTTTTACCGGGATCTATTCCGAGTCTCGAACATGGTCGCCTGCAGTCAGGGCGCTCCCCCACCGGCGGAGGTGAGCGCCTCGGCTGTCCGGGCGGCCTCCTCCGGGGACGGTCCGGCGGGCGGAGGAATAGCCGTAACCCCCGGGACGCCCCTCACTGTGGGTGGCAAGGGGGCTCGGGAGTGCGGGGCGATCCCGGCCGAGCTGACCTCCGCTCGGCCGGAACTGCTCATCGGGCCCAGGCCGCGAAACCCTCCTCGGGAGCCGGTCCCGCACAACCCGAGCCGCCTCTCGGAAATGCCCTCCGTGCCATTCCAATCGGCGCGGAGGGGTTTCCTGTACGGGCTGCTCCTGCACACTCTCCACTTCCTCGCCCTCGTCAGGCGGCCGGACACGCCCTGGCGGTCCGCGTTGCCATCTGGCGGCGAGGGGAAACCCCAATGGAGGTCCGTCTACGCGGGAGTCTTCCCCCTTTACATCGGGGACCTGGGATGGAGGGTGTTGCACAGGGCAGTCCCGTGCTATAGACTTTTAAGTAGGTTCACGGACTCCCAGGCCACCTGTACTTTCTGCGGCCTGGACGAGTCCGTGTTCCATGTATATATGGAGTGTGAGAGGTTGCAGCCCCACTTTGAGTATTTGAAGGGGCTGCTCCTCAAGTTCTGGCTGCACTTCAGTCCCACGCTCCTGATCTGTGGGCACCCGGTGCGGAGGGGAATCGGCCGGGAGGAGGATCTCCTCTTCGGTCTGCTTCTGGGCCTGGCCAAGGTGGCAATTCACAGGTCCAGGCTGCGGGCCGCCGGGGCTTCCGTCCACCCCGATTGCCTGCCCCTCTTCCGCGGTTACGTTCGCGCCCGGGTGTCCCTGGAGAAGGAGCATGCGGTGTCCGCCGGTATGCTTGAGGCCTTCCGCGACCGGTGGGCACCGCAGGGACTGGAGTGCATTGTCGACGCCGAGAATGGCATTTTAATTTGAGTTTTGTTTATTTCTCGTCTTTATAAAGTAATTTTAAAAATATAAGTATGTTTATAAAGGGGGCCTGAGGAATAAAGGCCCCCTCGACATAGAATATAGAAAAGGGGCCTGGGGTATAAAGGCCACCTTGAGAAAAAAAAAAGAAAAAATAACAAAACGAATTTCGATACAGAGTAAAGCTCCCTCTACACGGTCCTCCATCAAACATTCCCCAGGACAGGTACAGAAAAATAAATAAAAAAGAAAAAAAGGAAAAAAAACAAAAAACAAAAAAGAAAGGGGTTAGATACAGAGTAAAGTTCCCTCTTTACTGTCACCATCAAACACTCCTAGGAACGGCACAGCACTGGCGTTGGCTGCTGCATAATTGGGACCACTGACTGCTGGGTGCACAACGAGTCTCAGCTGACTGAGGATTGCAGACTGGGAGTCCGACGCTGGAATTTGGAGCCCTAGTGACTGCTGCAGGGAGAGAGAGACAGCGACTGAAAGGAAAATTTCCCATCTGTCCTTATTCTCAAAGAGGAAAACAGGAGACCAAAAGAACGGGTAGCTCTTGTGAGTTTGGATTTTGTAAAGCACTTTTATTGATTGTCATAGGGCTGAGGAAAGAGACCTGAAGACCTTGGGTGGAGCATCTTTGTTTGAAAAGGGAGCTCTTGTGTTTAACAGCATCAAATAGGATTTCCTCTGCACCCCAACGACCTAGCCTGGGATAGCTGGGGCTGCCCAGGTGAAGGGACTTCCTCTTTTCCCTCAACACCAGAAGCAATGTGTCTGGGGAACTCGCAGCTGTCCCAGGTGAAGACATCATCCCCCTCCCCACCCCCACCCCACCATCAACTTGAAAACCAGAGAAAGGACGGCGTTAAAGAAACATTGACAAAGAGATTGGTTCCTCCTGAACTTGCTCTCCTTCAACCTCTCTTCCCTGTGACAAACCCCTGCAAAGTATCTGTGGGTCGATTTGTTGTTACTAGTTATTCCTTTTTCCAACTTTGTCTGAAACTCTATTTATTCAACAGTGGGCGTGAATCTTCTACCCCATGACTCCACCGTCCTCTTCGGTAATGGGGCCCACCTATACTGCAGCAGTCGCTGCAGCCTCTTCTGTATCCCCGTCACCATTTAAAATATTGATCTCAATGCATGGGGTGAAGAGTGACACCCACCCAGCCATGAATATTGAGGCATGCGTTAAGGCAATGGCCGAGGCTGTCGGCCCTTAGGCCATTATGACAGCTTCAAAGATGTACGGGAAGGCAGTGTTCTTCCTGAAGACTGAGCGGGTACTGGCCCTGGCCCTAAGCAGGGGTCTCACCGTGGACGGGACATTCCTGCCAGTGGACCCTCTGGGAGCCACTGCACAGCGTGCGATTCTATCAAACGTCCCGCCCTTTATTCCCAATGTGCTCCTCCTCCTCCACCTACACCATCTGGGGAAGAGAGGTTGGGGATCACCCCAGTCTCGCTCGGTCTTCGGCAGAACAGCTCTGACATGTCTATGCCTTCCTCCTCCAGCAATGCATGCAGCTGGCGCGGGGAAGGCCATCGAAGGTCACTTCAATGTGGAGTTCCAGGGGGCGGTCTGCAGCATCTTCTGGAACTTGGACGGGTGCAGTACTGTGCATAAAATTGGATTGGGCTCGTTAGTAAGAAGTGCCTCAACCTTCCGGCCGCTAACACCACCTCGGAGGCCCAGGGTAGCGCCATTACACCTCCTCCCACTACCCGTACACCTCCAACAGACACCACTCAGTCGGTTCCTACTGCTGTTAGTTTCACCACCTCCGGAGCGGAGGTGGGTACCCGTCTGACTGAAAGGAAGAAGTGGAAAATAAACAGCGAGAGACATGTCCCTGGAAATCATGGCACAACCAGAGCCTGAGCTCAAACCAAGGCCCGCTCCTGGGGAACCCACCTACCCCAGGGATGGGCTCTGGCCCAAGGTATCCAAACAAAAGAACGGTGCGGAGGCAGAGGCCTCTAATGACATGAATGTCTCTGAGTCTCTCCAACCTCGTTGAAAAAAAACGAGTGGAAGGCACCCCTCCACGGAGATAACTCAGGGCCCTGAAGTGCAGGGCCCATCTGTTGGAGAGGAGCTGACTCCTGGGTCGGGTTCCCAGGCTCCCACTACCATCAAGGCTGTGAAGCCTGGGCCGGAGCTCCGTACCCCTCTGGATGGAGGGGAGGCCCCTAAACATGCAGCCCCTCCTGAATGAGCAAGTGGAGTCCTGCCTGTGGTGATGGGGACTGGGGACACTCGAGGGGGAGCCTCCCAATCTGCCACTGGGTCGGGTGCCCAGAGTGGAGGGGAAGGCGAGGCCCCAAAGGGTCGGCCCTCCCATCTAAAATCCACTCCCATCCAGGATGTACCCAACACAGTTATAATTGAAAATGCTGCCCGTCTGATAGGTATGTGGGTGCTAGTGTGGAGGGAAATGCCCTCCTCTCTCCGCCTCCAGTCACGGATCCGGCTGTACTTCCGGAGTTGGGGACCCCATCTCCCCGGACCGCTCATTGTCCTGAGGATGGAGATGGAAGGGGGTCCTGAACCGCTGACGTCTGCACCACAGTGTGTGCTGATCGTGTCGGCCGCTGGCAGTGACGACCTGGAGGAGAATGGGGACTAGGTGTGGGGCACAGAGGACGACCTATATTTCATCGTCAGTGAGGTGGTTGAGTCCATCGTGTCTCCAAATGTTTCTCCTCTCAGCCCCACAGCGGAACTCCGGAATTTCCTCCCGACTTGCAGGGGTTACCCCAATAAAGTTCAGCTGCCCCTTGGACATTGGTTGAATCTAGTGCGCCCATGACTCCCTCAAGAATAAGGGGAAGGACATGGGAACGAAACTAGTTGAGAGGCGCCAGTTTAAAGCATTCCTCAATGGGTTGCTGGAGGAGTGGAACGTCAGGTGCACTTGGGTTCCCTCCTCGCAGTGACGTGTTGGTGATGGGGAGTCTGGAGAAGGAAGCAGGGGTTCTTCCCCTCCTTGAGGCCACGGTAGGATGTGGGAAAAACTCACATCCGTTCGCGAAGGAGTCGATCAAGAGGCGGGAAGCAGAGATCGGGCGCCTACACAGAGAGGTGATGGATTTGCCGTCCCGCCTCGGTCAGGCTTTCATGGACCCATCTGAGTAGCAGGTGAACAAAGAGAAGAAGGGAAGAAAGGCACCCTGAGGGACCTGCAGCTCATAGAGTCCCGAGGCACGTACATGAGGTCATGGATCCAGATCTCGGAAGATTTGGACCAAGCCTCACCCTACTTTACTCACTGGAAAAATGGCGGGGTGTCTAGAAGGAGCTCGTCGAGCTACTGGCCGATGACGGATCCTCCATCGTTGATCTGGAGGGAATGGGCCTCCTGGTTCATACCTGTTACAGTGTGCTGTTCTATCCAGATGCGTCAGCGAGGATACGTGCAGACCTTTGTGGGAGGGTGGGACGAAGGTCAGCCCGGAGTGTGCCGAAGAGGAGGCTCTGCTCACGTTGGCAGAGCTGACCGGTGCCCTCCACCCGCTCCCAAGGGGCGAATCCCCGGGGATGGACGGGCTGACTGTGGAGTTCCTCAAGGCGTTCTGGGGCGTCCTGGGGGATGATAATGCGTGAGCCCTGGGTAAAAGCCGGGAAACTGGGGAGATGCCACTCTCATGGTGCAGGGCATTCATTATGCTGCTGCTAAGGAGCTGCGACCTCGGCTTGCTAAAAACTGGCGGCCGGTCTCCCTCCTCAGCACGGATTATCAGCTCCTAGCCCGGGCAATGCCTACCAGCCTGGTCTCTGTGCTGGCCCTAATGATCCACCCCGACCAGTACTACATTGTCCCGGGCCGGTCCATCCAGGCAACATCCACCTGGTCCGGGACCTGATATCTTTCCCAGGGGACTAGACTGTCGGTCACCATTTTCTCCCTCGATCAGGGCAAGGCGTTCAACAGGGTGGGTAATGAATACCTTTTTGGGACTCTTTGTGCTTTTGGCCTGCGTCTGACTTTTATACGCTGCTGCAGAGTGTCTGATCAAAGTTAACGGGTTCTTTATGGCGCCCATTCGTTTTGGGAGAGGAGTGCATCATGGTGCTCCATGTCTAGCCAATTGTATACCATCTGCGTGGAGCCATTCCTGTGCCTGCTTCGCAGGAGGTTGATGGGTTTGGCTCTGCGCAGTCTGGGCATGTGGATCGTCCTCTTGGCGTATGCTAATGATGTGCTCCTCACGGTCACAGATCTCCTTGGCTTGTTGAGGATGTGCACCTGCCAGCAGACCTTTTCTGCTGCGTCCTCCACGAGAATCAATTGGGAGAAATGTTCCGGAGTCCTGATGAGTCAGTGGTGCTGGACTCACGACTGGAGGAGATGACACCTTTTGCGTGGAACACCATGCACCTCCTCTATCTGGGAGTCCATCGCAGGACCGGTGAGGAAGCCTGGTCGGCAAACTGGCAGGAGTTTGAGGCGAAAGTCAACACTGGTTGGGGCGCTGGACAGGACTGCTCCAAGTGCTTTCCTGCAGGCGCCGAGCACTGGTCATAAACCAACTGGTGGCCTCGATGATGTTGTACCGGTTGGTCACTTTGACCACGCCCTCTGCTTTCGCCACCAAGATCCAAAAGAAGCTCGTCGATTCCTTATGGATCAAGAGGAAATACTGGGTCCCTGCCGCATTCTTGAGTCTCCTGATTGAGGAGGGTGGCCAGCCGCTGGTGTGCGTCTACAACCAGGTTGTGACCCTCTGCCTTCGGACCCAGCAGACATAACTGTACACGGAGCATCCTCCCAGATGGTGTGCGCTGGCAACGCACTTCTTCCACCAGGGCACTGACTTCAAGACGAAACGCAGCTCCCGGTGCAGAACGTTAGCCGCGACTCCCTAAGGGAGATGCCTGTCTTTTATAGCGATCTATTCAGAGTCTGGAAGATAGTTGCCTCCAGTTAGGGCACTCCCCCATTGGCGAGGAGAATACCTCGGCTGTCCGGGCGGCCGGTACCAGGCATGGATAAATAAGCACAGGAGAAGCTGAAGCCCCCGGTTCGCCACTCATGAGTGATGAGTGGTTCAAGAGTGTATAGCGCTCCGGGCCGGTCTGACGCTTGGTTAGCTGGAACTGCTCATCGGACCCAGGCCCCGAAACCCTCCTTGGGAGCCTGTCATGCACAAACCAAGACACATTTCAGAAATGCCCTCCATGCCACACAGCTGGGACGGTTTTCCTGTGCAGGCGGCTCCTGCACACTCTCCACTTTTCAGCCAGCCGGACATGCCCTGGTAGTCCATGTTGCCATTTGGTGGCGAGGGCGATGTCCTGTGGAGATCTCTCTATGCGGGAGTCCTCCCCTTTTATATCAGGGAACTTGGATTGAGGGTGCTGTACAGGGCAGTCCCGTGCAATACGCTTTTAAGCAGGCTCACCGACTCCACGGCTGCCTGTAATTAGTTATATATGGAGTGCGTGAGGCTGCAGCACCTGTTTGCATATTTTAAAGGGCTGCTCCTCAGGTTTTGGCTGCATGTCAGCCCCATGCTCCGAATCTTGGGCGTCAGCTGGGCGGAGGATCTCCTCGTCGTCTGATCATGGGCCTGGGCAAGGTGCCAATTCACAGGTCCAGTCTGCGGGCCGTCGGGGGCGGGGTGGGGTGTCCATCTACCCTGATTGTCTGCCCCTCTTTCGCATTTACATTCGCACCTGAGTGTTCCTGGAGAAGGAGCATGTGGTGTCGGTCTGTACACTTGAGGCCTTCCATGAGTGGTGGGCACTGCAGGGTCTGGAGTGCATCATCAATGCCAAGAATGGCATTTAAAGTTGAGTTTGAGTATTGTTTGCCTGTTTTTAGTAAAGTTATTTTAAAATGTATATAAAGGGGGACTGAGGAATAAAGGCCGCCTCAACAGAAATATTTATACCAAAAATACAGGGTTAGATACAGAGTAAATCTCCCTCTACACTGTCCCATAAAACGCTCCCATGACAGGTACAGCACGGGGTTAGATACAGGGTTAAGCTACACTATCCCATCATACACTCCCATGACAGATACAGCACGGGTTAGATACAGAGAAACCTCCCTCTACACTGTCTGATCAAACACTCCCAGGGCAGGTACAGCACGGGGTGAGAAACAGAGTACATCTCCCTCTGCACTGTGGCCATCAAACTCTCTTAGGTCATGGACAGCGTGAGTAATATACAGAGTACAGTGTCCAATCTTGTGCGGCATGTGGAACTCATTCCACACTGGGTGAGATTAACAGGCTGGTGATATAACTGTGTCTTTAATACACTGTATGTGGCGGTCAGTACCGCATTAGTTGGAATGAAAATAGACCGGGGATAGAATTGCTTCATTCCTGTTAGCTGGGTGGATCATTACCACACCAAGTAGGATTCACACAGGCCAGGGATAGAATTGTGTCTTTCCTGCTCTCTGTGTGGGTCAGTATCACACCGGCTGGAATTAACACAGGTAGGGGATACAATTGAATCTTTCCTGCTCCCTGTGTGGGTTAGTACCACACTGGGTGGGATTACTACAGGCCAGGGTTAGAATTGGGCCTTTACTGCTCTATTTGTAGCTCAGTACCTCAACGGATAAGAACAGCTAACTGAGCACATTCTGAGGATGGAGCCTTGTCTTTCTCAATGAGGGCAGAGACTGACTGGTGAAATGGGCAGGCAACTGCCAGATGCAGTTTAATACAGTGAAGTGTAAAGTGATAAGTTTTGGTGGAAAATATAAGGAAAGATAATTTATACCAAAAGTTTAATGTGGGTGAAGGAACAGAGATCTGGAGTGTATTAATCTCTAAACGTGGAGGGACATTGCGAATTCTCTTTACAAAAACAACATGCAGTGTCATTGGCTTTACAAACAGAGGCACAGAATGATAACATTCATGAAAAACTTCTGATTTTAATGGGTTAGGTCCCATCTGGAGAATTGTGTCCAATTCTGATCACCACACTTTGGTAAGGATGCCAAGGATTTAGTGAAGATACAGAGGTGATTTACTAGAATGCTACCAGGAATCTGGGAATTCAGTTACTTGGAGAGATTGGAAAAGCTGGGATTGCTCTCTTTAGAGAAGTGAAGGGTAAGAGGAGATTTAATATACAATTCAAAATCATGAAGGGTTTTGATAGGTCAATTAATGTGAAACTGTTTCCATTGCCAGAAAGTTCAGTATTATGAAGACACAGATTGAAAGTAATTGACAAAGAACCAGAGGTAAAATGAGGAGAATTTTCTTACACAGCGAGATGTTGGGATCTGGAATTCACTGCCTGCACACATGGTGGAAGCAGATTCAATAATATCTTTCAAAAGGCAATTTAACAATTGTTTAAAAAGGATACAAAAATAAAACAGGTTCTGAGGAAAGAGGAGGGCAGTGGAAGTAATTAGAGAGCTCTTTCAAAGAGACAACACTGATAGAATGGGCCGAATAGCCGCCTTCTGTGGTGCACTTATCTCTGATTCTACAAGAGGAGTGAAATAGAAATAGAGTGAAAATCATGTTTTTGGCCATTAGGGTCCTGATCTGCCCGTGCCCGTTCCTGTTGAGGCAGGTGGGACATAAACATCATGCTGCCTCCTCATTTACATGTATTATGCGTCCCGCTCAGCGTTCCCCGCGCTGCTGGCTGGCTGCACGCTTAACAAGGGCCTCACTCCCCTTCTGATGTTAAACATTCCACTGGTAACCCAAAACTGCTAGGTCTCAATCATAGCAGCTCCAGGAGAGGAAGAAGGTGGGAGAGTCCGAATGAGCGCAGTCCCGAAATTATATTGTGATCCACCCTGTTGCATGCCTTCTCCTGACCAAGGGAGAGAAAGGCGACTGACAGACCAATCATCTGGAAAGGATGTATCAGGTCCCGGACCATGTGGATGTTATCCTGGATGGACCGGCCATGGACCGTGTAGGACTGGTCAGGGTGGGTCATGAAGGCCAGCATGGAGCCTCGGCAGGTTGATCTTAAAACCCATGCAGAGGAGGGAGATCAGATGCGATTTCTAAAGAAGCCGAAGTTCGCCACTCTTTGACAGCAGGACAACAACTGCAATGCCGCATGAGAGGGTGATCTCCGTGTACGCCAGGCTCTTCCCCAGCTGCTGCACGTAATCGCCCCCCAGGAGGTCACTGAATGCCCTAAGGACCTCAACGGTCAACCTGTCCAGCCCCGGGCATCTACCCATTGAGAGCTTTTGGAGGGCATCGGTCAGCTCTGCCAATGTGAGTAGAGCAACCAATCCTTTGGTGGCCTCCAGTCTGTCTTTGTCAGGTCCTCCACACATTAACCTGCGTGCGTCCTGGCTGGAGGGATCGGGAGAGGACAGTGTGCCACAATAGGTTTATTCAAAAAGGCCAGAGGCTCAATAAGCTGCTTATGGCCCTCCCCCACCACCACGTTTCCAGCGAGTTGAAGAAGGGTGAGGCATGGTTAAAATATCCAGGAACTGTATCCATGACATTACGTACGCGCCTCAGGACCCTACGAAATGCAGGTCCCTCAGTGCGCCCTCCTTCTCTTTGTATGCCTACCACACGGCCGGTTCCGGGACTGCCTGCCCGAGATGGGACTTCAAGTCGAGCACTTCCCTCTCTAGGCGCTCGATCCCGGCCTACTGCCTTTTGCTCGAACCTTTTTGCATACACTTGAAAGAAGAAAAAGAGGTGAGTCTTGCCCAACTCTCACCATAGCATCAAGGAGGAGAAGGCTCCTGCTTCTTTCTCCAGTCGGAACAGAATCGACGAAACGAGCCCTGGAATCGATTGTCCTCCTGCAGCCTGTTGTTAAATTGCAAGTGCGCCGACCCCACCCATGTGCAGAGCAGAGTGAGCTCCAGCCACACCCGGTGGTAGTCCGACCACGGCACTCAACCACATGGAGGCCGCTGAGACGCAGGAGATGTACACCTTCAAAATGTAGGTTCGGGGCCCTCCTCCTCCAGATCTCTATGTGAAGATGTTGATGTCAGCATAGAGTTTCCACCAGTAGGTTCAGGGCCCTCCTCCTCCAGATCTCTATGTGAAGATGTTGATATCAGCATAGAGTTTCCACCAGATGTCCACCAAGTCAAGGGATCTGATCAGATCCCTCACCTTCTCCACAGACACTTGGCTACACTCCCCCACCCGGCCCTCCAAGGATGATGCACTTGCACTATCAATAGAGCTCAAGAGAGCAAGCACTTCTTTAATGAAGCACACTTACAACGCGCCGGGCATGGGCGCCTGGCTGCTTATAAGGTGGAGCGGGATGCCACCCAGGTGAACGCAAAGTGGAGCAAACTATCCAGCAAACCTGCTTGACCCCAAAGATCTCAGGCTGAAAAGTCAGTGCCAACAAGTTAGCCACCCCACGAGAAGTAGGGGTGAGGTGACTCATGTAGCCCCGACAAAGCCACTCCAAGAGCCAGGTGGCTTCATCTCCCGGAAATTTCTGGGTGTTCTGAAGAAATATCATTGCATGCTTCCCTTCCCCGAGGACTGAGAGTATTTGAAATGTGTGGAGAGACCTCCGGCTGCCATTGCTGTTGATGCTGTCTCGCGTTACCTACATGTCAAATGTAATTTGAAACTAATCACCAACAACTTATGGTGAAGAAGAAACAGAAGTCACCACCCTGGGCCTTTGAGGTGGAGTTTGAGGCCTGGAGCTTGTGCAGCTCTTCCAAAGATGTCCCAGACACTTACAGGCATAGAACCGTGCCCCGTCCGAGGTTCAGAAGGTACGGTAGGCGGCCGGTGGATCACAACAACAAAGCGGTCTTCTGAGACCATCTGCCATGGTCAGATGCATAAATAGCTGGTGATGAAAGGAGTGCACATGCCGGAGGCTGCTTTCCCAAACACTGAGCGGGACTAGGGTGATCCCCGACTCACCTCCCCTTAGATGGCCTTATTCCTACTGGGAATAAAGGACGGAACCTTTGATTAAATGACATGCTATGCAGTCGCTCCCAGGAGGCCCACTGGCAGGAAAGTCCTAACCACAGTGCGCCCCCTCTTCAGGACCAGGGGCGCCGTCCACTGGGCTTTCAGAGAAAGAAACAGCCTTCCCATAAATCTTTCAGACTTTGACAATGGCCTCAATCGTCATAGTTGTGTACATCTTCAACCCATGCTTTGTTTTTAGGATTTTAAATGGTAATGGGGTTGCAGGAGTGGCTGCATTATAGGAAGGCCTCGCCACCGGAGAGGACTGTGAAGCCATGGGGCAGAAGAGTAACACCTACCGTAGAATGAAAGGGAGTTGGGAAAAAAGTATTATTATTAGTAATAATAAATTAATAATAATAATTATTGTGCAACAAATTCTTTGCTGGAAGTTATGGCAAGGAGAGAGAGAGGCTGAAGGGAGAGGGAGGTCAGAGTTTATCAGTCTCTTTGCAGATGTTACTGCAAAGCAGTTCTTTCGCTGCTCTTCCAGTTGGTGGGGGTGGGGGTGATGTTGTCATCGGGGACTGCTGGAAACGGCCAAACACACTTTGCTTCCCACGTTGCGGAAAAAGAAAAGGTCTCTTCACAGGGGCATCTCCAGCTATCCCACGCTAGGTGGTTGGGGTGGGGAGGGAGCTCCCTGTTCAATGGTATGAAACACAAGAGCTCCCTATCGAACCAAAACAGCCCCACCCACGGTCTGCATGTCTCCTCGCAGGAGAGCTTTCAGTTCCTTTGGCCTCCTGTTATCCCCCTTTAAATTAAGAATAGATGGAAAACCTTCCTTTCACTCCAGTCTTTCTCCTTGCAGCAGTCACACAACCTCCAGCCTCAGCACATTGCCACAGTCAACGGAACCTCGTTATCCACTGAGCAGTTCTCAATCAGACAGCAGCAAAACACAATGCTGTATCTATCCTGGGAGTGTTTCATTGAACTGTGTAGAGGGAGATTTACTCTGTATCTCAACAATGCTGCAGTTATCTTTAGCATTAAATTCTGTTGCAGTAATGTTGGTCAGTCCTGTTGGAAAACTATTTTTATTACTATATCTTTCTCTGTGTTCTCTATTCCACGGCAGTGCCTTGCTTGGCGTTTGGTCAATTGCGATTGAGCCACGTTAGGTGACATAGCAAGAACCAATCACGATCACCCTCAACAGACCCAAAACATTGATTCCAACTCTCTCCAGCCGGCGTCTGAGGCTGAGGCAGACTACTCACAAGCTTCGTGCCCTGCTTCACCAGAGCTGAGCTTCCAATCCGAGATTCTCTCCATCACCCAGACCCCATCTACTTCCATCTCCACAACATCACCGTCTCTGTCCCTGATTCCCACCCCAGGTCCTCAAATCACCCAGACCACCTACTTCCAATTCCATATCATCACCGTCAGTGTCTCTGATCCCCTAACAAGTCTATTAAATGTTATTTGAACACAGGTCTTTTGAAGTAACACGAAACACGCTATCCTCATCAACACTCAGTTATATCACCAAGGAAATCAACATTATCAGATATGACTTGTTATCATATTCTCCATGCTGCTTGTCATTTATTATCTCATATTTTTCCAAGAAATATATATTTTTGTGCTAGGTTCTGGCCTTTAAAATTTCCAACCACCGCGGTTAGATGGACTGGTCAATAGTTGCAGGGTTTATCCGAACTCTCCTTTTGTAACCAGGGTGTAACATATAAAATCCTCCATATCCAAGGAGGATCGAAATAATCTGGCCAGTGCCTCTGATATTTCCAACATTCCTTCCCTCAGCAAACCTCAAAAGTTCCATCCAGATGGGGAAAGTTTTCTACTTTATTGAGGAACAAAAATGTTGGAATGAAAGGGGTTAACTGAACCTGTTTGTTCAAAGACTTTAATTAATGTCAGACTCCATGGACACTAATTGTGTCACTGGAGGATTTTCCTCTTCTATTAATAAGAGACTCCTTCCAACGTGTCATTCCATAGTGTCGGGGAGCATCATCTCCAGCACTAACAGTGGCTCCTGAGAGAGGGCAGAATACAACAGACCCTGAGAACAACAGATTGGAATGTTACAACAATGGGTCAGAATATGAGAACAATAGGTTGGAATTTTACAGCAATGGGCAAGAGTTTCTCCTATTGGTTTGGCGAAGTTATGGCAGATTATTATTGGATAACATTAGATGATCGGACCTATTTTGCACTGAAGATGATTCAAACAATGTACTATCCCATCCTCGCTATTGTTGGTATCCCTGGTAAGTCTTTCTATCCAACAATTAGATCTCTAAACCATATTTTAATGACTTAGTGTTCTTGCCATTTAAATCTTGGGAAGACCGAAGCTACTGTCTTTAGTCTCTGCCACTAACCCCATTCTATATCCATTATCTGCATTCCCCCAGCTGGCCAATAACTGAGGTTGAACTAAACTGTGTGAAACCTCTGTGTTCTACTTAAACCTGAGCTGAGTGATCCCCGACCTAACCTCCCCCAGATGGGATTATTGGCACCGTGAATAAAGGATGGGACGTTTGATTAAATGACGTGCTATGCAGTGGTCCCCAGGGGGCCCACAGGCAGGAAAGTCCCGCCACAGTGAGCCCCCTACTCAGGGGAAGGGACGCAGTCCACTTGGTATACAGAAAAGAAAAACAGCCTTCCCTTAAATCTTTGAGGCTATGACAATGTCCTCAATCGTCATAGTTGTGTAACTCTTCAACCCATGCATTGTTTTCAGGATTTTAAATGGTGACGGGGCTCCAGGAGCGGCTGCATTTTGGATGGCGTCGCCACCAGAGCGGAATGCGAAGCCATGGGGCAGAAGAGTAACAACCACCACAGAATGAAATAGAGTTGAGAAAATTATTATTAATAATTATAATAAATTGTGCCACAAATATTTTTCTGGGATATATGGCAAGGAGAGAGAGGCTTAAGGGAGAGGGAGATCAGGAGGTATCATTCTCTTTGCTGATATTACTTCAATGCAGTTCTTTCGCTGCTCTTCCAGTTTGTGGGGGCTTGGTGATGTTTTCACCTGGGACAGCTGTAAGCGGCCAGGTGCACTTTGCTTCCCTTGTTGTGGGAAAAGAGAAAGCCTCTACAGGGGGGCAGCTCCAGCTGTTCCATACTAGGTAGTTGTAGTGGGTAGGCTGCTCCCTGTTCAATGATTTGAAACACAGGAGCTCACTTTTTTACGAAACAAAGCAACCCCACCCAAGGTCTTTAGGTCTCTTCTTCGCCCAAACTCGCAAGAGAGCTTTCAGTTCTGTTGGCCTCCTGTTTTCCTCTTTTGAACTAAGAATAGATGGAAAACCTTCGTTTCGATCCCAGCCACACAACCTCCAGCCTCAGCACATAGTCATAATCAACGGAATCTCGTTATCCACTGAGCAGTCCTCAATCAGGCAGTGACAAACCCAGTGCTGTGCCTGAGCTGAGTATTGACCACATATTACCTTCATCGTCAACCCTGCCTATTGTCACATCTGTGATATCAACCGTCTCCACTTTTTTCTGAGCCCATTTGTTGCATAAACCTCCATTCTGCCATTGTTACATCCACACTTGACGATTCAAATTCTATCCTGTTCACACGCCCAATGACAAAATTTATAAATTTGATGTACGTCTTTGAAACTTGGTCTGTGCATGTCCACTGACCGTCTGTGTTAGTCACTCTCAGCCGAACATACATTCAGTAACACGAGGAACCCCGTCGAGTGTTATTTGAAAGGACCAGGCATCCAACTTACAGGTGAGAGGATTTTGACTTACTTCTGCTATTGTAAAGTTAGTGGAGGTGCTGTGGATGGTTTTCTGGAGGTTGTGTTGTGAGTTGCTGCAGACATTCAGGGGGACAGAAGATTTGGTGACCCAACTCTGGACGAGGTATGCGGACTGTAGTTACAGTGTCTGTGGGTCTGTAACATAACCAACAAATGAAGCAGAGGGTGCAGAGAGCGGAAGCCCTGTAAATAGGGAGGGGAAGGGGGCTCTGCCCTACCCACCCTGTGTTTTCCAAGAGTACTTTTTCTACCTACACCTAACCCAGGAGCAGTGTGTGAGGTGACTATGATTCAATAACAAGGTGGTCACAGAGCTATGTCACCTGCTGCAACACGACCTGGAGTCTCACACCAGGATGAGGCTGGAGCTGCCAGTGGCCAGTTAAGGTCACAGTTTCATTAAACTTCTAAGCATCTTGATCTTTCCAGGCGGGAGCAGGTCATGTATCTATTATCTCTCTCTCTGCTGTTCTTTGATATATCTGGGAGGTGACAGAGGCCATCTATGCCAGGTGAGGTGAATACGGTTTTTCTCCCTCTGCAGGGAGAAGCAGGATGACAGGTCCCATAGCTTTGCCAAGATAATGGTATTGCCGATGATGTAGGCGGCTCTATGTGACCCCATGTCAATGACGCGAGGGACAGGAACTGAAAAGTTCTCACTCCAGTGATAGTCAAGGGAAACCAGGGTTTTTGGGGGCAAGCAGGTGAGTGGGGATAAGGCCATAATCAGAGAAGCCATGATGCAATGAAATGGTGGACCAGGCTTGAGGGGCCAAATGACCTTATCCTGCTTATATTTCCTCTGTGTTTATTCTTATTAATCCACAGTTGGCATGTGACCATGCCCAGTACATCAAGTTGGTTAATGTCCGCTATCCTGGCAGCAACCGGCTGTTCCCACTATCTTCAGATATCCAAGGAGAATCAGAATGCTCCTTCTCAGAGGAGAAGGCTACCCCCTTTATGCATGGCTCATGACCTCTAACGACTACCCACTCCACTCCTGCCACACCCCAACCACGAACCAGCCACTTGAAAATATCCCGTGTTTTACCAGAGCAATGGAATTAGAATTAGAACAATTAGAACATTACAGCGCAGTACAGGCCCTTCGGCCCTCGATGTTGCGCCGACCTGTGAAACCATCTGACCTACACTATTCCATTTTCATCCATGTGTCTATCCAATGTCCACTTAAATGCCCTTAAATTTGGCGAATCTACTACTGCTGCAGGCAGGGCGTTCCACGCCCTTACTACTCTCTGAGTAAAGAAACTACCTCTCACATCTGTCCTATATCTATCACCCCTCAACGTGAAGCTATGTCCCCTCGTGTTTGCCATCACCATCCGAGGAAAAAGACGCTCACTATCCACCCTATCTAACCCTCTGATTATCTTATATGTCTCTATTAAGTCACCTCTCCTCCTCCTTCTCTCCAACGAAAATAACCTCAAGTCCCTCAGCCTTTCCTCGTAAGACCTTCCCTCCATACCAGGCAACATCCTAGTAAAACTCCGCTGCACCCTTTCCAGAGCTTCCACATCCTTCCTATAATGCGGTGACCAGAACTGAACGCAATACTCCAGGTGCGGTCTCAACAGAGTTTTGTACAGCTGCAGCATGACCTCGTGGCTCCGAAACTCGACCCCCCTACTAATAAAAGCTAACACACCATATGCCTTCTTAACAGCCCTATTAACCTGGTTAGCAACCTTCAGGGATTTATGCACCTGGACACCAAGATCTCTCTGTTCATCTACACTACCAAGAATCTTCCCATTAGCCCAGTACTCTGCATTCCTGTTACTCCACCCAAAGTGAATCACCTCACACTTTTCCGCATTAAACTCCATTTGCCATCTCTCCGCCCAGCTCTGCAGCCTATCTATGTCTCTCTGTACCCTGCAACATCCTTCGGCACTATCCACAACTCCACCGACCTTAGTGTCATCTGCAAATTTACTAACCCACCCTTCTACACCCTCTTCCAGGTCATTTATAAAAATGACAAACAGCAGTGGCCCCAAAACAGATCCTTGCAGTCCACCACTAGTAACTAAACTCCAGGATGAACATTTGCCATCAACCACCACCCTCTGTCTTCTTTCAGCTAGCCAATTTCTGATCCAAAGCTCTAAATCGCCTTCAACCCCATATTTCCGTATTTTCTGCAATAGCCTACCGTGGGGAACCTTATCAAACGCCTTACTGAAATCCATATACACCACATCCACTGCTTTACCCTCATCCACCTGTTTGGTCACCTTCTCGAAAAACTCAATAAGGTTTGTGAGGCACGACCTACCCGTCACAAAAACGTGCTGACTATCTCTAATGTACTTATTCTTTTCAAGATGATTATAAATCCTGTCTCTCATAACCTTTTCCAACATTTTACCCACAACCGAAGTAAGGCTCACAGGTCTATAATTACCAGGGCTGTCTCTACTCCCCTTCTTGAACAAGGGGACAACATTTGCAATCCTCCAGTCTTCCGGCACTATTCCTGTCGACAATGACGACAAAAAGATCAAGGACAAAGGCTCTGCAATCTCCTCCCTAGCTTCCCAGAGAATCCTAGGATGAATCCCATCTGGCCCAGGGGACTTATCTATTTTCACACTTTCCAAAATTGCTAACACCTCCTCCTTGTGAATCTCAATCCCATCTAGCCTCGTAGCCTGAATCTCAGTATTCTCAACAACATTTTCTTTCTCTACTGTAAATACTGACGCAAAATATTCATTTAACACTTCCCCTATCTCCTCTGATTCCACACACAACTTCCCACTACTCTCCTTGATTGGCCCTAATCTAACTCTCGTCATTCTTTTATTCCTGATATACCTATAGAAAGCCTTAGGGTTTTCCCTGATCCGATCCACCAATGACTTCTCGTGTCCTCTCCTTGCTCTTCTTAGCTCTCCCTTTAGATCCTTCCTGGCTAGCTTGTAGCTCTCAAGCGCCCTAACTGAGCCTTCACGTCTCATCCTAACATAAGCCTTCTTCTTCCTCTTGACAAGCGCTTCAACTTATTTAGTAAACCACGGCTCCCTCGCACGACAACTTCCTCCCTCAGGAAAATCAGGACCATCAGGAAAATCATGGAACACACCGTAGGTGTGATGAAGCAATGCTTCCGATGTCTGAACCGCTCAGGGGAGCCCTCCAGTGCACACTGGAGCAGGTGTCCACGTTCATGGTCTTCTGCTGCACCATTCATATCATCACCATCATGAGGACGCAGACATTGGCACCAGCAATCCGGGCACCACCTTAGGAGGAGGAGGCAGGAAGGATATTTCCAGGATGTATTCGGCCCAGACAAGCTGCAGGCGCGTGTCTGCTGAGATTCCAGTTCCCAAAAGACATCTTCCCTTTCCTACCATGGATCCCCCATTCTCCACCATTACACCCATCTGAGACGCCCCATTGGCCACCATCCTGCAATAAAAAACATAAACAAAAACCTTTTCAGTAACATCTTTATCCAACAACACATCCAATTATGCAAACAAAACCGAACTATTCATCCTTGTCTATTCCTTTAGTGCCTGTCTTGTGGGTTCCCTTGAATTGCCTAGTGCTCCGACACAGTGTTTCCCCAGTGGCTGCAGCATGGCTGGTGGAAGGCTGCTGACTTTCACTGGGGGAGACTGCAGATGGCCTTTGCAGGACGTCCTCGAGCAGCTCTGGGCCTTGAGGACTCGGATTCAGACTGCACCACCTCGACATGGGCAGCAGCAGCCTGGGCTGGCTGATGCATAACAGCAAGGACACTGGTGGAGTGACAATGAAGGGAGAACAAATATTGTCATCTTGAGAGAGGACATCAGGTTCATGCTCCACGGAGACACTGCTACCTCCAAGGGGCGACACCTCAGCAATCCTCGTCATCTATTGGATCGCAGATTGCTGGATTGCTGTTAGATCCTGCAAACCCCTTTGAACACTGAGATCCACAGCCATGATGGCAGCAGTCTGATCCTGCATGGCAGCAAGCATGGATCTCATAGCCTCAGTCTGAGGTTCCACTGCAGCACTGAGACTTTGGGTGTCTGCGCCTGTGCTGCAGTGGAGGCTGAGACAATGTTCATCTGACACTGTATCACGGCTGGGTCCGTAGTGCTGACATGGAGATAGTGACCACTTCTACAGAGGAAATAATGGGCTTCAAGATCTGTGCAATGTCCTTAGCCATTTTGGAGCCGGACTCCTCCATGTTCGTTGATGGTGACAGCAGACTGCCTGACAGTCTACAGTGTATATGTCCATCAGCATTCTCCTGTATGCTGCTCCATTATATTTCTCATCTGTTTCCCGTGTAACTCTTGTATGACTTTGCTCCTCTGGTGCGCTGGCAAATGCGCTATCTTTTTCTCGTTGGCATGGCTGCAGCCCACTCGTGCCCAGTACTTCCAGGATAAAATGAACAGTCACTTTGACAAATATGGATTCAATAAGGAAATCCATAATGAATTTGTTAAAGGGAAATCACGTTTAACTAACTTGACTGAGTTTTACGATGGATGAACAGAAAGCTTTGATGAGGGTAATGCTGTTGATGTGGTATACATGCACCTCAAAAGTAATTTGATATAGTGCCAAATAACAGGTCTCTTCGTAATGTTAGAGCTCATGGAATAAAAGGGACAGTAGTAGCATGGATATGAAATTGATGAGTAACAGGAAACAGAAAGCAGTGGTGAACAGTTATTTCTCAGGCTGGTGCAAGGTATATAGTAGGGTCTCCCAGTGATAGGTGATAGGGCCACTGTTTTTGTTGACCTATATTAATGGCCTGTACTTCGGTACGCAGGAATTTTGCAGACAACGCAACACTTGGCATTTTGTGAACAGAGAGGATGATAGGGATTGATTTCAAGGGGACAGAGACAGGCTGGTGGAAAGGGTGAACACGTGGCAGATAAAATTTAATGCAGAAAAGTGTAAAATGATTCATTTTGGTCGTGAAGACTGCAAAGTGGAAATAGAAAATAAAGGATACACATCTAATTGGTTTGCAGGTGCAGAGAGACCTGGGGGATATATGTGATTAAATTGGTGGCAGGGCAGGTTGAGAAGGCAATTAGTAAGGCATAAGGTTTCCTGCATTTTATAAGTATAGGCAGAGAGTTCAACAGCAAGGAAGTTATGCTGAACCAATATAAAACACTGTGTCGTTCTTAACTGGAGTATTGGGCAAAGTCCTGATCACCACAGTTCAGGAAGTTCGGGAAAGCATTTGAAAGGTTGCAGCAAGATTTACGGGAATGGTTCCAGAGATGTGGAATTCTCTTCACTGGATGGATTAGAGAAACTGCGTCTGTTCTCGTTGCAGAGGAAAAGGTGAAGTGAAGATTTGATAAAATGTTCAAAATTATGAGGGGTTTGGACAGGGTAGATCGGAGACAAACTGTTCCTATTGGCAGAAGGATAAAAACCAGAGGACACAGATTTAATGCGATTGGTAAAATAACTAAAGGCGACATGAGGAAAAACTTGCTCATGCAGTGAGTGGTTAGAATCTGGAATGAACTGCCTGAGAGTGTTGTGGAGTCAAATTCAAACATGATTTGCAAAAAGGAATTGGATAATTATCTGAAGATAAAAAAGATTGCAGGTCTGTGGAAAAAGGAAGCGGGGAGTGGGATGAGCTCAGTTGGCTTTGCAAAGATACGACACGGGCAAAGAGAGCCAAAGGCCTCCTTCTGTAATGTAACCATTCATCCTACGGTACTGTGACTCACCACGTGCAGATTCCGATTCTATACCGCCTTTAAATTACAAACAGTGTAAGTATTTGAGTTGCTGGCTCCCAGTATCCGACCAAGATGGGGCTTCACCATCAGTGCTGTGCTGCTGCTCTCTCTCTGTGTCTCATGGAGCCGCTGTGACTGGGAAGCTGGCAGTTTTGGGTAATCATTGGAAAATATTAAATCCGAAGGGGAAGGTTCGGGTGAAGGATTGGAAGTGGGGTGGAAAACAGGAGGTCCATGGTCCCATCATTGGATTCGCCTGCTATAGCTGAATAGCTGGAGGTATATGGAGGCAGTGAGAGGTGGGTGTGAGGCTGATATCAGTGGAAGGTGTGTGAGGGTGAGGTGGAGTATGTGAATGTTAGGTGTGAGTCCTGAGTATTAGGGACTGCTGATGGGTGAGTGATGGGTGTGTGGTACATTGAGCAGTGTGAGAGGTTGGTGCTGTTGGGGGTAGGCGACGCCCTGTGGAAATGAATTCACTGACATTGACCATCCGTGTGAGATCATTAAACCTCTTCTGGAACTGCTGTCAGGTCCTCGGGGCCAGACCTCTTGCATTGCACCCCCCCCCCCCCCCCCCCAACGCCACCTGCTCCCATTCTCTCAGAAGTGTATAAACCACAGGCCACAGAAGCATTTCCGCTCTCCTATGACTAAGGCCTCCTGTACCACAGTCATGAACCGCAGAGCCCTCTCTCTGCCCTAGTATTCCATTCACCTTGTCTCCAATTGCAACATTCACAGTCAGCAGCAGCAGTTTCCCGTGATTCAGTGCAGCTTCCGTTTAAATTGGCTAGCTGAAAGAAGACAGAGGGTGGTGGTTGATGGCAAATGTTCATCCTGGAGTTTAGTTACTAGTGGTGTACCACAAGGTTCTGTTTTGGGGCCACTGCTGTTTGTCATTTTTATAAACGACCTAGATGAGGGTGTAGAAGGGTGGGTTAGTAAATTTGCGGATGACACGAAGGTCGGTGGAGTTGTGGATAGTGTCGAAGGGTGTTGTAGGGTACAGAGGGACATAGATAGGCTGCAGAGCTGGGCGGAGAGATGGCAAATGGAGTTTAATGCGCAGAAGTGTGAGGTGATTCACTTTGGAAGGAGTAACAGCAATGCAGAGTACTGGGCTAATGGGAAGATTCTTGGTAGTGTAGATGAGCAGAGAGATCTTGGTATCCAGGTACATAAATCCCTGAAAGTTGCTACCCAGGTTAATAGGGCTGTTAAGAAGGCATATGGTGTGTTAGCCTTTATTAGTCGGGGGATCGAGTTTCGGAGCCACGAGGTCATGATGCAGCTGTACAAAACTCTGGTGAGGCCGCACCTTGAGTATTGCGTGCAGTTCTGGTCACCGCATTATAGGAAGGATGTGGAAGCTTTGGAAAGGGTGCAGAGGAGATTTACTAGGATGTTGCCTGGTATGGAAGGAATGTCTTACGAGGAAAGGCTGAGGGACTGGGGGTTGTTTTCGTTAGAGAGAAGGAGGAGGAGAGGTGACTTAATAGAGACATATAAGATAATCAGAGGGTTAGATAGGGTGAATAGTGAGAGTCTTTTCCCTCGGATGAGGATGGCCAACACGTGGGGACATAGCTTTAAGTTGAGGGGTGAAAGATATAGGACAGATGTCAGAGGTAGTTTCTTTACGCAGAGAGTAGTAGGGGCGTGGAACGCCCTGCCTGCAACAGTAGTAGACTCGCCAACTTTAAGGACATTTAAGTGGTCATTGGATAGACATATGGATGTAAATGGAATAGTGTAGGTCAGATGATCGGCGCAACATCGAGGGCCGAAGGGCCTGTACTGCGCTGTAATATTCTAATTCTAATTCTAATAAAGAGGGACAGACTGTCTTTATGAGCAGGATCCTGGCTGAAAGACGTGCTAGCCTCACAAGCAGTTAGCCCCATGTTGAGCGTGCAGACAGAGAGCAGCGTGGGTCACCCCGTGCAGCACGTCGAATTCAAAGAACAAAGAACAAAGATAATTACAGCACAGGAACAGGCCCTTCGGCCCTCCAAGCCTGCGCCGATCCAGATCCTCTCTCTAAACATGTCGCCTATTTTCTAAGGTTCTGTATCTCTTTTCTTCCTGTCCATTCATGTATCTGTCTAGATACATCTTAAAAGACTCCATCGTGCCCGCATCTACCACCTCCGCTGGCAATGCGTTCCAGGTGCCCACCACCCTCTGCATAAAGAACTTTCCACGCATATCCCCCCTAAACTTTTCCCCTTTCACTTTGAACTCGTGTCCTCTAGTAATTGAAACCCCCACTCTGGGAAAAAGCCTCTTGCTATCCACCCTGTCTATACCTCTCATGATTTTGTACACCTCAATCAGGTCCCCCCTCAACCTCCGTCTTTCTAATGAAAATAATCCTAATCTACTCAACCTCTCTTCATAGCTAGCGCCCTCCATACCAGGCAACATCCTGGTGAACCTCCTCTGCACCCTCTCCAAAGCATCCACATCCTTTTGATAATGTGGCGACCAGAACTCTACGCAGTATTCCAAATGTGGCCGAACCAAAGTCCTATACAACTGTAACATGACCTGCCAACTCTTGTACTCAATGCCCCGTCCGATGAAGGAAAGCATGCCGTATGCCTTCTTGACCACTCTATTTACCTGCGTTGCCACCTTCAGGGAACAGTGGACCTGAACACCCAAATCTCTCTGAACATCAATTTTCCCCAGGACTTTTCCATTTACTGTATAGTTCACTCTTGAATTGGATCTTCCAAAATGCATCACCTCGCATTTGCCCTGATTGAACTCCATCTGCCATTTCTCTGCCCAACTCTCCAATCTATCTATATTCTGCTGTATTCTCTGACAGTCCCCTTCACTATCTGCTACTCCACCAATCTTAGTGTCGTCTGCAAACTTGCTAATCAGTCCACATATAATTTCCTCCAAATCATTAATGTATATCACAAACAACAGTGGTCCCAGCACGGATCCCTGTGGAACACCACTGGTCACACGTCTCCATTTTGAGAAACTCCCTTCTACTGCTACTCTCTGTCTCCTATTGCCCAGCCAGTTCTTTATCCATCTCGCTAGTACACCTTAGACCCCAAGCGCCTTCACTTTCTCCATCAGCCTGCCATGGGGAACCTTATCAAACGCCTTACTGAAGTCCATGTATATGACATCGACAGCCCTTCCCTCATCAATCAACTTTGTCACTTCCTCAAAGAATTCTATTAAGTTGGTAAGACATGACCTTCCCTGCACAAAACCATGTTGCCTATCACTGATGAGCCCATTTTCTTCCAAATGGGAATAGATCGTATCCCTCAGTATCTTCTCCAGCAGCTTCCCTACCACTGACGTCAGGCTCACCGGTCTATAATTACCTGGATTATCCCTGCTACCCTTCTTAAACAAGGGGATAACATTAGCAATTCTCCAGTCCTCCGGGACCTCACCCGTGTTTAAGGATGCAGCAAAGATATCTGTTAAGGCCCCAGCTATTTCCTCTCTCGCTTCCCTCAGTAACCTGGGATAGATCCCATCCGGACCTGGGGACTTGTCCACCTTAATGCCCTTTAGAATACCCAACACTTCCTCCCTCCTTATGCCGACTTGACCTAGAGTAATCAAACATCTGTTCCTAACCTCAACATCCGTCATGTCCCTCTCCTCGGTGAATACCGATGCAAAGTACTCGTTTAGAATCTCACCCATTTTCTCTGAGTCCAAGCATAACATTCCTCCTTTGTCCTTTAGTGGGCCAATCCTTTCTCTAGTTACCCTCTTTCTCCTTATATATGAATAAAAGGCTTTGGGATTTTCCTTAACCCTGTTTGCTAAAGATATTTCATGACCTCTTTTAGCCCTCTTAATTCCTCATTTCAGATTGGTCCTACATTCCCGATATTCTTTCAAAGCTTCGTCTTTCATCAGCCGCCTAGACCTTATGTTTGCTTCCTTTTTCCTCTTAGCTTGTCTCACAATTTCACCTGTCATCCATGGTTCCCTAATCATGCCATTTCTATCCCTCATTTTCACAGGAACATGTCTCTCCTGCACGCTAATCAACCTCTCTTTAAAAGCCTCCCACATATCACATGTGGATTTACCTTCAAACAGCTGCTCCCAATCTACATTTCCCAGCTCCTGCCCAATTTTGGTATAGTTGGCCTTCCCCCAATTTAGCACTCTTCCTTTAGGACCACTCTCGTCTTTGTCCATGAGTATTTTAAAGCTTACGGAATTGTGATCACTATTCCCAAAGTAGTCCCCTACTGAAACTTCAACAACCTGGCCGGGCTCATTCCCCAACACCAGGTCCAGTATGGCCCCTTCCCGAGTTGGACTATTTACATACTGCTCTAGAAAACCCTCCTGGATGCTCCTTACAAATTCTGCTCCATCTGGACCTCTAACACTAAGCGAATCCCAGTCAATGTTGGGAAAATTAAAATCTCCTATCACCACCACCCTGTTGCTCCTACATCTTTCCATAATCTGTTTACATATTTGTACCTCTATCTCACGCTCGCTGTTGGGAGGCCTGTAGTACAGCCCCAACATTGTTACCACACCCTTCCTATTTCTGAGTTCTGTCCATATTGCCTCACTGCTCGAGTCCTCCATAGTGCCCTCCTTCAGCACAGCTGTGATATCCTCTTTGACCAGTAATGCAACTCCTCCACCCCTTTTACCTCCCTCTCTATCCCGCCTGAAGCATCGATATCCTGGGATATTTAGTTGCCAATCATGCCCTTCCCTCAACCAAGTCTCAGTAATAGCAATAACATCATACTCCCAGGTGCTAATCCAAGCCCTAAGTTCATCTGCCTTACCTACTACACTTCTTGCATTAAAACAAATGCACCTCAGACCACCAGTCCCTTTATATTCATCATCTGCTCCCTGCCTGCTCTTCCCCTTAGTCACACTGACTTCATTATCTAGTTCCTTACAGGCTTTTGTTACTACCTCCTTACTGTCAACTGACCTCAATTGGTTCCCATCCCCCTGCCACATTAGTTTAAACCCTCCCCAACAGCGTTAGCAAAAGCACCTCCAAGGACATTGGTTCCAGTCCGGCCCAGGTGTAGACCGTCCAATTTGTAATAGTCCCACCTCCCCCAGAACCGGTCCCAATGTCCCAAAAATCTGAACCCCTCCTTCCTGCACCACCTCTCAAGCCACGCATTCATCCTGACTATTCTTTCATTTTTACTCTGACTATCACGTGGCACTGGTAGTCATCCTGAGATTACTACCTCTGAGGTCCTACTTTTTAACTTGGCTCCTAACTCCCTAAACTCTGCTCATGGAAATGAGGAGGCAGCATGAATTTTATCTGTCAGTTCCCTCAACAGGAAGGGGCACAGGCAGGCCACGAATGACAATCCCTTGGCCTGAAAAGTAGAAAATAAACGTGTGTTTATTTTCCTTTGTTTCTTGCACCCTTTCTTTATCACTCTCTGTCTCTTCATTCTTTGTCTCTTGCTCATGATATCAAACATAAATGCAGCACAGAAGGACACTGTTTGGCCCATTGTGTCAGTGCTGTCCCTTTCAAATAGCTACCTAATTAGTTCCACTACCCTTCTCTTTCCCAGACGCCTGATTTTGTTTATCCCTTTCAATTATTTGTTAAAATTCCCTTTTAAAAGATATTATTGAATTTGCTTCCACCTTGTTTTCAGGCAGTGAATTCCAGAGTCCAGCAGGTGTAAAACCTTTCTCCTCATTTGGCCTCTGCGTCTGTGCCAATTCTGCTCAATCTGCATCTTCTTAATACTGAACTTTCTGACACTGGAAGCGGTTTCACATTAATTACCCAATCAAAACCCTTCATGATTTTGAATTCTATATTAAATCTCCCTTTATCCGTCACTGCTCTAAAGAGAACAATCCCAGCTTTTCCAATCATTCCACGTAATTGACGTCCCATATCGCTGGTGCTCTATGATTAAAATTCTGCAGTTCCATTTGACCTGCACTGGGACGTGCCGTACTATTTCATATATATTTTGCATAATTTCCTCGCTTCTGTTTGTTATGCCTCGATTTATCAAGCCCAGGATCTGATAAGCTTTATTAACTACTTTGTTAACCTGTCCTGCGACCTTCAACAATTTGCACAGAAACTCCCCATTTCTCTCTGCTCTTGTTCTCCCGATACACTTCTAACATTGAGCTTGTATTGTCACTCCACATACATCCGTCAAAAATGTATTTCCTCACACATTTGCTGTGACAATTAAAATTTGAGAAGATTGAAGACATTGTTTCAGTACCCACTCCACATTCCATTCCCGAGATACTGTCTCCATCCCTTTCCATAGCAACTGTGTGAGACTAAACCGGACTGTTCACAATTTTGGTGCCATACTTTACTCCCAGATATACTTCCAACCATATATATGCACCGTTACCCAAACAGTCTATTTCCATACAGAAAATCACAAAAACAATCATTGGAAATCGTATAAAATCTTGGAATGTTTACAGCACAGAAAGAGGCCACTTGACCCATTGTGGACTGCGCCATCGGCCTAAAACTGGCCATCCAGACTAATCCAACCTTCCAGGCTCATTTTGAATGAGAAGAGGGTTACTGCCTCTACTACCCTGTCAAGCAGTGAGTTCCAGGATCTCACCACCATCTGGATGAAAATATTTTTGTCATCTCCCCTCGAATCATTCTAATTTAGATCTAAGGCCCCCAGACTGACCTCTCTGCTAAGGTAAATAGATTCTTCACATCCATCCTATTCAGGCACCTCACAATTTTGTACACTTCAATCAATCCTGCCCTGAGCCTTCTCTGTTTCCTGGAGAACATCCCAAGACTATCCAATCTTTCCTCTTAGCTACATTTTAGTAGTTTTGGCAACATCCTCCTCAATCTCCTCTGTACCTTCTCTGATGCAATTGTATTCTTATCCTTTCAGTAATGAGGTAACCAGAACTGCACTCAATACTCAAGTTGTTGCCTGACTAATGATTTATCCACGTTCAGCATAACTTCCCTGCTCTTATATTACTTTCCTTGGCTAATAAAGGAAAGGATTCCATATACCTTCTTAACCATCGTATCGACCTGTCCTGCTACTTTCAGGGATCTGTGGGCATTCACTCCAAGGTCCCTCTCTTTGTCTACACTTCTTATTATTCTGCCATTAATTGTGTGCTCCTTTGCCTTTTCGACCTCCCAAATGCATCACCTCACACTTCTTAGGGTTAAATACAATTTGCCACTTTTTCTACCCAGGCCAGACAATCAATATCTTTCTGTAGTCTGCAGCTATCCTCCTCACTGTCTACCACGTGGCCAATCTTTGTGTCGTTCTCAAACTTCTTGATCATGCCCCTATATTTACGTCCAAATCATTAATATATACCACAAAAGCAGGAGACCAAGTACTGACCCTTGCAGAACACCACTGTAAACAGCCCTCCAGTCACAAAAACACCGGGTCAAAAATTACCCGTTGTTTCCTGCCACTGAGCCACTTTTGTATCCAGCTTGCTACATTTCCCTGGATCACATGGGATTTTATTTTGGTACCCAGTCTGTCATATGGAACCTTGTTAAAAGCCTTTCTGAAATCCATGTAGACCACATTAACTGCATTACCCTCATTAATTCCCCTTGTTAATTCAATGACAATTCAATCAAGTTAGTCAGACAAGATCTTCCTTTAACAAATCCATGCTGACTATCCATAATGAATCCATACCTTTCTAAGTGGTAGTTTATCTTGCTTCTCAGAACTGATTCCAATAATTTACTTAAGGTTAGACTGACTGGCCTGTAATTGTTTGGTTTATTCCCCACTGTTTTTTTAAAACAAAAGTAAGATATTAGCCATCCTCCAATCCTTCAGCACCACGCCTGTATCCAGTGAGAACTGGAAAATGATGGTGAGATATTCTGCTTTTTCCTCTGTTGCTTCCTTAAAAAATCTGGGGTCATTTCATCCGGCCCTGGTGACTTATTCACCTAAACGGATACGAATCCATTCATGCTTCCTCTCTCCCTCTGTTTATCACATACAATATTTCACACCCTTCTTCCTTAACTACAATATCTGCATCATTTCCTCTTTTGTGATGCAAAGTGTTCATTAAAAACCAGGCCAACATCTTCCACCCCTTCACATAGGTCACTTTTTTGTCCAGCATGGGCCATACTCTCTCCTTAATTATCCTCTTACTCTTAATGTATTGATAAAACATCTTTGGGTTCACCTTGATTTTTCTTGCCAATATTCTACCATGCCCTCTCTTTGCTTTCCTAATTTTCTTTTTGATTTTACCCCTCCACTTTCTGTACTCCTGTCAGTTTTCTGTTGTATTGAGTTCCCGGTGTTGGACATAAGGTTTCTGTTTCTGCCTTATCTTACACTGTACGTACTTCGACATCCATGGAGCTGTAGATTTGGCCGTCCCACCTTTTTCCTTGTGGGAACATGTTTACTCTGAACCCCATGACTCTCCCCTTTGAATGTCGTCCACTGTTCTGAGATTGATTTACCGTCACTAGCTGTTTCCAGTTCAGTTTCGCTAAATCACTCCTCAGTTTAGTAAAATAGGCCTTGAATCAATTGAGAACTGTCCGTTTCTATAATTATGTTAAAACTGACTGAATTATGATCACTACCACCGTAATGCTCTCCCAATGACACTACTTTCACCTGCCCAACTTCATTTCTTAAAACTAAGTCCAAAACTGCGCCATCTCTTGTTGAACTTGCTACATAATGGCCAAAAGAGTTCTCGTGAATTCGGGCCAAAATATTATCTCTGTAACATCGCTCGACGTTGTTCCTGTCTCAGCTCCTCTGTTCAAAACCCCCATTCATTCCTTCATTCCCTCTAAACTTGACCATTCCCATTCCCTCCTGCTGATCTCCCAAATACTACTATCTGCAAACTTCAGGTCATCCACAACTCTGCTGCTGAAGTGTTAACCCACAGTAACTCCCATTCACTTATCACTCCTGTGCTCACTGACCTTCATTGGCTGTCGATTAAGAAATGTCTTTATTTTAAAATTCTCATCCTTGTTTTCAAGCTCCTCCATGGCGTCACCACTCCCTGGGCTGCATTTTATGGGCCCCCATGAGTTGATGTCAGTGGTGGGTTTGGAGTTGGGGGGGGGGCGGCCTGGGGGAGCATGCAATCGCCATGGTTAGCGGACGGAGGGTCCGCATCGCCAAGTGATGCGTCTGGTACGGGAAAGGCTGACGACGACCTTGCCGCAAAGAGGCCAATGGAGGAACCTTAAATGGCCATTTAAGTGCCTCTTTCCGTCACTCCCGGTGACAGTGCCAATACTGCTGATCTGTCAGCCCTCTGATAGCCAACAGCTCTTGAAAGTGGAGTACCCATCTTTAAAGGGACTTGGATCCCAGTGCGGGATAACCAGGCAGTTAATCATACACAGGATCGCCCTGGGGCAGGGGGGTGGCACGAAAATGCTGAATGGTGTTAACCCCGTCTTTCTGGCTGGACGCTGGGAGCCCCACACCCTAAACATGTCCAGCTCCCTATCTCTGTAATCTCCTCCCAAATGTTCGTTTAATACTGGCCTCTTATGCATCCCTGATTTTAATCTCTTCACTATTGCTGATTGTACCTTCACTTACCTGGGCTCTAAGCTCTGTCATACCCTCTC
This sequence comes from Heterodontus francisci, assembly GCF_036365525.1. Taxonomy (NCBI): domain Eukaryota; kingdom Metazoa; phylum Chordata; class Chondrichthyes; order Heterodontiformes; family Heterodontidae; genus Heterodontus; species Heterodontus francisci. The sequence continues at coordinate 405,452 of NW_027140486.1, forward strand.
CACACGTCTGCTCATCTCTTCACCTCGCTTTTTGCCTTTAAGACACTCCTGAAAACATACCTCTTTGATCCACCTTTTCGTCATCTTACCTGCAATTTTCTTATGTGAATCAGTGTCTTATTTTGTTATACCATACGGATGTGAAGCATCTTGGGACGTTTAATACATTAAAGGTGCTATAAAAATGCAAGTTCTAGTTGTTGTTGTTGTGTCTGCCCATTCACCACTCTGTCTATGTCCCCTTGAATTTTATTACTATCTTCCTCGCTCTTCACTATACTTCCATGCTTCATGATGTCTGCACATTTCGACATTGTGCACTGAAGATAGAGGTCTAAGTCATTAAGGTTTATTAGAAACAGCAGTTGTCTTGGTACTGAAACCTGGGGAATAGCACTGTATACGTCCCTCCAGTCTGAAAAACAGCAGTGCTCCGACACTGAACCCTGGGGAACAACACTGTTTACCTCCCTCTAGACAGAAAAACAGCAGTGTTCCTAGTCCTGAACCCTGGGGGACAGCACTGTATACCTCCCTCCAGACTGAAAAACAGCAGTGGTCCTTGTACTGACCTCTGGGGAACAGCACTGTATAGCTCCCTCCAGTCTGAAAAACAGCAGTGGTCCTTGTACCGAACCCTGGTGAATAGCACTGTATGCCTCCCTCCAGACTGAAAAACAGCAGTGATCCTAGTACTGAACCCTGGGGAACAGCACAATATACCCCCCTCCAGTCTGAAAAAACAGCAGTGGTCCTTGTACTGAACCCTGGGGAACAGCACTGTATACGTCCCTCCAGTCTGAAAAAGAGCAGTGGTCCTTGTACTGAACCCTGGGGAACAGCACTGTATACCTCGCTCCAGTCTGAAAAACAGCCATTCACCACAATGTTGAGAAAAGTCCTCCGGAATTCTATTACCATCATCGTCAATATTTACCGGGGAGCTGATTTATTATAAACGAGTTATTACTCATGTTTCATTTAATCCTTTTATTTTATTAACTTCTAAATCGAGTCCTGATTCCAGCTGAAATTGCCGTTTATTACTGTATTTCCACATTTAATCATGATATTTAATTTAAACTCTGGGCAGAATTTAATGGGCCTCAGAAGACAGGATAGGAGGCGAAGGGGCCCATAGACTGGCGACTAAGGTGATCTTCCTGCCCGGAGATCAAATGAGCCCTTTAAGTGAAGTTGCACGAGCGGTTTTTGGAGCTGCACCACTTGTACAGACCATTGAGTAAAACAAGGCGGCCTCCCTGCGGGAATGGGGAAGGCCTCCTCCATGGGTAATCTATGGCCCATGGATAGGCCCCCGGTAGCAAAAGCTCCTTCTCTGTTAAACACCCCCACACTCAAAGAGCATCCTCACCCACATACCAGGGGCTACGGGACTGGCACCAGGAACCCCACTACATTTACCTGGAGTCTGGGATGCAACGGCTACTCCTGGTTCCAGGCCTGGTGTAGTGCCAGCAATGGCCCTGCGCAATGGCCCTGCTCCCTATTGGTCCTGGCTAACCCAGCACACTGCTTGTGGTCCAGGGCTCCAGCGATGATCCTGATCCCAGGCCTTGTGTAGCACTTGCAGTGATCCCACTAGCTGACTGGTACCAGTGTCCTCGCCACACCTACCTGGAGTCTGGGTCTCCATCGATGATCTTGCTCCCAGGAATGTTGCATTAGTGGCAATGCCTCCTGCCACTCACTGATTGGCCCCAGAAACCCCGTCATAATTATCTGAGGTCCAGGGTCTCCAGCAATGACCCTTGTCCCAGGTCTGGTGTATTACTGGCAGGGCCCCTCTCCCTGATTTGCACCAGTGTTCTTGCGACACATATCTGTTGTGACCTAGAAGCTAGATAAGTGCGGCTCTACTGGCTGTCTGGCTCCAGTGTGCTCGACACACTTATCTGGGGTTCGGGTCTCCAGTTATGGTCCTGATCCCAGGCATGCCCTATTAGCAGCAGTGGCCCTGACAAGCTGACTGGGTCTGGTGTCCTCACCACACTTATATCGGGTCTAGGGCATGCAAATGAAAATAAATAAGTATGATCTGATAGCCATTACAGACATGCCTGCAGGATGAGATAGATGGGGACCTGAATTTTGAAGGGCACATGGCATTTAGGAAGGACAGAAAAAAGTGGAGGGGTAGCTCTGCAAATTAATGACGGTATTAGCACAATAGAGAGGGGTGACCTAGGTTCAGGAGACCAGGATGTTTGGGTAGAGATGAGAAATCATAAGAACAAGAAGTCACTTGTGGGAGTGGTGTACAGGCCACCTAACATTAACCACACTGTAAGGCCTGGTATAAAGGAAGAAATAATGGAAGCTTGTTAGAAAGGTACAGCTATAATTATGGGGAATTTTAACCTACATGGAGACTGGAAAAATCAGGTAGGCAGAGGTATCCTCTATAATGAGTAAATAGAAGGTTTTCGGGATAATGTCTGGGAGCAATACGTTCTGCAGTGAAACAGAGAACAGGCAAAACTAGACCTGGTATTGTGCAACGAAATAGGATTAATTAATGACTTCATAGTTAAGGCACCGCGAGGTAGCAGCGATCCTAATATGATTGGATTTGAAAATCAGTTTGAGGGAGAGAAGAGTGGGTCCAAGACTACTACTTTAAACGTAAATAAGGGCAATTATGATGGCAGTAAAGCACAGCTAGCTAAAGTGAACTATCAAATTAGGTTAAAGGATATGTCAGTAGTGATGCCGTGGCTGACATTTAAGTGGATATTTCAGAATACACAGAATAGATACATTTAAACGAGAAAGAAAAATTCCAAGGGTGGGACCTGCCATTCGTCGTTAACTAAAACAGTTGAAGATAGCATCAAAGTTAAAGAAAAAGCCTATATTGGCGCAAAGCTGGGAGGCAGTTCAGAAGATTGGACAGAATATAAAAAATAAACAACAAAAAATGACTATTAGATTGATAAGGAAGGTAACATTAGCATACGACAGAAAGCCAGCTGGAAATATAAAGGCAGATAGTAAGAGTTTCTATGGATATTTAAAAAAAGAAAAGGATTCGCAAAGTGTGTGTTGGTCCCATAGAAAGTGACTCTGGGGAATTAATAATGGTGAATAAGGAGAAGACAGATGAACTGAACAGGTATTTCCCATCAACCTTTACTATAGAGGATACATGTAACATCCCAGTATTAGCTTTAAGTCAGGAAATCTAAGGGAGGGAGGAACTTAAGAAAATTGCAATCACCAGGGAAGTGGTACTGAACACATTGTTGGAACTGTGGGCTGACAAGTCCCCGATGGAATTCATCCCAGTGTGTTAAAAGAAGTGGCTGGTGAGATACTTGATACTTTAGTTTAAATTTTCCAAAATTCCCTAGATTGAGGGAAGGTTCCGTTAGATTGAAAAATAGCGAATGTAACTCCATTATTCAAAATGGGAGGGAGGCAGAAAGCAGGAAATGACAGACCAGTTAACTTAACATCTGTCTTTGTGAAAATGTTGGAAGCTATTATTAAAGACGTTATAGCAGGGCATTAAGAAAAAATCAAGGTAATTAGGTAGAGTCAACATGGATTTGTGAAAAGGAAATCATGTTTCACCAATATATTGGGGTTCTTTAAGGGAACTGCATGTGCTGTGGATAAAACGTAACTTGGGATGTATTGTACTTAGATTTTCACAAGGCATTTGATAAGGTGCCACATCAAAGGTTATTGCAGAAAATAAAAGCTCATGGTGTCGGTGCTGACATATTGGCATGGATCGAAAATTGGCTTGCTAATAGGGACAGAGAGTAAGCATAACTGGGTCATTTTCTGGTTGGCAGGATGTAATGACTGGTGCACCACGGGGATCTGTGCTGCGGTGTCAACTTCTTACAATTTGTATTAATGATTTAAATGAAGGGACCGAAAGTATGGTTGCTAAATTTGCTGATGACACAAAGATAGGTAGGAAAGTAACTTGTGAAGAGGACATAAGGGTGCGACAAAGGAATGTAGATAGGTTAGATGAGTAGGAAAAGACCTAGCAAATGAAGCATAATGTGGGAAGGAAGGAGATTGTCCACTTTGGTAGGAAGAATGAAAAAGATGTATATATCTCAATGGTGAGAGATTGTAGAGCTCTGGGATGTGGAGGGATCTGGGTACCCTAGTGCATGAATCACAAAAGGTTAGTATTCAGGTACAGCACCTATTTAGAAAGCTAATAGAATGTTATCATTTATCGTGAGGGGAACTGAATGCAAAAGTAAGGAGGTTTTGCTTCAGCTATACAGTGCATTGGTGAGACCACGTCGGGAGTACTGTGTTCAGTACTGGTCTCCATATTTAAGGAAGGATGTAAATGCGTTAGAGGCAGTACAGAGAAGATTTACTAGACTGGTAGCTGGGTGGGCTGTCTTATGAGGAACGAATGGACAGACTAGGCTTGTATCCGCTGGAATTTAGAAGATTAAGAGGCGACTTGATTGAAACATATAAGATCCCGAGGGGTCTTGACAGGGTGGATGAGGAAAGGATGTTTCCCCTTGTTGGAGAATCTAGAACTAGGGGTCACTGTTTAAAAAATAAGGGGGCGCCCATGTAAGACAGAGATGAGGAGAAATGTATTCCCTCAGAAGGTCGTGAGTGTTTGGAATTCTCTCCCTCAAAAGGTGGTGGAAGCAGAGTCTTTGAATATTTGCAAGGCAGAGGTAAATAGATTTTTGATAAGCAAGGGGGTGCAAGGTTATCGGGGGGAGATGGAAATGTGGAGTTATCAGTTCAGCCATGAGTTTAGTGAATCGCGGAGCAGCCTTGAAGGGGCGAGTAGCCGACGCCTGCTCCTAATTTGTATGTTTGCATGCTCATATATTTAAATAGCCACAATGCTTGCCACTTAAAATGGCCAAAATGCATACAACTTAACATGGCCACAGTGCATGAAACTTAAAATGGTCGAAATGCATGCCACGTAAAATGGTTGCAGTGCATATCGTTTAAAACGGTTGCATTGCACCCAATATTAAATGGCCACCGTGCCTTTCGCATAAAGTGGCTGCACTACAATCACTAATAATGATCATCTGCTAGTCACTTAAACGGTTCACTGTGCATGTCACTTAAAATGGCCAGACTGCATATCACTTAAAACAGCCCCAGTGCATATCATTTAAAATTGTCGCACACTGTATTCCTTTAAATTGCCACATTGCATGTCACTTAAAATGCCCACAATGCATACCACTTAACATGGCCACAGTGGATATCACATACAATGGCCAGTGCAATAAACAGACTCTAACACATGGAGACCCATTGGATGCTGACTCAGGTTAAAGGCCTCAATCCAAGGAAGAGGAAGACTATTTCCAATTAAATTCCTCTTCCCAAAACTTCCTCATTCCCTTTGGATCTTGGTAATACAGTTATCAAAGTAAACACAAATGTCCCGTGGACGAGAGGGAAAAATAAATTGGATAAATCAAAGGAAGAGATTCATTTGAAAAAGTGCAGCAGGAACCCAGAGCTTCCTGCCTCAGTTACACTGACATTCTCTCAGAAACATCCGATTACAAACAAATCCCTCTTAGAAAGCAAATGACTGAATGTGATAAAAATTGAGAGAGGGAAACGTTGAGAGCACACAACCCACATACTCCAGACTGAGAGAAATAGTCCTTCCCCTGGAGCAAGGGAGAGAGGAGGGTCTGGGATTGAGACTCAGTCCCCTACCACCCAGACACGGCCTAGGTCAGCAGTTTTCTTCATCCACTGAGTGTAACATGTTGGGATGTCTCTCAATCTGTTCGCTGGGGGTTCTGTCCATTAGCACGTTAATGCAGGACATTCCAACACTTTTGTCTCTTCCTTTCAGGTGCGAAAGAATGCAAGCTCAAGCAACTCATGGGTGGTAACGACACTCACTATCATTCTTCCCCTTCATTTCTCTCTAACCCCATCCCTGCTTCGAATCTCACTGCTTGTGTGTATTCACAATGCCCCCTGATCTTCCCATCCCTGATGCTGAATGCTCTTATATTCACAAAGGACTCAGTTTTATCCCCTTAAATCCCCATCGCAATGAATTTAGTGCTCACCATGACGTTGAGCTCCTGTTCTATCGCCTTCCACTCCGGCTCACCTGTTTCACCAGGAGTACTCCCCTCGACCAGCAGACCCATTCATCCACCTCAAGTATTCTCCATCCACCTGGACCCCTCCCTCTGGCCTCTTACCAATTCTTGATCTTTTCATTTGGAACTGGTAGCCTGACATCGGCCGTCTCAATTTCTCTAATCCCCTCACTCACTCTAACCTGTCTCCCTCTGAACTTGCTGCACTCCGCTCTCTCAGGCCTAACCCCAACATTGTGATCAAACCAGCTGCCATAGCTCGTGCTATTTTTTTCTGGTGCACTGACCTCTACCTTGCAGAGGCTGAGCACCAACTCTCTGACACTTCTTCCTATCTCCCTTGGATCATGACCCACCACCGAACGTCAAGCTATTCACCGCATCACCTCCGGAGATCTTCCCTCTACAGCTTCCAACCGCATAGTACTGTAACCCCGGATATCCCTCTTCTACCTTCTTCCCAAAATCCACAAATAGGACTGTCCGAACAGACCCATAATTTCAATTTCTTCCTGCCCCACTGAACTTATTTCTTCCTATCTTTACTTTATGTTTTCTCCCCTGGTCCAGTCCCTACCCACCTACATCCATGACTCTTCTGATGCCCGACGTCATTTTCACAATTTCTAGTTTCCTGGCCCGAACTACTTCCTATTCACTCTGGACGTCCGCTCTCTCTACACCTGCATCCCCCATCAGGATGCTCTGAGGGCTCTCCGCTTCTTCCTTGAACAGAGGCCCAACCATTCCACATCCACAACCACCCTCCTCTGCCTGGATGAACTTGCTCCCAGTTTTACTCACTTCCTTCATATGAAAGGGGTTACAATGGGTACCCACATGGCCATAGTTATGCCTGTCTGCTTGTGGGATATGTCGACCATGCCTTTTTCCAATCCTACTCAGGCCCACTCCACCAAAACATTTTCCAGTGTATTGCTGACTGTATCGGTGCCGTTTCCTGCTCCCGCCCCGAACTGGAAAACTGCATTAATTTTGCTTCCAATTTTCACCATTCTCTCACTTTTGAATGGTTCATCTCCGACACTTCCCTTCCTTGGGCCGAGGTTGAATTTACGCTTTCCTGTTGTGTGTGTGGCACTCAGTGCGACTCCAGATGGGATTAACAAAGTCCAGGATTAAAGTGCCCCATTTCTGTTGTGTGAATGGGATGCAGTAACACTCTAGCTGGGATTAACACAGGACGGGTACGAAATGATCGTCTGCTGATGCGTGACTGGTTCTCAGTATAACCCCATACAGAATTAACACTGGCATGATTTGTATTGACCCTTTCCTGGTATGTGAGTGGAATTCAGTTCTACTCCAGTTAGGATTAACTCAGGGCTGGTTTGAATTGTCTAATAACTAGTGCGTAAGTGAGAATCAGTACCATTCCAGCTGGGATTAATCCAGGTCTATTTTAAATTAGCCTTTTTCATGGTGCATGAGAGGGATTAAGTACCACTCCAGCTGGGAGTAAGTCAGGCCTGGATTGAATTGTCTACTTACTGGTGTGTGAGTGGGACTCAGTACCAATACAGGTGGGATTAACACAGGCTTGGTTTGAATTGTCCCTTTCCTGCTCAGTGAGTGGACTCAGTACCAAACTAACTGGGATTCAATCAGGCCCATTTCTAATTGGCTCTTTCATGCTTTGTGTGGAGGTCTCAGCACCACTCCAGATGGGATGAACACAGGTTTGGTATTAATTGACCATTTTACTCGTGTGTGAGTGTGTCTCAGTACCACTGCAACTCGACGTAACACCAGGCCTGCTTTGAACTGGCATGAACACATCTTTACACCTTCTCCTTTGTTATCTCTTGCCCCACCCCCGCTTTACTTGCTTATAACTTTTTGCATTTCTAATATTTGCTAGTTCTGAAGACGGGTTACTTACCTGAAACGTTAACTCTGCTTCCCTCTCCACAGATGCTGCCAGATCTGCTGAGTATTTCCAGTATTTCTTGTTTTTATTTCAGATTTCCAGCATCCGCAGTATTTGGCTTTTATTAAACTGGCACGATCCTGGTTTGTGAGTGGGACTCAGTACCTCTCGATCTGGGATTCACTCAGGCCTGATTTGAAATTGTCCTTTCCTGCATCGTGAGTGGGACACAGAACCACTACAGATGTGAGTAAAAATGGTCTGGCTTGAATTTGCCATTTTCAAGTGTATGAGTGGGACTCAGAATAAATCCAACTTGGGTCACCACAGGCCTGGATTGAATTGGCCCTTCCGTGCTATGTGAGTGGGATTCAGTACCACTTCAACTGAAATTAACACAGGCCAGATTTAAATTGGCCCTTTCTTGGTGCCTGAGTAGGAGTCAGTACTACTCCAGCTGGGATTTACGCCAGCCTGGTTTGAATTGGCCCTTTCCTGGTTTGTGATTGGGACTCTGAACCATTCCGTCTGACATTACCACAGGTCAGATTTGAATTGGCCCTTCTGTGTTTGGTGAGTGGGACTCAGTACTACTCAAGCTTTGATTAATACAAACCTGGTTTTAATTGGCCCTTTCCAGGAGTATGAGTGGGAATCAGATGCAATCCTACAGCGAATAACAAAGGCTTCATTTGGGTTGGATCTGTCCTGAAGTGTGGGTTGGGCTCAGTCACACGCCAGCTGGGATTAATACAGGCCTGGTTTGAACTGGCCGGTTTCGTCGACGGTGTAGGTGGCTCTGTGGGACCCCTTGTCAATGGAGAGATGTGCAAGAACTGGAAGAAAGCTCCCTGCAGTGATGGGCGAGGGAATCCATGGTTTTGGGGTGGGGGGGGCGGGGTGAGGTAGGAGAGTGGAGTTAAGGCCATAATGAGATCAGTCACGATGTTACTAAGTGGTGGATCAGGCTTGAAGGGCCGAATGCCCTTGTCCTGCTCATATTTCTTATGTTTTTATTCTTAATAATTTTGGTGCATGACAATAATTTTGGTACATGATGTTGGTGAATGTCCAATTTCTTGCAGCAGCCAGGATGCATTCATTCCGAAGCAGTTGTCTGCTCCCACTATCTTCAGACATGCATGGAAAGTCAGAATGTGCCTCGTTGGAGCAGAAGGTTACCTCCTCTATACCTGGGTCATGACCTCTAACGTCCACCCACTCCAATCCTTCCACAACCCAACCAGATGAGATGTATCACAGCCTGTTATGTGAGACAAGGGAGGAGATAGCAGGGGCTCTGACGCAGATTTTCAAATCCTCTCTGGCAACAGGAGAGGTACCAGAGGATTAGAGGTCAGCGAATGTGGTTAGTCAAGAAGGAAAGCAAGGATAAACTATGTAATTGCAGGCTGGTGACTCTATCATTGGTGGTAGGGAAACCATTGTAAAAATTCTGAGGGACAGGAGTAATCTTCACTTGGGGAGGCAGAGATTAATCATGAATAGTCAGCATGGCTTTGTCAAAGGGGGATCATGTATAACAAATTTGGTTGAATTTTTTGAGGAGTTGACTGGATGTGTAGCTGAGGGTAAAACAGTTGATGTCGTCTACATGGACTTCAGTAAGGCTTTTGATAAGGTCCCGCATGCGAGATTGGTTCAGAAAAACTGAGCCCATGGGATCGAAGACAATTTGATAAATTGGATCCAAAATTGACTCAGTGGCAGGAGGCAAAGTGTGATGTTCAAGGGTTGTTTCTGCGAGTGGAAGCCTTTGACCAGTGGAGTGCCACTAGGATCGGTGCTGGGACCCTTGCTGTTTGTAGTGGACATTAATGATTTAGACGTGAATATAGGAGGTGTGATCAGTAAGTTCGCAGATAACAAGAAAATTGGTCATGTTGTAAATAGTGAGGAGGAAAGCCTTAGATTACAGGACGATATAGATGGGCTGGTAAAATGGGTGGAACAGTGGCAAATGGAATTTAATCCTGAGAAGTGTGAGGTGATGCATTTTGGGACGACTAGCAAGGCAAGGGAATATGCAATGGATGATAGGACCCTGGGAAGTACTGATGGTGAGAGGGACATTGGTGCACTTGTCCATAGATCACTGAAGACGGCAGCACAGGTAGACAAGGTGGTTTGGAAGGCATACTTGCCTTTATTAGCCAAGGAATAGAATATAAGAGGAAGGAGGTTTGATGGAGCTGTATTAAACGCCAATTACTCCATAGCTGGAGTACTGTGTACAGTTCTGGTCACCACACTACAGGAAGGATGTGAGTGCACTGGAGATGGTGCAGAGGAGATTCACCAGGATGTTGCCTGGGCTGGAGCATTTCAGCTATGAAGAGAGGCTGGATAGACTTGGGCTGTTTTCCTTTCCTTCAGAGAAGGATGACGGAGGAATCTGATTGAGGCATACAAAATTATAAGGGTCATAGATAGGGTAGATAGGAAGACACATTTTCGCTTAGTGGAAGTGTCAATCGCCAGGGCACATAGATTTAAGGTAAGGAGCAGGAGGTTTAGAGGGCATTTGAGGGGAAAAGAAATCACCCAGAGGGAGGTTGGAATCTGGAACTCACTGCCTGAAGGGGTGGAAGAGGCAGGAACCCTCAATACATTTAAGGAGTTTTTCGATGAGCGCTTGAAATGCCATCACATTCAAGGCTACAGGTCAAGTGCTGGAAAATGCGATTAGAATCGATAGGTGCTTTATGGCTGGTACAGACACAATGGACCAGAGGGCCTGTTTCTGTGCTGTATAATTCTGTGACTCCATGACTCGAAAGCCACGAAGCATTCACATGAAAGAAACCCGTGTTTAACGTTATCAATGGAGTCACCAGGAACATGATGGAACAGAACATCAGTGTCATGAAACAATGAGTTCAATGTCTGAACCGCTCGGGGTGAGCCCTCCAGTAGACACTGGAGCAGGTGTCCAAGTTCGTGGTGTTCTGCTGCACCCTTCATATTATCACCAACATGAGGACACAGGAATTGGCACCAGGAATCCGGAGTCCACGTCAGGAGGAGGAGGAGGAGGAGGGAGGGAGGATACTTCGAGGAAGCCTTCGAATCGTACAGGCTGTCGGAGAGTATCTGCTAACATTGCGGTTCCTATTGGACAACTTCCTTTACCACCATGGATCCCGCATTCTCCACCATTACACCCATCTGAGACGCCCCATCACAGTGTCCCCTGAGTCACAATCCTGCCGTAAAAACCACCAACAAAAACCTTTTCATTAACATGTTTTTCCAACAACACATGTAATTATACAAACAAAACTGAACTGTTCATTCTTGTGGATTCCCTTGCTGCCAGTCTTGTGGGTTCCCTCGACTTGCCTAGTGCTCCGACACACTGTTTCCCCAGTGGCTGCAGCATGGCTGGTGGAAGGCTGCTGACTTTCACTGGGGGAGACTGCAGATAGCCTTGCAGGACGTCCTCGAGCAGCTCTGGGCCTTGAGTGCTCGGATTGGGACTGCACCACCACGACATGGGTAGCAGCAGCCTGGGCTGGCTGACGGGCAACAGCAAAGACATTGGAGGAGTGGCAGTGAAGGGAGAACACATACTGTCAGCCTGATAGAGGACAGCAGGTTCATGCTCCACGGAGGCACTGCCAATCCCACGGGGAGACACTTCAGCAATCTTAGTAATTTGCAGGATCACAGATTGCTGGAGTAATGTGAATGCCTGCAAACCACTATGAACACTGAGATCCACAGCCATGATGACAGCAGTCTGATCCTGCATGGCAGCAAGCATGGATCTCATAACTTCAGTCTAAGCTTCTACTGCAGCACTGAGACATTGGGTGTCTACCGTTAGTGCTGCAGTGGAAGCTGAGACAATGGTCAGCAGGCACTGCATCACGGCTGGGTCCGCCAGTGCTGACATGGAGTTAGTGATGATTTCCACAGGGGAAAAATGTTTTTAAAGCTCTGTGGAATGTCCTGTGCCATGTTGGAGCCAGACTCCTCCATGTTCCTTGACACTGACAACAGACTGTCTGGCAGGCCTGTCAATGGACAACGTATCTCAGTGTACATGTCCATCAGCAGTCTCCTGTATGCTGTTCCAGCAATGTTCACATCTGAATCCTGTATATTATAACTCGTTTGTGACCTCAGCCTTCTGGTGAACTGGCATCTGATCTATCATTTTCCTGCTGCCTTGGCTGCAGCCTGCTCATGTCCAGTAACTGCAGGATAAAAATTTACAGTCCGGCGGACTGATATGAATTAACTAACAACATTCGGAATGCATTTGTTAAAGGGAAATCATGTTTAACAAAATTGGCTGAGACTTATGATTTGTTAACAGAGAGCTTTGATGAGGGTAATGCTGTTGTTGTGGTGTAGATGGACTTCCAAAAGGAATTGGTAAAACTGCCGCATAGCTGGACTAGTAGAAACGTTATAGCTGATGGAATAAAAGGGACAGTAGCAGCATTGACACGAAATTGGCTGGGTAACAGGAAACCGATAGTATTGATAAACGCTTTTCTTCTCAGGCTGCAGGCATTTATATAGTGGGGTTTCCCAAGGGTTGGTGATCGGGCACTACTTTTCTGTATCTATATTTATGACCTGTATGTTGGTCTGCAGGGTACTATTGCAAAATTTGCAGACGACACAAAACTTGGCATCAGTGTGAACAGAGAAGACGATATTTGTGGACTTCAAGAGGACAGAGACAGGCTGATGGAATAGGCAGATAGGTGGCTGATGAAATTTAATGTTGAGAAGTGTGAAGTGATTGATTGTGGTCGGGAAGTTGTGTTGAGACAATATAAATTAAAGGAAAATAAAAACAAAATACTGCGGGTGCTGGAAATCTGAAATAAAAACAAGAAATGCTGCAACCACTCAGCAAGTCTGGCAGCATCTATGAAAAGAGAAGCAGAATTAACACATTAAAGGATACCTTTCTAAAAAGGGTGCTGGAGCAGTATGGTATGTATGATCATACCATTAGAGGTGGCAGGACAGGTTGAGAAAGCAATTCGTAAGGCGTGTGTGATCCTAGGTTTTAGAAATAGAGACATGGAATCCAAAAGCAAGGAAGTTATTATGAACGTTGAGAAAAACTGCCTCTGTCTGAAATGGGGTGCTGTGTCCAGTCCTGGGCACAACACTTCAGGAAGATTGTGAAAACATTAGAGAGGAGGCAGCAAAGATTTACAAAGAGAATACACACGAACACAAGAAATAGGAGCAGGAGTAGGCCATTAAGCCCCTCGAGCCTGCCCCACCATTCGATAAGATTATGGCTGATCTGGCCCAGGCCTCAACTCCTCCTTCGGGCCTGTTCTGCATCACCCTCGACTCCCTGAGATTTCAAAAATCTATCCACCTCCTCCTGAAATACATTTAGTGATCGAGCCTCCACAACTCTCTGAGGTAAAGAATTCCAGAGATTCACCACCCTCTGAGAGAAAAAATTTCTTTGCTTCTCAGTTTTAAACATGTGCACCTTTATTCTGTACCTACATCCCCTCGTTAGAGATTTCCCCCTCCAGTGGAACCATTTTTTCAACATCTACTCTGTTAAGCCCCGGAGAATCTTATATGTTTCAATAAATCTTCTAAACGCCAATGAATAAAGGTCTAACCTGTTAAGCCTTTCTTGATAAGACAACTCTGCATCCCAAAAATCAGCCCAGTGAACCTTTTCTGAACTGCCTCCAATGTTAGTATATCCTTCCTTAAATACAGGGACCAAAACTGTATGCAGTACTCCAGGTGTGGCCACACCAACACCCTGTACAATTGGAATAAGACTTCCCAATTTTTAAACTCTAACCCCCAAGCAATGAAGGCCAAAATTCCATTTGCATTCGTAATTACTTGCTGCACTTGCATGCTAACATTTTGTGTTTCATGCACAAGAATACCCAGATCCCTCTGTGTCAAACGGCGATGGCTGCTGCTTCTGGTCTCGGGCCGCGGCATTTTTTATCTCCCAGCTCCTCTCGCCTGTTCCGCTCTCGCCGCGGGCGCCGCCCTCGCTGCTGCTTCTGGTCTCGGGGACTCGGCTCTTTTTATCTGCTGGCTCCTCCCATCTGTTCCCGCTCTCACCGCAGCAGCTATCGCCGCTGTGTCTGGTCTCGGGCCTTCACTCCTTTTATCTCCCTTGAATGCATCTCATCTGTTCCTGTGACCTTATCCACTTCAAGTACAGACAGCCTATCGAATACCTCCTCTTTATCAATTTAATCCCCCTAGTGTCCGACTTACCTCCTCTTTCAACATTTCCTGGGCTGCATCTGAGAATCATAGAAGGCTTATGGCACAGAAAGAGATCACTTGGCCCATCCGAAAAAACATCCGTCAATTGGGTGGCACAGTGGCGCAGTGGTTAGCACCGCAGCCACACTGCTCCAGCGACCCGTGTTAAATTCTGGGTACTGTCTGTGTGGAGTTTGCAAGTGTCCCTGTGTCTACATGGGTTTCCTCCGGGTGCTCTGGTTTCCTCCCACATGCCAAAAACGTGCTGGTAGATAGGATAATTGGGCTTTATAAATTGCCCCCAGTATAGGTAGGTGGTCGGGAAATATCGGGACAGGTGGAGATGTGGTCGGAATGTGGAATAAGCGTAGGATTAGTAGAAAATGGGTGCTTGGTGGTTGGCACAGACTAGATGGGTCGAAGAGCCTGTTTCAGTGCTGCATCACAAAAAAACTAAAATTCTGCTCCCACCTTCCAGCATTTGATAAATTACGGCACTGGAGGTGTACATCCAGACCCCTTTTGAATGAGTTGTGGGTTTCTGCCTCAACTACCCTTTCGGGACGTGGGTTCCAGATTCACACCACCCTCTGGGTGAGACATAATGTCCACAGCTCACCTATAATATTTCTTTCAATTACTTTCAATCTAATCCCCCTAACGCTTTCTATAGGTATATCAGGAATAAAAGAATGACTAGAGTTAGATTAGGGCTAATCAAGGATAGTAGTGGGAAGTTGTTTGTGGAATCAGAGGAGATAGGGGAAGCGTTAAATGAATATTTCTCGTCAGTATTTACAGTAGAGAAAGAAAATGTTGTCGAGGAGAATACTGAGATACAGACTACTAGGCTAGATGGGATTGAGGTTCACAAGGAGGAGGTGTTAGCAATTATGGAAAGTGTGAAAATAGATAAGTCCACTGGGCCAGATGGAATTCATCCTAGGATTCTGTGGGAAGTCAGGGAGGAGATTGCAGAGCCTTTGTCCTTGATCTTTATGTCGTCATTGTCGACAGGAATAGTGCCGGAAGACTGGAGGACAGCAAATGTTTTCCCCTTATTCAAGAAGGGGAGTAGAGACAGCCTTGGTAATTATAGACCTGTGAGCCTTACTTCGGTTGTGGGTAAAATGTTGGAAAAGGTTATAAGAGATAGAATTTATAATCATCTTGAAAAGAATAAGTTCATTTGCGATAGTCAGCACGGTTTTGTGAAGGGTAGGTCGTGCCTCACAAACCTTATTGAGTTTTTTGAGAAGGTGACCAAACAGGTGGATGAGGGTAAAGCCGTGGATGTGGTGTATGTGGATTTCAATAAGGCGTTTGATAAGGTTCCCCACGGTAGGCTATTGCAGAAAATACGGAAGTATGGGATTGGAGGTGATTTCGTGCTTTGGATCAGGAATTGGCTAGCTGAAAGAAGACAGAGGGTGGTGGTTGATGGCAAATGTTCATCCTGGAGTTTAGTTACTAGTGGTGGACCGCAAGGATCTGTTTTGGGGCCACTGCTGTTTGTCATTTTTATAAATGACCTGGATGAGGGTGTAGAAGGGTGGGTTAGTAAATTTGCAGATGACACGAAGGTCGGTGGAGTTGTGGATAGTGCCGACGGATGTTGTAGGTTACAGAGGGACACAGATAGGCTACAGAGCTGGGCTGAGAGATGGCAAAAGGAGTTTAATGCGGAAAAGTGTGAGGTGATTCACTTTGGAAGGAGTAACAGGAATGCAGAGTACTGGGCTAATGGGAAGATTCTTGGTAGTGTAGATGAGCAGAGAGATCTTGGTGTCCAGGTACATAAATCCCTGAAAGTTGCCACCCAGGTTAATAGGGCTGTTAAGAAGGCATATGGTGTGTTAGCGTTTATTAGTAGGGGGATCGAGTTTCGGAGCCACGAGGTCATGCTGCAGCTGTACAAAACTCTGGTGCGGCCGCAACTGGAGTATTGCGTGCAGTTCTGGTCACTGCATTTTAGGAAGGATGTGGAAACTTTTGAAAGGGTGCAGAGGAGATTTAATAGGATGTTGCCTGGTATGGAGGGAAGGTCTTACGAGGAAATGCTGAGGGAATTGAGGCTGTTTTCGTTAGAGAGAAGGAGGAGGAGAGGTGAATTAATAGAGACATAGAAGATAATCAGAGTTTTAGATCGGATCGATTGTGAGAGTCTTTTTCCTCAGATGGTGATGGCAAACACGAGGGGACATAGCTTTAAGTTGAGGGGTGATAGATATAGGACAGATGTCAGAGGTAGTTTCTTTACTCAGAGAGTCGTAGGGGCGTGGGACGTCCTGCCTGCAAAAGTAGTAGACTCGCCAACTTTAAGGGCAATTAAGTGGTCATTCGATAGACATATGGATGAAAATGGAATAGTGTAGGTCAGATGGTTTCACAGGTCGGTGCAACATCGAGGGCCGAAGGGCCTGTACTGCGCTGTAATGTTCTATGTTCTATGTTCTGTCACTGATCTCTCTGCTAATGTGAATAGACCCTTCACCTCCACTCCATCCACGCCCGTCTCTATTTTGTACATTTCAATCGGTTCTCCCCTCAGCCTTCTCTTTTCCAAAGAGAATAAACCCAGCCTATCCAATCTTTCATCACAGCTGCATTTTATCAGTCGTGGCAATATCCTCGGAAATATCCTCTCTAACCTCTCTAGTGCAATTACCTCCTTTCTGTAATGAGGTGAGCAGAATTGCACACAGTACTCAAGTTGTGGTTGAACAGAAATGTGGAGGTTGTTTAGGGAGTGCTTGCTGCGACTGCTGGTAAGGTTTGTCCTGATGAAGCAAGGAAGGGATGGGTAGGGTGAAGGAACCTTGGTTGACAAGAGATGTGAAATAGCTAGTCAAGAGGAAGAAGGAAGCTTACTTAAGGTTGAGGAAGCAAGAATCAGACAGGGCTCTAGAGGGTTACAAGGTAGCCAGGAAGGAACTGAAGAATGGACTTAGGAGAGCTAGAAGGGGACATGAAAATGTCTTGCCGGGCAGGATTCAGGAAAATCCCAAGGCGTTCTACACTTATGTGAGGAATAAGAGGATGGTCACAGTGAGGGTAGGGCCGATCAGGGATAGTGGAGGGAACTTGTGCCTGGAGTCGGAGGAGGGAGGGGAGGTCCTAAATGAATACTTTGCTTCAGTATTCACTAGTGAGAGGGAAATGGTCGTTTGTGACGACAGCGTGAAACAGGCTGATATGCTCGAACAGGTTGATGTTAAGAGGGAGGATGTGCTGAAAATGTTGAAAGACATGAGGACAGATAAGTCCCCGGGGCCAGACGGGATATACCCAAGGATTAACCGAGAAGCGAGGGAAGAGATTGCCGTGCCTTTTGCGATGATCTTTGCGTCCTCACTGTCCACTGGAGTAGTACCAGATGATTGGAGGGTGGCAAATGTTATTCCCCTGTTCAAGAAAGGGAATAGGGATAACCCTGGGAATTATAGACCAGTCAGTCTTCGTCGGTAGTGGGCAAATTATTGGAGAGGATTCTGAGAGACAGGATTTATGATTATTTGGAAAAGCATAGTTTGATTAGAGAGAGTCAGCGTGGCTTTGTAAGGGGCAGGTCATGCCTCACAAGCCTTATTGAATTCTTTGAAGATGTGACAAAATACTTTGATGAAGGAAGAGCAGTCGATGTGGTGTATGTGGATTTAGCAAGTCGTTTGATAAGGTTCCCCATGGTAGGCTCATTCAGAAAGTAAGGAGGCATGGAATACAGCGAAAGTTGGCTGTCTGGATACAGAATTGGCTGGCCCATAGAAGACAGAGGGTGGTAGTAGATGGAAAGTATTCAGCCTGGAGCTCGGTAACCAGTGATGTTCCGCAGGGATCTGTTCTGGGACCTCTGCTCTTTGTGATTTTTATAAATGATTCGGATGAGGAAGTGGAAGGCTGGGTTAGTAAGTTTGCCGATGACACGAAGGTTGCTGGAGTTGTAGATAGTGTGGAAGGCTGTTGTAGGTTGCATCGGGACATTGACAGGATGCAGAGCTGGGCTGAGACGGGTCAGATGGAGTTCAACCTGGAAAAGTGTGAAGTGATTCATTTTGGAAGATGGAATTTGAATGCAGAATACAGGATTAAAGACAGGATTCTTGGTACTGTGGAGGAACAGAGGGATCTTGGGGTCCACGTCCATGGATCGCTCAAAGTTGCCACCCAAGTTGACAGTGTTGTTACGAAAGCATATGGTGTGTTGGCTTTCATTAACAGGGGGATTGAGTTTAACAGGCACGAGGTTATGCTGCAGCTCCATAAAGCCCTGGTTGGACCACACTTGGAATATTTTGTTCAGTTCTGGTCACCTCATTACAGGAAGGATGTGGAAGCTATAGAGAGGGTGCAGAGGAGATTTACCAGGATGCTGCCTGGACTGGAGGGCATGTCTTACAAAGAAAGGTTGAGGGAGTTAGGCCTTTTCTCATTGGAGCGAAGAAGGATGAGAGGTGACTTGATAGAGGGGTACAAGATGATGAGAGGCAAAGATAGTTTGGATGGCCAGAGACTTTTTCCCAGGGTGGAAAGGGCTATCACCAGTGGGCATAATATTAAGGTGATTGGATAAAGGTTTCGGGGAGATGTCAGAGGTAGGTTCTTTACACACAGAGTGGTGGGTGCGTGGAATGCACTGCCAGCGGTGGTTGTAGAAGCAGATACATTTGGGACATTTAAGCGACTCTTGGATAGGTACATGGATGATAGTAGTATGAAGGGTGTGTAGGTAGTTTGTGCCTAGAGTAGGTTAAAGGATCGGCACAACATCGTGCGCCGAAGGGCCTGTACTATGCTGTACTGTTCAATGTTCTATGTTAACCAATGACTTATACAGTTCCAGGATAACCTCCCTGCTCTTCTATTCTATATCTCAGCTAATTAAGGAAAGGATTCCATATCTTCTTGCTTGTTGAAGACAGATGTAAAGTATTCATTTCGTACCTCAGCTATGCCCTCTACCTTCATGTGTAAATCACATTTCTGGTCCCGAATCGGCCCCATTCCACCTTTTACTACCCTTCCCCTGGTTATATGCCAATAGATGACTTGGGGACTTCCTTTAATACTAGCAGCCAGTCTCTTTTCATGCTCTTTCCTTGTTTCTCTTATTTGCTTTTTCACTTCCCCTCTGGACCTTCTATATTCTGCCTGGTTCTCAATAGTATTTTCTACCTGGCATCTGTCATAAGTTTGAATATCGGTGAATAAACTTGTCAACTTTTCGTGCGACCTTCAAAGGTCTGTGTGAATAACCACCAAGACGTTCTGTTCCTGGCTCCTCATTTAATCAATACCCATTTGTTTATATTGCCTTCGCTTGCACTTCCTACCCAAATGTCTCACTTCATGCCTCACTGTGTTAAATTACATCTGCCATGTGTCTGCTCAGTTCATCAGTCAGTCTCTGTCCTTCTCAAGTCCGTTACTATCCTTGTCATTGTTTATCAATATTTCTGAGTTTCCTGCCATCCAAAAACTTTGACATTATCCCCTCCGTACACAATCCTGTGGTATTGACAGATAGCAACACTGATCCCAACAGGGACCATGGGGAACCCCACTGTGTACTTCCCTCCAGACTGAACAACAACCATTCTCCACGACTCCCTGCTTTCTGTCACTTACCTAATTTCCTGCATGCTGGCATTGAAAATAAAAGAAAAGATTTCCATTTATGTAACGCCTTTCATGACCACTGCATGTACAAAGCGATTTACAACCAATGAGTACGTTTTAAAGGTGAGAAATGTGGCTCGGGGTCTTTTCATGTCTTATTATACCAAAGTTTAACTTTAAACACATTGTGTTTTGAGCTCCCCTGCGTGAATCCTTGTTCACAACTTTCCAATTATAAGGCAAAAAATGAGCACAAACAGGCTTTCTTTGGTTTAACGAAGAAAGAATTAAATTTATTGAAACTTAAACTTAAAATCTAATACGGTTCCTGCCTACAGATTTATGACGCACCCACACTAGCATGCACATGCAATATAAACATGCAAACAGGGCCAGAAAAGAGCAGAAGCAAAGTTAGTGGAACAGTTTGAGGCAATGTCTTGTTACTGTGTCTCGAGCTCACGGTATTCATTGATTGTAGAAAAAGTCATGCATTTCATTGGGGCCCAGTAGTCTTCTTAAAACCTCGTTCACGGAGAAACCCATTCACTTTTTGAATTTCAAGTGTTTTTGCAAGATTCATTTCTGTGGGAAAAGATGAAGGCAGGCAGACAGGAGAGGAGATGTTCTCAGGCTAGGAGCACACGGTGCTCTGAGTTCGAAATCTGTTTTTCCAGTTTAAAACTCCCCGGGTCGTCCAGCAGGTGGTCACGTGACAGACTGTTTTGACCAGGTCTCTTTATGTGTATTGGGGAAGGTACTTGCTCCCTTTGGTTCCACATTGTCTGATACTATTCAAATGTCCTTCCAATCTGGGACTTGCAATGTTTAAGTTTTAATATTCACGTGGCAAAATATGTGTGCCTCAGTCTTTGGTAGGTCGGTTGTTTGCTTGACATTCTGCACAGCAAGATCCAGCGAGCAGCAATGTGATGTTGATCAGATCTGTTATTGTGATGTTGATTGAAGGGTAAATGTGGACCAGGACACTGGGGATAACCCCCCTGTGCTTCTTCGAAATAATCTCATGGGGTCTTTACCATCCACCTGAGCGGGCGAACGGCGCCTTGGGTTAACGTTTAATTCAAAAGACGGCACCTCTGACTGTGCAAAACTCCCCCAGTACTGTCACTGCAGTGTCAGCTATGATTCTTGTGATCATGTCCTGCAGTGAGACTTAATCCGATTAACTGGTGACTGAAAAAGGAGAGCGCGACAGACAGCCACGGCTGACATTGGTCCTTTAATCCCATGTGTTTCTAATTTGGTAACACGGCTGTTATGTGGTACCTTATCAAACCCCTGTTGAAAGGATCAGAATATTGGGAAAGCACAGGCAGGAACAGTCATAGAAACATAGAATAGCACAGCTCTGAATGAGTCTGTGCTGGCCCTTTCAAAGAGCAATCCAGTTCGTCCCACTCCCGAGCGCTTTCGCCATATCCTTACATTCTTTCTGCTTCATATATTTATCCAGTTTCCTTTTGGGATCTACAATTGAATCTGCATCCATCAGCCTATCAGACAGTGCTTTCCAAATCCAAACCACTCAGCAACAAAAATCCTCAAAATTGCTTCTTTTACCAATTGCCTGAAATCTGTGTCTCTGGTTAGTGACCCCTTGGAAATTAGAAACCGTTTCTCTTTATTTAATTTATCTATACCCTTCCTAATGTTAAACACCACAATCAAATCTCCTCTGAAAGTTCTCTGCTCCAAGCAGATCCACCCCAGCTACATAACTGTAATCCCTCATGCCTGGACAAGTTCTCGTAACACAGTTCTGTACCCTCTCCGAAGACTTCATGTGCTTCCGAAAGCGTGGTTCCCAGTATTCGATACAAAACTCCAGGTGGAGCCGAATTAGTATTTTATATATGTTTCACATAATGTCCTTGCTTTTGCTATGTTTGCTCTATTTATAAAACCTAGGATCCCATATATTTATGAACTGTTTAGTTAGCCTTTCCTGCCACCTTCAACGATTTGTGTACAAACACCCCGGGTGTCTCTGTTATTTCACCACTTTAAAAGTCGTACCATTTAACTTGTGTTGCCTCTCCTCATTCATCCTTCCAAAATGTATTACCTCACACATCTGCAATGCCAATTAGATATTGAGAAGATTGAAGCCATTGTTTTCTGTCTCTGTTCCAAACATTTCCCAGCTACGCACTCCATCCCTTTCCTTTGTAATTGATGAGACTACGCCAAACTGTTCAAAAGCTTGGTTGCATAGTTAACCTTGAGATGCCTTGAGATGAGATTCCTACCAAGTAATCACAGCATCAGTAAAACGGCCTATTTTCACCCCCTTAACATAGGACGACTTCATCCCTGTACCAGCTCTTCTGCTGATGAAACACTCCCCCTTGCCTGTGTTACCTGAAGACTTGACTATTCAAACACACTCTTGGCTGGTCTCCCACATTATAAACTCGATAAACGAGAGGTGATTCAAAACACTGCTGCCCATGTCCTAACTTACAGCAAGTCCTGTTCAACCATCCACCGCTGTACTCATTGACCTACATGGGGTCCTCATCAGAAACAGCTCAATTTTAAAACTCTCAGCCTTCCTTTCAAATCCCTCATTGACCCACACCTCCATATCCCTGTAATCTCCTCCAGCCCTGCAATGCTCCGAGATATATGCACTATTTGTTTCGATGCGAAAAGTATAACAGGTAAGGCAAATTAATTTAGAGCTTGGATTAGAACTTGGAACTATGATGTTGATGCGATTTCAGAGACTTGGTTGAGGGAAGGACAGGATTGGCAGCTAAATGTTCCAGGATTTAGAAACTTGAGGCGGGATAGAGGGGGATGTAAAAGGGGTGAGGGGGTTGCGTTACTTGTTAAGGAGAATATCACAGCTGTACTGCGGGAGGACACCTCGGAGGGGTCGTGCAGCCAGGCAAGATGGGTGGAGCTGAGGAATAGGATGGGCGAAGTCACGATGTTGGGTGTTTTCTGCAGGCCTCCCAACAGCCAGCGGGAGGTAGAGGAGCAGATATGCAGACAGATTGTGGAAAGATGTTAAGGCAACAGGGTTGTAGTTGTGGGTGATTTTAACTTCCCCTATATTGACTGGGACTCACTTAATGCCAGGGGCTTGGATGGGGCAATATGTGTAAGGAGCATCCAGGACAACTTCTTGAAACAATATGTAGATAGTCCAACTAGGGATGGGGCCGTACTGGACCCAGTATTGGGGAATGAGCCCGGCCAGGTGGTCGAAGTTTCAGTCGGGTAGCATTTAGGGAACAGTGACCATAATTCCACAAGTTTTAAGCTACTTGTGGATAAGGATAAGAGTAGTCCTCGGGTGAAGGTGCTAAATTGGAGGAAGGCTAATTATAACAATATTAGGCAGGAACTGCAGAATTTAGATTAGGGGCTGCTGTTTGCGGGTAAATCAACATCTGACATGTGGGTGTCTTTCAAACGTCAGTTGATTAGAATCCAGGACCAGCATACACCTGTGAGGATGAAGGATAAATTTGGCAAGTTTCGGGAATCTTGGATAACGCGGTATATTGTGAGCCTAGTCAAAAAGAAAAAGGAGGCATTCGTAATGGGCTGGAAGGCTAGGAACAGACGAAGACCTTGAGGAAAAGAAAGACAGTAGGAAGGAACTTAAGCAAGGAGTCAGGAGGGCTAAAATGAGTCATGAAAATTTATTGGCAAACAGGATTAAGGAAAATCCCAAGTCTTTTTATAGGTATATGAAGAGCAAGAGGGTAACTAGGGAAAGGGTTGGCCCACTCAAGGACAGAGAAGGGAATCTATGTGTGCAGCCAGAGGAAATGGACGAGGTACTAAATGAGTACTTTGCATCAGTATTCACTAAAGAGAAGGACTTGGTGGATGATGAGCCTAGGGAAAGGAGAGTCGATGGTCTCAGTCATCACATTTACAAAAAGGAGGATGTGTTGGGTGTCTTGCAAAGCATTAACGTAGATAAGTCCCCAGGGCCTGACGGGATCCAGCCCAGAAAAGTAAGGGAGGCAAGGGAAGAAATTGTTCAGGCCTTGACAGAAATCTTTGCATCCTCATTGGCTACAGGTGAGGTCCCAGAGGACTGGAGAATAGCCGATGTTGTTCCTTTGTTTAAGAAGGGTAGCAATGATAATCCAGGAAATTATAGGCCAGTGAGCCTTACGTCTGTGGTAGGGCAATTACTAGAGAGGTTTCTTAGGGACAGGATTTACTCCCATTTGAAAACAGATGAGAGGCAGCATGGTTTTGTGAAGGGGAGGTCGTGTCTCATGAATTTGATTGAATTTGTTCAGGAAGTGACAAAGATGATTGATGAAGGAAGGGCAGTGGATGTTATCTATATGGACTTCAGTAAAGCCTTTGACAAGGTCCCTCATGGCAGACTGGTACAAAAGGTGAAGTCACACGGGATCAGAGGTGAGCTGGCAAGAAGCAAACAGAACTGGCTCAGTCAGAGAAGAGAGAGGGTATCAGTGGAAGAGTGCTTTTCTGAATGGAGGGATGTGACTAGTGGTGTTCCACAGGGATCAGTTCTGGGACTTTATGCTCTTTGTAGTACATATCAATGATTTGGAGTAAAATGCAGCTGGTCTGATTCGTAAGTTTGCCGACGCCACGAAGGTTGATGGAGTTGCGGATAGTGATGAGGATTGTCAGAGGATACAGCAGGTTATATATCGGTTGGAAACTTGGGCAGAGAAATGGCAGATGGAGTTTAATCCAGACAAATGTGAGGTAATGCATTTTGGAATGTCTAAAACAGGTGGGAAGTGTACAGTAAATGGCTGAACCCTGAGGAGTGTTGACAGGCAGAGAGATCTGGGCGTACAGGTCCACAGGTTCCTGAAAGTGGCAAGGCAGGTGGATAAGGTAGTCAAGAAGGCATACGGCATGCTTGCCTTCATCGGTCGGGGCATAGAGTATAAAAATTGGCAAGTCATGCTGCAGCTGTACAGAACTTTAGTTGGGCCGCACTTTGAATATTGTGTGCAATTCTGGTCGCCACACTACCAGAAGGATGTGGAAGCTTTGGAGAGGATGCAGAAAAGGTTTACCAGGATGTTGCCTGGTCTGGAGGGCATTATCAGTGAGGAGAGGTTGGATAAACTCGGATTGTTTTCACTGGAACGACGGAGGTGGAGGGGCGGCATGATAGAGGTTTACAAAGTTATGAGTGGCATGGACAGAGTGGATAGTCAGAAGCTTTTTCCCAGGGTGGAAGAGTCAGTTACTGGGGGACATAGGTTAAAGGTGAGAGGGGCAAGGTTTAGAGGGGATGTGCGAGGCAATTTCGTTATGCAGAGGGTGTTGAGTGCCTGGAACTTGCTACCAGGGGAAGTGGTGGAAGTAGGTACGATAGCGACGTTTAAGAGGCATCTTGACAAATATATGAATAGGATGGGCATAGAGGGATACGGTACCCGGAAGTGAAGACGGTTTTAATTTAGGCAGGCATCAAGATAGGCGGACTTGGAGGGTCGAATGGCTTGTTCCTGTGCTGTACTGTTCTTTGTTCTTTGTTCTTTGTTCTCTCCCCCACTCCTCCACTTCCCACCTCACTCCCCCACTCCCCTTTCCTCTCGCCTTTCCATTCCCCTCTCCAACTCCACTCCCAAACTACTCTCTCCACCCCCTCCTCACTCCCCGCCCTACTCACCTCGCCGACCCACACCCCCACTCCCTTCCCAACCCCCCCTTGCCTGCTCCCCTCGCACACTCCTCTCCCACACTCCCTTCCCCCACTCCCTTCCCTACTCCATTGCCCACTGCCCTCCCCCCACTCCCCCCATTGACCTTGCCACTGCCTTCCCCACTCCCCTGCCCACTCCCCTCCCCACTCATCCATTTCACTTTCCCTCCTCTTTCCACTCCCCATTCCGCTCCCCTCCCAACTCCCCTCACCCCCATACTCCTCTCCCCAACTCCCCTCCCCAACTCCCCTCCCCAGCCCGCTTCCCCAGCACCCCTCACAATCCCCTCCCCCCACTCCCATCCCCCACCACCCTCACCAAACCCATCCCGCACGCCCCTCCCCACACATCTGCCCACCCCTCCACTCCACTTCCCATACCCCTCACCCACTCCGCTCCCTCCTTCCCCCACTCCCCTCCCTCCCTCCCCCACTCCCCTCTCCCGCCCTCAATTCCCTCCCCACTCCCCACTCCTCCACTTCCCCTTTTCACTCCCTTAATCTCCTTCCCACACCCCTCTCCCACTCCCCGTCCCAGTCTCCTCGCCTTTACCCACTCCCCTCCCCTTCCCCACTCCACCCATTCCCCATTCCCCTTCCTACTCCCTTACCACTTCCCCACTTCCCTCCCCATTCTCCATTCCCCTTCGCACCCTCCTCCCCCCTCCCACTCTCCTCCCCGACTCCTATTCCCCACGACCCCCCACACTCGTCCCCCCACTCCTCCATTCCACCACTCCCCGTCCCACACCCCTGCCCCTCTCCCCTCACTCCTTCCCCCACTCTGCTCCCACCCACTCCCACTCTGCTGCCTCCCTCCCCCACTACCCTCCCCCACTCTCCTCCCCCGCTACCAGCCCCCCTCCCCACTCGTCCACTCCCTCCCCACTAGTCCACTCCCTCCCCCACTACCCGAATCCCCTTCCAACACCCTCCCCACTCCCTTTCCCACTCCCTTCCCACTTCCTTCATCCCTCCCCTACTGCCCTCTCCATTCCCACTCCCCTTCCCACTCCCCTCCCCTTCCCCAATCCCCTCCCCTTTCCCCACCTCTTCCCACTCTCCTCCCCTTCCCCACTCCCCTCCCCCACACTGTTCCCCCACTCTCCACCCCAACCTGCTCCCCCACGATCCTCCCCCACTCTCTTCCCCTACTCCCCTCCCTCCCACTCCCCAACCCCACTCCCATTCCCCTACCCCACTCTCCGCACTCTTACACTCGCCTTTCCTCTCCCCTCCCCACTCACTTCCCCACTCCCTTCCTGCCACACGCCCCATTGCCCTTCCTACTGCCGTCCCCGGTGCCCTCCCCACTGCCCTCCCCACTCCCATCCCTATTCTTCTCCCCACTTCTCTCCCTACCTCCCTCCCCACTCCCCTTCCGACACTCCCCTCCCCGCTCCCTTGCCCTCTCCCCTCCCCAATCCCCTCTCCCACTCCCTTCCTCACTCCCTTCCCCACTGCCCTCTGCACGTTTCCACTCCCCATTCCCGCCCTTCTACTCCCCTACGCTCCCCTACTCCCCCACTTCCACTACCCCCCCACGCCTCCACATCCCTTTCCAGTTCCCTTTCCACTCCTCTTTCCACGCCCCTTTCCACTCCCCTCCTGCACTCCCCTACCCTCCCAAACCCCCCTCCCCAACTCCCCTCCTCAAGTCCTCTTCCCACTCCACTCCCCTCCCCACTCCCATCCCCCACGCTCCTCACTACTTCCATCCCCCAGGCCCTTCCCCACTGGTCTCCCCACTCCTCCACTCCCCCACGCCCCATCCAACACACCTCACCCACACCCCTCCCCTTCCCCCTCCCCCTTCTTTCCCTCCCCACCACCCTCCCCCTCCCCCTCCCCCACTATCCTTCCACGCTCCCCACTTCTCCACTCCACTTTACGCTCCCAGAATCCCCTTCCAACACCCCTCCCCCACTCCCCTTCACACTCCCCTCCCCTTCCCCACTCTCCACCCCATTCCCCACTCCACTTCGCCACTTCCCTCCACTTCTCCACTCCCCTCCTCACTCTCCTCCCCACGCTTCTCCCCCACTTTCCTCCCCCACTCCCCGCCCCCACTCCCCTCCTCACTCCCCTCCAACACTTCCCTCGCCTCCCCTCCCCCACACCCCTGCCCCACTCCCCTCCCTTTCCCAACACCCCTCCCCTCCACTCCCCTCCACCGCCCCTCACCCACTCCATATCCCACTCCACTTCCCCTCTCCTTCCCCCACGCCACTCCCTATCTCCTTCCTCACTCACTTCCCCCACGCCCCCACCCACTCCATCCCCAATCCCATCCGCTCCCCCACTCCCTCCCACACAACCCTCCACTTCCCTGCACTCCCCTACCCCACTCCCTTCCCCTTCCCCTACCCCACTTCCCTATCATTCCGCTAACCCACTCCTCATTACTCACTCCCCTACCCACTCCCCTCCCCCACTTCCCTCCCCTTTCCCCACTTACCTTTCCATTCCCCTTCCCCATTCTCCTCCGCCATCCCCATTCCCAATCCCACTCCCCTTCCCACTCCCCTGCCCCTTCCCCACTCTCCTTCCCACTCTCCTCCCCACTCTCCTCCCCACACTCCCCTTCCCCAATTCCCTCCTCCATTCCCCTCCCGCACTCCCTACCGTACACCCCTCCCCACTTCATTCCCCTCCCCAATCCCATCCCCGACGACCCTCCCCTCTCGCCTCCCTCAAGACCCTTCCCACACCCATAACCCACGACCATCCTCACGACCTTCCCCACTCGTCTCCTCACTCCTCCATTCCCCCACTCCCCTTCCCACTCCCCTACCCCACTACCCTAGCTCCTTGCCCCACTCCATACCCTCCATCCCCCACCCCAATACACCCCCTCCCCATTCTGCATTACCCACTCCCCTTCCCACTCCGCTCCCTACTCCCATCCGCATTTCCCACTCCCCTTCACATCTTGTCCCCCTCCCCCACTCCCATTCCCTCTCCCCTTCCCACTCACCTCCCCCACCCTCCTCTCCCACTCTCCTCCCCCACTCTCCTCCCCATTCTCCTACCCAACTCTCCCCCCCCACTCTCCTCCCCCACAATACTCCCCCACGCCCCCCACTCCCCTCGCCCACTCCCCTCCACTACTCCACTCTCTACCCATTCCCAATCCCCTCCCCTTCCCCACTCCCCTCCCCAATCCCTCCCCTCCCATACTCCCCTCCCCTTCCCCACTCCCCACCCTCCCTAGTCCCCTCCCCTCCCCACTCTCCTCCCCTCCCAAATTCCCCTCCCCACTCCCCTTCCC
The DNA here is from genome assembly GCF_036365525.1 of Heterodontus francisci. Lineage (NCBI taxonomy): Eukaryota > Metazoa > Chordata > Chondrichthyes > Heterodontiformes > Heterodontidae > Heterodontus > Heterodontus francisci. The sequence goes on from NW_027140486.1 coordinate 434,290, forward strand.
CCTCTCTCCTCCCCCATTCTCCTCCCCCACTCTCCTCCCCCACTCTCTTCCCCACTCCCCTCCCCACTCTCCTCCCCCATGCTCCACACCCACTCCCCTCCTTCACTCCCCTCCCCACTCCCCTACCCTCCCACACTCCCCACCTGCACTCCCCGCCCCTTTCCCACTGCCCACCCGTCCCCCCACTCCCCTCCCCTTCCCAAATTCCCACCTTCCCCACTCCCCTCCCCTTCCCCACTCTCCTCCCCACCCCTCCCCTCAACATCCCCTCCCCTACTCCATATCCCACTCCCCTACCCGTTCCCTTCCTCACTCCCCTCCCCTCTCCTTTCTCACTCCCTTCCCCCATGCCCCCACCCACTCCATCCCCCACTCCCCTTCCACACAACCTTCCATTCTCCTCCACTGCCCTACCCCAATCCCCTCCCCTCCCCTACCCCACACCCCTTCACCTACCCCACTCCCTTGCCATTCCCCTACCCCACACGCCTCCCCTTACCCAACCCTCTATCCTCGCCTTCCCCACCTACCTACCCTCCCCTTCCCTACTCACATCCACTCCGCCACTCCGCTCCCCCACTCTCTCACCTCCCCCTCTCCCCTCACCTCCCCTCTCGGCCACTCCCTATGCAACCACTGCCCACTCCTCCACTCCTATTTCCACTGCCCCTCAACTGTCTCTACCATCCCCCCACGACCCTCCCACACTCCCACCCCATCCCCTACTCCCCTCCATGATCCCCCCATTTTCCATCCCCACTGTCTCCCCTCGCCCGAACTCGCGTCCCCCACACCCTCCCGCTCCCCCCACTTCCCTACCCTTCCCCCACTCCCTTCCCCCCACTCCCCTCACTCCACTCCCCTCCCCTACCTCACTCCCCTCCCCACTACCTTCCATACTCCCCTCCCCTCATTCCCCACCATTCTTGCCCCAAACCCCCTATACACCCCCCAGAGCCCCCACACACCCCCAATCCCCCCACTCCCCTCCCTACTCCTTCACTTCCCTCCCCACTCCTCCACTTCTCTGCCCACCTCTCCACTTTCCATCCACTACCCTTTCCACTCCCCTTTCCACTCAACTCCCAAATCCCATCTCGTGCGCCTCTCCCCACGCCTCTCCCCACTGCTCTCTTCATTCCCTCCAATCTCTTTCCACACTCCCCACCTCCACTCCACGCACACACTCCCATCCCACACATCCCTCCACTCTACCAATCCCCTCCCCTCTCCCACTCCCCTCTCCCACGTCCGGACAACACTTTCAAACCCTCCCCCAACCCCTCCGCTCCCCTCCCCGATCCGCTCCCCTGCTCCCCTCCCCTGCTGCCCTCCCCTCTGCACTCTTCTGCTCTCCTCCCCTCCACTGCTCCGCTCCCCCATTCCCAGGCCCACTCGCCTCTCCTCCACTCCACTCCCTATGCCCCTCCCCCACACCCCTCCCCACACCCCTTCCCACAACCCTTTCCCGTCCCCTCACCCACTCCCCTCACACACTCCCCTTCCCCACTCCCCTTCACCACTTTATTCTCCCACTCCTCTCCCCCACTGCCCTGCAGCATTCCCTTCCCCCACTCCCCTCCTCACTCCCTTCCTGCACTCCCCTCCCCACTACTCTCCCCAGTCCCCTCCACCATTCCCCTTCCTCACTCCCTTCCCCCTTCCCGACTCCCCTCCCCCACTCCCCCTCCCTGCCCCCAAACCCATACATCACCCCATCCCTCATTCCCCCTTCGCCTCTCCCCACTGTCCTTCCCACTGCTCTCAACATACTCCCCTCCCCCACAACCCTTCGCACCCCCGCCCCTCCTCTACTTCACGCCCCCACTCCCCTTCCCGAAAACCTCACCAATCCCCTCCCCCACTCTCCTCCGCCACTTTTCTCCCCCACACGCCTTCCCTGACCCCACTACCCTCCATTCCCCTGCTCCTCCAGCCCTCTTCCCTGCAACATTCCCCTCCCCACTCGCCTCCTCCATTCCCCTCCCCAGTTCTTAATATTCCTGAAGACAGTGGGTGTGTTCTACACATCTCAGGGAGTATCTGACTGCGGGTCATGATGTGCACAGAGTGTCAGAGTGTGTTAATATTAATCTGTGTTCTCTATCAGTGTGTTAATATTCCTGAGGACAGGTATGGTGTTTTGCACTTCATAGGGTGTATCTGACTGTGGGTCATGATGTACATAGTGTGTCAGTGAGTGTGTTAATATTAATCTGTGTTCTCCATCACGGTGTTAATATTCCTGAGGACAGTGGGGTTGTTTTACATTTCACAGGGTGTATCTGACTGTGGGTCATGATGTACCCAGTGTCTCAGTGAGCGTGTTAATATTAATCTGTGCTCTCTGTCACTGTGTTAACATTCCTGGGAACACTGGGGGTGTTTTACATTACACAGGGTGCATCTGACTGTGGGTCATGATGTACAGATGAGTCAAAGTGTGTGTTCATCTTAATCTGTGTTCTCTGTCAGTGCAATAATAGTCCTGAGGACAGGAGGGTGCTTTACATTACACAGGGTTTATCTGAATGTGGGTCATGATGTACACAGTGTGTCAGTGAGTGTTTTTTTAAAGTATTTTCATGGGTTGTGGGCGTCACTGTCTGGGCCAGCATTTATTGCCCATCCATAATTGCCCTTGAGAAGGTGGTGGTGAGCTGCCTTCTTGAACCGCTGCAGTCCATGCGAATTAGGTTCGCCCACAGTGCCGTTAGAAAGGGAGTTTCAGGATTTTGACACAGCAACACTGAAGGAAAGGAGATATAATTCCAAGTCAGGATGGTGTGTGACTTGGAGGGGAACTTGCAGGTGGTGGTGTTCCCATGTCTTTGCTGCCCTTGTCCTTCTAGTTGATAGAGGTCGCAGGTTTGGAAGGTGCTGTCTAAGGAGCCTTGGTGCATTGCTGCAGTGCATCCTGTGATCGTACACACTGCTGCCACTGTGCGTCGGTGGTGGAGGGAATGAATGTTTGTAGATGGGGTGCCAATCAAGCGGGCTTATTTGTCCTGGATGGTGTCGAGCTTTTTGAGTGCTGTTGGAGTTGCACCCATCCAGGCAAGTGGAGAGTATTCCATCACACTCCTGACTTGTGCCTTGTTGATGGTGGACAGGCTTTGGGACGTCAGGAGGTGAGTTACTCGCCTCAGGATTCCCAGCCTATGACCTGCTCTTGTAGCCACGGTATTCATATGGCTACTCCAGTTCAGTTTCTGGTCAATGGCGGCCCCTAGGATGTTGATAGTGGGAGATACAGCCGTGGTAATACCATTGAATGTCAAGGGGAAATGGTTAGATTCTCTCTTGTTGGAGAAGGTCATTCGCTGGCACTTGTGTGGCGCGAATGTTACTTGCCACTTATCAGCACAAGCCTGGCTATTGCCCAAGTCTTGCTGCATTTCTACTCGACTGCTTCTGTATCTGAAGAGTCACGAATGGTGCTGAACATTTTGCAATCATCAGCCAACGTCCCTTATGATTGAAGGTAGGTCATTGATGAAGCAGCTGAAGATGGTTGGGCCCAGAACATTACCCTGAGGAACACCTTCAGTGATGTCCTGGAGCTCAGATTATTGAGCCCCAACAAACACAACTTTCTTCCTTTGTGCTAGGTATGACTCCAGCCATTGGAGTGTTTTCCCCCTGATTCCCATTGACCTCAGTTTTGCTAGACTCCTTGATGCCATACTCGTTCAAATGCTGCCTTGATGTCAAGGGCAGTCACTCTCACCTTATCTCTTGAGTTCAGCTCTTTTGTCCATGTTTGAACCAAGGCTGTAATGAGGTCAGGAGCTGAGTGGCTCTGGCGGAACCCAAATTGAGCGTCACTGAGCAGGTTATTGCGAAGTAAGTGCTGCTTGATGGCACTATTGATGACACCGTCCATAACTTTACTGATGATTGAGAGTAGGCTGATGTGGTGCTAATTTGCCGGGTTGGATATGTCCTGCTTTTTTGTGCACAGGACACAGTTGGGAAATTTTCCACATTGAAGGGTAGATGCCAGTGTTGTAGTGGTACTGTAACAGCTTGGTTAGGGGTGCGGTAGATTCTGGAGCACAGGTCTTCAGTACCTTTGCCAGTATATTGTCAGGGCCCATAGCGTTTGCAGTATCCAGTGCTTTCAGTCGTTTCTTGATATCATGTGGAGTGAATCGAATAGGCTGAAGTGTGGCATCTCTGACGCCAGGGACTTCAGGAGGAGGCAGGGATGGATAAACAACTCGGACCTTCTGGCTGAATATTGTTGCAAATGCTTCAGCCTTATCTTTCGCACTGATGTGCTTGGCTCCCCCATCATTGAGGATGGGGATATTTGTGGAGCCACCTCCTCCAGTTAGTTGTTTAATAGTCCACCACCATTCACGGCTGGATGTGGCAGGACTGCAGAGCTTAGATCTAATCCGATGGTTATGGGATCGCTTAACTCTGTCTGTCGCATGCTGCTTACGCAGTTTGGCACGCAGATAGTCCTGTGTTGTAGCTTCACCGGGTTGGCACCTAACTTTGAGGTATGCCTGGTGCTGCTCCTGGCATGACCTCCTGCACTCATCATTGAACCAGGGTTGGTGTCTTGGCTTGAATGTAATGGTAGAGTGGGGGATATGCCGGGCCATGTGGTTACAGATTGTGGTTGAGTACAATTCTGCTGCTGCTGATGGCCCTCAGCGCCTCATGGATGCCCAGTTTTGCATTGCTAGATCTGTTGGACAAGACATCCCCAGGGATAGTGATTGCAGTGTCTGGGACATTGTCTGTAAGGTATGATTCCGTGAATATGACGATGTCAGTCTCTTGCTTGACGGGTCTGTGGAACAGCTCTCCCAACTTTGGCACAAGCCCCCAGATGTTAGTAAGGAGGACTTCACAGGGTCGACATTGCTGGGTTTGCCGTTGTCGTTTCCGTTGCCTAGGTTGATGCCGGGTGGTCTGTCCGGTTTCATTCCTTTTTATTCACTTCGTAGTGGTTAGATGCAGCTGAGAGGCTTGCTCAGCCATTTCACAGAGCATGTAAGTGTTAATCACGTTGTTGTGGGTCTGGAGTCATCTGCAGGCCAGACCAGGTAAGGACAGTAGATTTCTTTCCCAAAAGGACATTAGTGAACCAGATGGGCTTTGACAACAATCGACAATAGTTTCATCGTCATCATTTGACTAGCTTTTAATTCCAGATTTAAAAATTAAATTCAAATTCCTCCTTCTGCTGTGGTGGGATGCGAACCCATGTCCCCAGAGCAAGACCCTGGACATCTGGGTTACTTATCTAGTGATAACACCACTACATCATCGCCTACCCTGGTGGAGCCTGTGCCTTTGTGTTGTGTATCTGTTTGTGCTGGTGCATGTGTGTCCATGTGCATCTGTGGGTGTCTGTGTATTTGTGTGTGTATGTGTGTCTGCGTGTATCTGTGTGTGTGCTTATCTTTGTGTGTGTGTATCTCAGTACCAGGGTTGTGTTGAGTGCTCTGTGTGTGTGCGTGTGTATGAGTGCATGTGCATGTGTGTATATGTTTGTGTGTTTATCTCAGTGCCTGAGGTGTGATCTCGGTGTGTGTTTATGTTCGTGTGTTTGATTGGCTCAGTTCCTGCGTTGTGATATGTTTGTGTGTCTGAGTGTGTCTGCCTCTGTGTGCCCTTGTGGGATGTTTCTGGCTCAGGGTCCTGGGCGTGACCTCAATGTGTCATTGTGTGTGGGTGTCTGTGGCTGTGTGTCTGTGTGTGTGTGTCTGTGTCGGTGTCTGTGCGTCTGGGTCTGTGTGACTGTGTGTGGGTATGTGTGTGTGTGTGTGTGTGTGTGTCTGACTCAGGGTCCTGGGTGTGAACTCAATGTGTGTTTGTGATTGTGTGTCTCTGTCTGTGTATGTGGCTGTGTGTGTGTGTCTGTGTGTGTGACTGTGTGTGTATATCTGTGTGCGTTTGTGTATGTGTGTCCGAGTGTGTCTGTGTACATGTTTCTGTGTCTGTGTGTGTTCGTGTGTGTTTGGCACTCGTCCTGGGCTCTGTGTGTATGAGTGTGTGTGGCTTAGGGTCTGTGGAATGATTTCCCGGTGTGCGTGTGTAGGTGTGTGTGCATATGTCTTTGTGTGTGTGTGTGTGTGTCTATGTGTGCGTGTGCCTGGCTCAGGGGCTGGGGCATGATGTGTCTGCGTGTGTGTCTGCGTGTGGCTGTTTGTGTGTTTACGTGTGTGTGTGTGTGTGTGTGTGTGTGTGTATGTGTGTGTATGTGTGAATGCTTGGCATTCATGAGAGTGGGATTCTGTACCACTCCAGCTGGTATTAACAGAGGCCTGGATTGAATTGGCCCTTTCCCAATGCGTGAGTATGATTCTGCACCACTCCAGCTGGTGTTAGTTGAGGCCTGGTTTGATTTGGTACTTTCCTGTTGTGTGAGTGGGTTTCAATGCCACTTCCAGCTGGTATTAATGGATGCCTGGATTGAATTGTGTCCTTTCTGTGTGTGAGTCTTATTCAGTAAGAATCCAAAGGGTATTGATGGATGCCTGAAATGAATTGGCTCTTTCCTAGTGTGTGAGTGGGATTCTTTACCACTCCAGATGACACTAATGGAGGCCTGGATTGAATTGGCTCCTTCCTGGTGTGTGATTGGGGTTCAGTACCACTCCAGCCGGCGTTACTGATGGCCTGGATTGATTTGGCACTTTCCTGGTGTGTGAGTGGGTTTCAATGCCACTTCCAGCTGGTATTAGCAGAGGCCTGGATTGAATAGACTCTATCCTGGTGTATGAGGGGCACTCAGTACTACTCCAGTGGGTATTAATAGAGGCTTGGATTGAAATGGCTCTTCCCTGGTGTGTGAGTGTGGCTCAGTACCACTCCAGCTGGCACTAATAGAGGCTTGGATTGAATAGACGCTTTCCTGCTGTATGACAGGGACGCAATACCGCTCCAGCTGGTGTTAATAGAGGCCTGGATGGAAATGGCTCTTTGCTGGTGTGTGAGTGATGTTCAGTGCCACTTCCAGCTGGTATGAATAGAGGCTTGGATTGAATTGAGTCCTTTCCAGTGTCTGAGTAGGATTCAGTACCACTCCAGCTGGTTCTAATGGAGACCTGGATTGATGTTTCCCTCTCCTGGGGTGTGATATGGTTTCAGTAGCACTCCAGCCGGTATTAATAAAGGCCTGGATTGAATTTGCTCTTTCCTTGTGTGTGAGTGGGACTCAGTACCACTCGAGCTGGTATTAATAGAGGCCTGGATTGAAATGGTTCTTTCCTGCTCTGTGAGTGAGACTCACTCCAACTCCAGCTGGTATTAATAGAGGACTGGATTGAATTGGCTCTTTCCTGGTGTGTGATTGGGGTTCAGTGCCACTCCAGCAGTTATTAATAGAGGCCTGGATTGAATTGGCTCTTTCCTGGTGTGAGTGGCACTCAGTACTACTCCAGTGGGTATTAGCAGAGACCTGGATTGAATAGACTCTATCCTGGTGTATGAGTGGCACTCAGTACTACTACAGTGGGTATTAATAGAGGCCTGGATTGAAATGGCTCTTTCCTGGTGTGTGAGTTTGGATCAGTACCACTCCAGCTGGCACTAATAGAGGCTTGGATTGAATAGACGCTTTCCTGCTGTATGACAGGGACGCAATACCGCTCCAGCTGGTGTTAATGGAGGCCTGGATGTAAATGGCTCTTTGCTGGTGTGTGAGTGGTGTTCAGTGCCACTTCCAGCTGGTATGAATAGAGGCCTGGATTGAATTGAGTCCTTTCCAGTGTCTGAGTAGGATTCAGTACCACTCCAGCTGGTTCTAATGGAGGCCTGGATTGATGTTTCCCTCTCCTGGTGTGTGATATGGTTTCAGTAGCACTCCAGCCGGTATTAATAAAGGCCTGGATTGAATTTGCTCTTTCCTTGTGTGTGTGTGGGACTCAGTGCCACTCGAGCTGGTATTAATAGAGGCCTGGATTGAATTGGCTCTTTCCTGCTGTGTGAGTGGGACTCACTCCAACTCCAGCTGGTATTAATAGATGACTGGATTGAATTGGCTCTTTCCTGGTGTGTGATTGGGGTTCAGTGCCACTCCAGCAGTTATTAATAGAGGCCTGGATTGATTTGGCTCTTTCCTGGTGTGTGACTGGGGTTCTGTGCCACTCGAACTGTTACTAATAGTGGCTTGGATTGAATTGGCTCTTTCCCGGTGTGTGAATGGAAAACAGTATCACTCCTGCTGGTAATAATAGAGACTTGGATTGAAGTGGCTCTTTCCTGGTGAGTGAGTGGGGTTCAGTTCAAAGCCCAGCTGCTATTAATAGAGACTTCGATTGAATTGGCTCGTTCCTGGTGTATGAGAGGGAGTCAGTCCTGCTGGCATTATCAAGAGTGTTGGAATGAATTGGCCATTTCCTGGTGTTTGAGTCGGGTTTAGTGCCACTCCAGCGGTTATTAATAGAGGACTGGATTGAATTACCTCCTTCCTGGTATTTGAGTGCGGTTCAGTACCATTACAACTGGTTTTAATAGAGGGTTGGATTGAATTGGATCTTTTCTGGTCTGTGATTGTGTCTCAGTACCACTCCAGCTGGTATTAATAGAGGGCTGAATTGTATTGACTCTTTCCTGGTGCGTGAGTCTGGTTTAGTACCACACCAGCTGTTATTAATAGAGGCCTGGATTGAACTGGCTCTTTCCTGGTGTCTGAGTGTGGTTCAGTGCAACTCCAGCTGTTATTAATCGAGGCTTGTAATGAATTGGCTCTTTCCTGGTGTGTGAGTGGGGCTCAGTGGCTCTTCCAGCTGGTATTATTAGAGGACTGGATTGAATTGGATCTTTCCTTTCTGGTGACTGGGGTTCACTTCCACTCCAGCTGGTTTTATTAGAAGCCTGGATTGAACTGGCTCTTTTATGGTGTGTGAGTGGGACTCAGTACCACTCCAGCTGGTTTTAATAGAGGACTGGATTTATTTGGCTCTTTCCTGGAGTGTGAGTGGATTTCAATGCCTCTTCCTTTTGGTATTCATGAATACCAGGATTGAATTTGGTCCCTACTGGTGCGTGAGTGGAGTTCAGTAAATCTCCAGTGGGTATTAATGGAGGCCTGGATTGAATTGGCTCTTTCCAGGTGTGTGATTGGTGTTCAGTACCACTCCAGCTGGTATTCATGGAAGCCTGGATTGAATTGGCTCTTTCCTTTTTAGAGTGGGAATCAGTGCTACTCCAGCTGTTATTAATAGAGGCCTCGATTACATTGGCTCTTTGCTGGTGTGTGGTTGGGCTTCAGTACCATTTCAGCAGGTATTAATAGAGGCTTGGATAGAATTGGCTCTTTCCTGGTGTGAGAGTGGGGTCCAGTACAACTCCAAAAGATAGTAATAGAGGCTTGAATTGAATTGGCTGTATCCTGGTGTGTGAGTGTGGCTCTTTTCCATTCCAGCTGGATATTAGTAAAGGCCTGGATCGAATAGACTCTATCCTGGTGTATGAGTGGCAATCAGCACTAATCCAGTGGGTGTTAATAGAGGCTTGGATTTAAATGGTTCTTTCCTGGCGTGTGCGTGTGGCTCAGTGCCACTCCAGCAGGTATTAGTAGAGGCTTGGATTGAATAGACTCTTTCCTGCTGTGTGACAGGGAATCAATACCGCTCCAGCTGGTGTTAATAGAGGCCTGGATTGATTTGGCTCTTTCCTGGTGTGTGAGTGGTGTTCAGTGCCACTTACAGCTGGTATTAATAGAGGCCTGGTATGAAGTGGGTACTTTCTGGTGTCTGAGTAGGTTTCAGTACCATTCCAGCTGGTTGTAATGGAGGCCTGGATTGAACAGTTCCGAAAAAGTGTCACTGACCCGAAACGTTAACTCTGCTTCTCTTTCCACAGATGCTGCCAGACCTGCTGAGTGGTTCCAGCATTTCTTGTTTTTATTTTGAATTGTCCCTTTCCTGGTGTGTGAGTTGGTTTCATTAGCACCTCCAGCTGGTATTAACAGAGGCCTGGATTGAATAGGCTCTTTCCTTGTGTGTGGGTGGCACTCGGTACCACTCCAGCCGGTATTAATAGAGGCTTCGATAGAAATGGCTATATCATGTGTATGAGTGGGACTCAGTACCTGTCCAGCTGGTATTAATAGAGGCCTGGATTGAATTGGCTCTTTCCTGGTGTGTGAGTGTGGCTCGGTACCACTCCAGCTTGTGTTAAAATAGGCTTGGAACGAATTGGCTGTTTCTTGGTTTGTGAGTGGGAATGACACCAACTCCATCAGGTATTAATTGTGGCTTGGATTGAATTGGCTCTTTCCTGGTGTGTGAATGGGGTTCAGTTCAAAACCCAGCTGGTACTAATGGAGGCCTGGATTATATTGCCTCTTTCCTGGTGTGTAATTCTGGCGCAGTACCACACCAGTTGTTATTAGTACAGGCCTGTATTGAATTGACTCTTTGCTCGTGTGTGAGAAGGACTCGGTACTGCTCCAGATGGTATTAAAAGAGGCTTGGAATGAATTTGCCGTTTCCTGGAGTGTGAGTGGGGTTTAGTGCCACTCCAGCTGTTATTAACAGAGACTTGGAGTGAATTGGCTCTTTCCTGGTGTGTGAGTGGGACTCAGTACCACTCCAGCTGGTAATGATAGAGGTTTGGATTGAATTTGCTCTTTCCTGGTGTGTGAGTCTGGGTCAGAACCACACCAGCAGTTATTAATAGAGGTCAGGATTAAACTGGCTCTTTCCTGGTGTGTGAGTGGGTCTCAGTGGCTCTTCCTGATGGTATTAATAGAGGCATGAATTGAATTGGATATTTCCTTTCTTGTGACAGGGGTTCAGTACCACTCCAGCTGGTTTAAATAGACGCCAGGATTGAATTGCGTCCTTTCTGATGTGTGAGTAGTGTTCAGTAACACTCCAGTGGGTATTAATGGAGGCCTGAAATAAATTGGCTGTTTCCTGGTGTGTGACTGAGATTCTTCACCACTCCAGCTGGCACAAATGGAGGTCTGGATTAAATTGGCTCTTTCCTGGTGCGTGAGTGGGGTTCAGTGGCTCTTCCAGCTGGTAATAATAGAGGCCTGGATTGAAGTGGATCTTTCCTTTCTGGTGACTGGGTACAGTACCATTCCAGCTGGTATTAACAGAGGCCAGGATTGAGTTGGCTCTTTCCTGTTGGCTGAGTGGGGTCCAGTACCACACCAATAGGTATTAATCGAGGCTTGGATTGAATTGGCTCATTCCTGGTGTTTTAGTGGGACTCAGTACCAGTCCAGCTGGTGTTAATAGAGGCCTGGATTGATTTGGCTCTTTCCTGTTGTGTGAGTGGGTTTCAATGCCACTTCCAGCTGGTATTAATGAATGCCTGGATTGAATTGGCTCTTTCCTGGTGCGTGAGTGGGGTTCAGTCCCACTCCAGCTTCCATTAATAGAGGCCTGGATTGAATTGGCTCTTTCCTGGTTGAGTGATTGGGGTTCAGTACCACTCCAGCTGTTATTAATATCGGCCTGGATAGATTTGGCTCTTTCCTTTTTTGATATTGGGAATCAGTGCACTCCAGCTGGTATTAATAGAGGTCTCGATTGCGTTGGCTCTTTCCTGGTGTGTGAGTGGCGTCCAGTACCACTCCAAAAGGTATTAGTAGAGGCCTGGAATGAATTGGCTCTTTCTTGCTGTGGGAGTGTGGCTCAGTAGCACTCCAAAAGGTATTAGAAGAGGCCTGGATTGAACTAACTCTTTCCTGGTGTGTGAACGGGACTCAGTATCACTCCAGCTGGTATTAATAGAGGATTGGATTGAAGTGGCTCTTTCCAGGTGTGTGAGTGGGGTTCAGTTCAAAACCCAGCTGGTAGGAATAGAGGCCTGGATTGTATTGTGTCTTTCCTGGTGTGTAATTCTGGCTCAGTACCAAACAAGCTGGTATTAGTACAGGCCTGGATTGAATTGACTCTTTGCTGGTGTGTGAGAAGGACTCAGTCCTGCTCCAGATGGTATTAAAAGAGGCTTGGAATGAATTTGCCGTTTCCTGGTGTGTGAGTGAGGTTTAGTGCCACTCCAGCTGTTATTAACTGAGAACTGGATTGAATTGGCTCATTCCTGGTGTTGGAGAGGGGTTCAGTACCATTTCAATTGGTATTAATAGAGGGTTGGATTGATTTCGCTCTTTTCTGGTGTGTGATTGCGACTCAGTACCACTCCAGCTGTTATTAATAGAGACTTGGATTGAATTGGCTCATAGCTGGTGTATGAGTGGGGTTCAGTTCCACTCCAAAAGGTATTAATAGTGGCCTGGAGTGAATTGGCTCTTTTCTGGTGTGTGCGTGGGACTCAGTACCACACCAGCAGTTATTAATAGAGGTCAGGATTAAACTGGCTCTTTCCTGGTGTGTGAGTGGGTCTCAGTGGCTCTTCCAGAAGGTATTAATAGAGGAATGGATTGAATTGAATCTTTCCTTTCTTGTGACAGGGGTTCAGTACCACTCCAGCTGGTCTAAGTAGACGCCAGGATTGAATTGGCTCTTCCCTGGTTTCTGAGTGGGGTCCAGAACCACTCCAAAAGGTATTAATAGAGGCTTGGATTGAATTGGCAATTTCCTGGGGTGTGAGTGGGACTCAGTACCATTCCAGCTGGTGTTAATAGAGGCCTGGATTGATTTGGCTCTTTCCTTTTGTGTGAGTGGGTTTCAATGCCACTTCCAGCTGGTATTAATGAATGCCTGGATTGAATTGGCCCTTTCCTGGTGCGTAGGTGTGGTTCAGTACCACTCCAGCTTCTATTAGTAGAGACGTGGAATGAATTGACTCTTTCTGGTTGAGTGATTTGGTTTCAGTACCACTCCGGCTGGTATTAATAGAGGCCTGGGTAGAATTGACTCCTTCCTTTTTTGTGATTGGGAATCAGTGCACTCCAGCTGGTATTAATAGAGGCCTCGATTGCGTTGGCTCTTTCCTGGTGTGTGATGGCGTCCAGTACCACTCCAAAAAGTATTAGTCGAGGCCTGGATTGAATTGGCTCTTCCCTGCTGTGGGAGTGTTGCTCAGTAGCACTGCAGCTGGTATTAGAAGAGGCCTGGATTGAACTGACTCTTTCCTGGTGTGTGAGAGGGACTCAGTGCTGCTCCAGCTGGTATAACATGAGAGTTGGCATGAATTTGCTGTTTCCTGGTGTTTGAGTGGGTCTCATTCCAACTCCGGTAGCTATTAATAGAGGCCTGGATGAATTGGCTCTTCCCTGGTATGTGAGTGGGGCTCAGTGGGTCTTCCAGCTGATATTAATAGAGGCCTGGATTGAAGTGGAGCTTTCCTTTCTGGTGACTGGGGTTCAGTACCATTCCAGCTGGTATTAATAGAGGCCAGGATTGGCCTCTTTGGTTGGCTCTTTCCTGGTGTCTGAGTGGGGTCCAGTAATTTTTTTTTTGAATTAGAACATTACAGTGCAGTACAGGCCCTTCGGCCCTCGATGTTGCGCCGACCTGTGAAACCATCCGACCTACACTATTCCATTTTCATCCATATGTCTATCCAATGACCACTTAAATGCCCTTAAAGTTGGCGAGTCTACTACTGCTGCAGGCAGGGCATTCCACGCCCCTACTACTCTCTGAGTAAAGAAACTACCTCGAACATCTGTCCTATATCTATCACCCCTCAACTTAAAGCTATGTCCCCTCGTGTCTGCCATCACCATCCGAGGAAAAAGACTCTCACTATCCACCCTACCAAACCCTCTGAATATCTTATATGTCTCTATTCAGTCACCTCTCCTCCTCCTCTCCAACTAAAACAGCCTCAAGTCCCTCAGCCTTTCCTCGTAAGACCTTCCCTCCATACCAGGCAACATCCTAGTAAATCTCCTCTGCACCCTTTCCAAAGCGTCCACAACCTTCCTATAATGCGGTGACCAGAACTGCACGCAATACTCCAGGTGCGGTCTCACCAGAGTTTTGTACAGCTGCAGCATGACCTCGTCGCTACGAAACTCGATCCCCCTACTAATAAAAGCTAACACACCACATGCCTTCTTAACAGCCCTATTAACCTGGGTAGCAACTTTCAGGGATTTATGGACCTGGACACCAAGATCTCTCTGTTCATCTACACTACCAAGAATCTTCCCATTAGCCCAGTACTCCGCATTCCTGTTACTCCTTCCAAAGTGAATCACCTCACACTTTTCCGCATTAAACTCCATTTGCCATCTCTCAGCCCAGCTCTGCAGCCTATCTATGTCCCTCTGTACCCTACAACATCCTTCGGCACAATCCACAACTCCACCGACCTTAGTGTCATCCGCAAATTTTCTAACCCACCCTTCTACACCCTCATCCAGGTCATTTATAAAAATGAGAAACAGCAGTGGCCCCAAAACAGATCCTTGCGGTACACCACAAGGAACGAAACTCCAGGATGAACATTTGCCATCAGCCACCACCCTCTGTCTTCTTTCAGCTAGCCAATTTCTGATCCAAAGCTCTAAATCACCTTCAACCCCATACTTCCGTATTTTCTGCAATAGCCTACCGTGGGGAACCTTATCAAACGCCTTACTGAAATCCATGTACACCACAGCCACTGCTTTACCCTCATCCACCTGTTTTGTCACCTTCTCGAAAAACTCAATAAGGTTTGTGAGGCACGACCTACCCTTCACAAAACCGTGCTGACTATCGCTAATGAACTTATTCTTTTCAAGATGATTATAAATCCTGTCTCTTATAACCTTTTCTAACATTTTACCCACAACCGAAGTAAGGCTCACAGGTCTATAATTACCAGGGCTGTCTCTACTCCCCTTCTTGAACAAGGGGACAACATTTGCTATTCGTTTGTCTTCCAGCACTATTCCTGTCGACAATGACGACATAAAGATCAAGGACAAAGTTTCTTCAATCTCCTCCCTGGCTTCCCAGAGAATCCTAGGATAAATCCCATCTGGCCCAGGGGACTTATCTATTTTCATACTTTCCAAAATTGCTAACACCTCCTCCTTGTGAACCTCAATCCCATCCAGCCTAGTCGCCTGAATCTCAGTATTCTCCTCGACAACATTTTCTTTCTCGACTGTAAATACTGACGAAAAACATTCATTTAACGCTTCCCCTATCTCCTCTGATTCCACACACAACTTCCCACTACTATCCTTGATTGGCCCTCATCTAACTCTCGTCATTCTTTTATTCCTGATATACCTATAGATAGCCTTAGGCTTTTCCCTGATCCTATCCGCCAATGACTTCTCGTGTCCTCTCCTTGCTCTTCTTAGCTCTCCCTTTAGATGCTTCCTGGCTAGCTTGTAACTCTCAAGCGCCCTTACTGAGCCTTCACGTCTCATCCTAACATCAGCCTTCTTCTTCCTCTTGACAAGCGCTTCAACTTCTTGAGTAAACCACGGCTCCCTCGCTCGACAACGTTATCCCTGCCTGATAGGTACATACTTATCCAGGACACGCAGTAGCTGCTCCTTGAATAAGCTCCACATCTCGATTGTTCCCATTCCCTGCAGTTTCCTTCCCCATCCTCCGCATCCTAAATTTTGCCTAATCGCATCAGAATTTCCTTTCCCTCAGTTATAATTCTTGCCCTGCGGTATAGACCTGTCCATCGCTAAGGTAAACCTAACCGAGTTGTGATCACTATCACCAAAGTGCTCACCTACATCTGAATCTAACACCTGGCCGGGTTCATTACCCCGTACCAAATCCAATGTGGCATCGCCCCTGGTTGGCCTGTCCACATACTGTGTCAGAAAACCCTCCTGCACACACTGGACAAAAACTGACCCATCTAAAGTACTCGAACTTTCACAAAGGCACAGATGAGTGTTTATGCAGCAGCTGGCTGAGGCAGAGGTGGAGACGTGTGTTAGTACAGAGGTGGTGGTAGGCAGGGTTGGTGAGAATATGGAGATGAACTCATCTCAGATTTAAGTAGAACACAGAGGTTGCAAACTGTCTGGTTCAGCCTCAGATATTTGGCAATGAGGAGTTCGTGGTTCACGGATAGTGGATGGAATTTCTTATGGAGACCAATGACAACTCCACTCTTCCCAAATTTAAATAGCAAGAACATTATTTCAGTCAAGCAACTTTTACAGATCTCATAGCGGGAAATAGAGACTTACCAAGGACATCAACAGCAGCAAAGATGTGAGAGTAAATTACAGGCGCTCGAATGCACATAGCAATGGTTTACAGAGCTAATATCTGGAGACAGATATTTGCTAGGAATAACAACAGCAACAAGGAGCAGAGGAAATGACAAGAATGGGAAGGCAGTTCAATATGGTTTATAGAATTAATAGCTAGATGCAGAGACTTACTAGGGACACCAATAATATCCAGGAAGTGGTCGTAAATGTATTGAATATTCCTCAGTACGTAATATATCAGACTGTTTAATGAGAACTGATCATCATCTGCAGAAAGAAAATTAAACTCCCAGATGAAGCTCCTGCCCATTGTTGTAACATTCCAATCTATTGTTCTCTGATTCTGATCTAACCTCTTCCTCTTTCCAAAACCGCTGATCCCTGTTAGTGCCGGGAGTGATGTGATACTCCCACTGTCACTATGTAATAACACATTTAAAGGAGTCCTTTATTAATAGAATCGGAAAATCTTCCAGTGACACAATTCGGGTCCATGCAGACTGACATTAATTTCAGTCACTGAACGAACAGGTTCAGTTAACCCCTTTCAATCCAGCACGTTTTGTATCACAATAAACTAGAACAATTACCTGGTCTCGATGGGAATTATGAGGGTCGGTGAGAGAAGGAATGGTGCAAATGGCAGAAGCACTGGACAGAATCTGTCAATTCTCTTTGGATATAGGAGTGATGACAGAGCACTGGAGGGCTGCAAATTATACACCTTTTTGGCACGAAGGAGAGATGGGGGAAACCATGTACTGTCCAGTCAATCTGACGTCAGTGCTGGGGAAAGTTCACAACCCAGGACAGAAATATTCGTTGCTTGGAAAAGCATAGCTAATAAATTTCAAGCTGCACGGATATGCTAATGACAAATCATGCCTGGCAAAGTTTAACAAGAACTTATCCCATGGTACTTCACAGCAGCATCATGAAACAAAGTATAACACTGAACCACAAAAGGAGATATTAGGTTAGGTGACCAACAGCTTGGTCAAAGAGGCAAGTTTTAAAGGAGCGTCTTAAAGAATAAAAGCGAGGTGGACAGATGGAGCTGTGTAGTGAGGGTATTCCAGAGCTGTGGGCCGAGACAACTAAAGGTGTGGCCACCAATGGAGGAGTAATTAAAATCAGGGATGCACAAGAGGCCAGAATTAGAGGAGCAGAGATATCCCGAAGAACTGTAGGGCTGGAGGAGATTACAGAGTGAGTGAGGGGTGAGGCCATGGAGGGATTTGAAAACGTGTTGAGAATTTTAAAATCAAGACATTGTTTGACTGTGAGCTGATGTAGGTCAGTGACCGGGGAATGGGACTTGCTGTGAGTTAAGACACCGGCAGCAGAGTTTTAGATGGCCACAGGTTTACAGATAGAAGAATGTGGGAGAATGAGTTGATATAATCCAGTCTACAGGTAATGAAAGCATGAAGGAGAGCTTCAGCAGCAGATGAGTTGAGACAGGGGTGAAGTTGGGCGAAGTTATTGAGGTGGAAATAGGTGGTGATAGGGATGGCAAGAATATAACGTTGGAAGCTCATTTTGTGGTCAACTGTCACAGAATTACATAATTGTTACAGGCCGCCATTCTGTCCATCGTGTCTGCATTGGCTGTCCAAAAGAGCAATTCATCTGGTGCCACTCCCCAGCCTTCTCCCTGTAACTCTGTACAATCTTCCTTTTCAGACAGCTAATCAATTTCTTCCTGAATACCTCAATTGAATCTGCCTCCACCACACTCTCAGGCAGTGCATTCCAGACCTTAACCACTCACTGTGTGAAAAAGTTTTCCTCATGTCACTTCTGCTTCTTTTACCAATTACTTGAATTCTTTGCCCTCTCGTTTTAGATCTTTTCAGGAGCGGGAACATTTGTTTCCCTATCCAGTCTGTCCAGACACCTCATAATTTTGAATACCTTTTATTAAAATCTCCTCTCAGCCTTCTCTTCTCCAAGGAAAATGTTCCCAATTCTCCAGTCTCTCTTCATAACTGATATTCTTCACCTCTGGAACCATTCTTGTGAATGTTTTTGTACACTCTCCAATGTCTTCACGTTACCTAAAGTGTGGTGCCCAGAACTAGACGGAATACTGCAACTGAGGCCGAGCTAGTGTCTCATACAAGCTCAAAATAACCTCTTTGCTTTTGTATTCCAAACTGCTGATAATAAAGCGCAGGATACTGTCTGCTTTGCTAACGACTCTCAACCTGTCCGGCCACCTCCAATGGCCTATGCACATATACACCCAGATCCCTCTGCCCCTGCACACCCTTTAGCATTGTACCATTTATTCTACATTGCCTCTCCATGTTCTTCCGCCCGAAATGAATCACTTCACATTTCTCCACATTGAACTTCATCTGCCACCTGTCTGTCCATTCCACCAACTTGTCTATGTTCTTTTGATTTTCTGCACTATCCTCCTCACAGTTCACAATGCTTCCAAGTTTTGCATCATCTGCTAACATTGAAATTGTGCCCTGTGCACCAAGGTCCATGTCATTAATATGTGTCAGGAAGAGAAACGATCCCAACACAGATCCCTGGGGAACACCACTACAAGCCTTAAATGAAAACAAAAAGTGATGGAAATACTCAGCAGGTCTGGAGTCATCTGTGGAGAGTGAAGCAGAGTTAACGCTTCAGGCCTGTGACCTGTCATCAGAATTGGCAAAGGTAGAAATGTAATAGGTTTTGAGCAAATAAAGCAGGGGTGGGGCAAAAGAGAAAAAAAGAAGTGTTGATAGGACAGAGGGTCAGAGAGATTAACTGACAAGGAGGTCATGGGGCAAAGGCAAAAAGAGTGTGCTCATGGTGCGGTGAAACACAAAGCGTCAGTGCAGAGAGGGTGTTAAATGACAAAATAATGAACAGCCCTCGCCAAAATCACTAACATAAAACAATCCAGTTTAAGGCCAGCACATGGCAAAAAAAGAATGGACAAAGCAAAATAATTAAAAGAGCCAGTCTTGATCTGAAATTGAACTCAATGCTCAGTCTAGAAGTCTGTCGAGTGCCTAATTGGACAATGAGGTGCTGTTCCTCGAGCTGGCGTTGATGTTCACTGGAACACCGCCGCAGGCCAAAGGCAGATTGGGTGGCCGCTTTGTGGAACACCTCCGCTCAGTCCAAAAGCATGACGCCGAGCTTCCAGTCGCTTGTTATTTCAACACCCTCCACCCAGCACTCCCGCTCTACTTTTCTCATTTCTGACCTTGTATTTTCCCCAATACCTCAACTTTATTTGCTTAAAACCGATTACATTTCTAACCTTTGCCACTTCTGATAAAAGGTCTCAGACCTGGAACATTAACTGTGCTTCTCTCCTCACAGATGTTGCCTGACATGCTGAACATTTCCTGCACTTTCTGTTTTAATTTCAGATTTCCAGCATCTGCGGTATTTTGTTTGATTCGACTACAAACCTTTCTCCAGCCGGAAAATCATCCATTAATCGCGAGTCTCTGTTTCCTGTCACTCAACCAATTTAGTTTCATGTTGCTACTGTCCTTTTTAATCGATGAGCTACAACTTTGCTCACAAGTCTGTTGTGTGACACTTTATCAAATGCCTTTTGGAACTCCATTCACACCACATCAACAGCATTGCCCTCATCAACATTTCACCTCTTCAGAAACTCCAGCAAGTTAGTTAAACACCATTTTCCTGAACAAATCCGTGCTGGTCTTCCATAATTATCCCACATTTGTACGTGTGCCTATTAATTGTGTACCAAATTTGAGACCGAGCTTTCAAACAGACTGCCTCAATCTCAGACTGTTACCATGGAGAGGGATGGAATCAATGGCAAGGGAAGAGAGTTGGAGTGGTGAGTGAAAACAATGACTTCCTGCTTATCCAGCACTGGATGTCGGATAAGCAGTCTGATAATTTCACAACAGTGGAGGAGTGGAGAAAGGTGGTGGTGAGGTAAACTTGATGGAGTTATTTGATAAAACAATAGAGAGGGTTGATGAGGGTGGTGTGATTGAAGTTATATATATGGACTTTCAAAAGTTGTTTGATCAAGTAACATTCAATAGACAGGTTAGGAAAACTGATGCCTATGGTTTAAAGGGACCGTGACTGTGTGGATATAACATTGATTAAGGAAAGGTAAACAGAGAGAGGTGGTGAAAGTTTGTTGTTCAGAATCGATGTGAGTATACAGTGGTGTTCCACAGGGCTCAGTATTAGGACCACTGCTCTTTGTGGTCTTGGAAAACACGAGGTATGTCGGGCAGAGTCCCCTCCTCCTCCCACTTTACAGAGCTTCCCCTCTCTGCAGCCTCTGCTCCATTTGTTTGTCATGTTACAGACGAAGAGACACTGTAACTACAGTCCCCATACCTCGTCCAGAGTTGGGTTATCAAATCCTCTGTCGTCCCTAAAACTAATCCACAGCAGATGGCAACACAACCTCCAGAAAACCGTCCACAGCACCTCCACTAACTTTACAATAGCAGAAGGAAGTCGAAAGCCCTTCACCGGTAGGTTGACTGCCTAGACGTTTTAAATAGCATTAGATGAGTTTCCTCGTGCAGCTTAATGTATGTTCAGCTGAGAGTGACTTACACAGGCGGTCAGTTAACATGCACAGTCCAAGTTCCAAAGACGTACATCAAAGCTGCTGGAATAGAAGTTTGATGTGACATTCCACAACTCCTCATGCTACTCGGTAACGCAATATACAACCGGGCACAGCACGAAGCAGTGTGCAGGCCACACCAGAAGTGACTTCTAGCTCATCTCACACCCTTTTGTGGATCCAGGCTTCCATCGTGTGGGCAACAGTGGTGCGATAGAGCCAAAAATCACCACCAGGGAGAGATAGAGAGGGACTGAAATTGACTCTAAAGGTGGACCTGGAAAAAGATTTCAAGACAAAGGTTTTTCTGTAATATAGAAATGAAGAGGGGAATTTGACTAATTGGAGGGGTGAGGCCATGGAGGGATTCTAACACAAGAATGAAAATATTAAAATTAAGGTGCTGCCAGACTGGGAGCCAATGTAGATCGGTGAGCACAGGGGTGATATGTGATCGGGATTTGGTGTGAGTTAGGAAGCAGGCAGCAGAGATTTGGATGGGCTGTGATTTATGGGGGGTTTATAACTGGGAGGATGACCAGGATAGAATTGCAATAGTCAAGTGTAGATTTAGCAAAGGCACAGATGAGGGTTTATGCAGCAGATGGGCTGAGGCAGAGGAGGAGATGGTTGATATTACAGAGGTGGTAGTAGGCAGGGTTTGTGATGCAGAGAATATGGAGATGAACACAGCTCCGGTTTAAATAGAACACAGAGGTTGCAAACAGTCTGGTTCAGCCTCAAACATTGGACTTGGAGTATGTCGTTCACAGATAGGCGACAGAATTTCTTATGGAGACCAATAACACTAGCTTCGTGCTCCAGAGGGGAAAAAAAACAAAATTACTTGAACAGTATTTCAGTGAATCAGGGTTTACAGATCTTATATGTGGAAATAAAGACTTACCAGGGCAGTACAGCAGGAAAGATGAGAATAAATTACAAGAACGAGAATACCATTAACAATGGTTGCAGTGCTAATAGCTGGAGACAGAGATTCACCAGGAATAACAACAGCAGTAAGGAGGGCAGAGTAAATTCCAGTAACAGTAATGCAGTTAAAAATAGCTTGTAAAATTAATAGCTGTATTGACAAACTTACCAGGGACACCAACAATAGCAAGAATGGGATAGTAAATGTGTTGTATAATCAACAGTGTGTAAAAGGTCCACGTTGTGAAAGACAGCGAATCATACGTAGAAAGCATGTAAAGAGGCCATGATAATCCTCTGCTCACTGTTGTGACATTCCAATCCACTGTTCTCAGATTCTGACCCATTGTTGTAACATTCCAAGCTATTGTTCTCAGGTTCTGATCGATCCTTTCCCTCGCTCTGGAGCTGCTGATGCCTGTAAGTGGTGAAGCTGATAATCACAAGCACAATGGTATTAAACCTTGAAAGGAGTCTCTTATCAATAGAAGGTGGAAAACCTCCAGTGACACAATTAGGGTCCATGGAGACTGTCTTTAACTACAGTCACTGAACAAACAGGTTCTGTTAACCACTTTCCATCCAACACTTTTTGTACCTCAAAAAAGTAGAACATTTACCCGATCTGTATGCGATGTATGAGGGTTACTGAGGAAAGGAAATGTGGAAGTAGCAGAGGCACTGGACAGAATCTTCCAACCCTCCTTCGATATGGGAGTGATAACAGAGGACTGGAGGGCTGTACATGTTGCACCCTGTTTAAAAAAGGACAGATGAGGTAAAACCTGTATTTACTGACCAGTCAATGTAATGCCGCTGGTTGGAAATTTCTAAAGGTCACAACCAGGAGATAAGTATGCCCTGCTCAAAAAGGGATAATAATTGAGAAGCAGCACGCAAATGCGATTTCCAAATCATATCTGGCAAACTTCAACAACAACTTATTTTATATAGTGCCTTTAATGTAATAAAGCATCACAAGATGCTTCATTATAAAACAAAACATGATACCGAGAGATATACGAAATTATTAGGTCAGAGGGCAAAAAGCGTGGTCAAAGAGGTAGGTTTTAATGGGTGCATTAAAGAAGGTAAGCGTGGTGGAGAGATGGAGAGATGGAGAGGTGGAGAGGTGTAAGGAGGGCATTCCAGTGCTTGGGGCCTTGGCAATTGAAGGTGTGGCCAACAAAGGTCAAACAGTTAATATCAGGGAGGCAGAAGAGGCATGAATTAGAGGAGTACAGATATATTGAAGGGTTGGAGGATATTACAGATTCAGGCCAGGGGCGACGTCATGGAGGGAAAACAAGGTGGAGAATTTAAACAAAGACATTGCTTGATCAGGAGTCAATGTCGGTCAGTGATATATGAACAAGACTTTGTGCGAGTTAGGAAATGGGCAGCAACGTTCTGGGAGACTTCAAGTTTACAGAGAGTAGCAGGTGGGAGACCAGACAGGAGTGAACCGGAATAGTCATGCCTAGGGGTAATGAAGGCAAAAATGAGTTTCAGCAGCAGATGGGCTGAGACAGGGGTGAAGTCGAGTGTTGTTACTGAGGTGGAAGTAGGCGATTGTAATGATAGCATGAGAATTATGTTGGAAGCTCATTTTGTGGTCAAATGTGACACCAAAGTTGTAAACAGACTTTCTGAATCTCAGACTGTTACCAGGGTGGGATCAATAGCAGGAGAACAGAGTTGGAGAGGGGAATGAAAACAATAACTTCCGTCTTCCCAATATTCAATTGGAGGAAATTTCTGCTCATCCAGTACTGGGTGTCGGATAAGCAGTCTGATAATTTCACAGCAGTGGAGGAGTGGAGAGAGGTGGTGCTGAGGTAAACTTGATGGAGTTCTTTGATAAAACAACGGAGAGGGTTGATGAGGGTGTTGTGATTGAAGTTATATAAATGGAATTTCAAAGGGAGTTTGATCAAGTGACATTCAATAGACAGGTTAGGAAAACTGAACCCTATGGATTAAAGGGACAGTGACAGTGTGGATATAACATTGACTAAGGAACAGTAAACAGAGAGAAGTGGTGAAACGTTGTTGTTCAGACTCGATGGGAGTTTACAGTGGCGATCCCCAGGCACCGATATTTGGACAACAGCTCTTTTTGCTATTGGAAAACCCGGGTGGGTAGGGCAGAGCCTCCTCCTCCGCCCTCTTTACAGAGCTTCCCCTCTCTGCAGCCTCCACTCCATTTGTTGGTCCTGTTACAGACCCAGAGACACTATAACTACAGTCCCCTTACCTCGTCCAGAGTTGGGTCACCAAATCATCTGTCCTCCCTGAATGTCTGCAGCAGGTCACAACACAACCTCCAGAAAAACATCCAGAGCACCTCCACTAACTTTGAAATAGCAGAAGTAAGTCAAAAGCCCCTCACCTCTAAGTTGGATGTCTGGTCCTTTTAAATAACACCAGAGAGGGTTCCTCGTGCTGATGAATGTATATTCAGCTGAGAGAGACTAACACAGGCAGTTAGTGGTCATGCAAAGACCAAGTTTCAAAGACGTACATTAAAGCTGCCGGAATGGTTGATTGACACCATATTCAGACCCCTCTTTGCGCAACAGACGCACACACGTTACACCCACGCGAGCACCCTGGCCAGCCTGGGTGTCCTGTACAATGTGCTGGATGTGACCGGCAGTGCAGCTCACACAATTTTATGGAACCAAATTTCCACAGCACCAGTGGAGCTGGAGAGATGAAATGTGTAGTCAAGGATAGAGATAGTGGGAAAGAAACCCACCTTTAAAAAGGGAATTAGCAAAATACTATAAGATGAACAAGTTTCAGGAATATTGGTAACGGACAGGGGATTGAGATAATCTGAAGGACGAGGACATGGGGGATTTGTTCTCATGGTTGGAATATTAACATTGAGGTGTTACTGGACCAAGAGCCAATGTAGGTCCGTGAGCACAGGGATTTTGGGTGAACAGAATTTGGTGTAAATTAGAAGATGGCAGCAAAGTTTTGGATGACCACAAGGTTACAGAGAGTAGAATGTGGGAGACAAGCCAGCAGTGTGTTAGAATAGTCAAGTATCGAGGTAACAAAGGCATGGACGAGGTTTTCAGCAGCCGATGAGCTCAGCTCTCTCTTTCTCTCTTTCTCTATCTCTCCCTCTCTCTCTCTCTCTCTGTCGCCCTCACTTGCTCTATCCAACGCTCAGCACCTTAAATGTTTCTATCAAGTCGCCCCTTACTCTTCTAAACTCCAGCTGATATAAGCCTAACCTGTCCAGCATTTCCTCATAAGACAGTCCGCTCATATTAGTCTAATAAACCTTCTCTGAACTGCTTACAACGCATTTACATGCTTACTTAAATGAGGAGACCAGTACTGTACACAGAATTCCAGATATTGTCTCACCAATGCCCTCCCTACCTTTGTATTCAATTCCGCTCACAATAAATGATAACATTATATAAGTTTTCCTAATAACTTGCTGAACCTGCATACTAATCATATGCAATTCATGCACCAGAACACCCAGATACTCCTGCATCTCAGAGTTCTGCAATCCCTCACCATTCAGATAATATGCTTAGTTTAATGTCATTATTACTACCAATATGGACAATTTCACATTTCCCCACATTATACTCCATTTCCCAGATCTTTGCCTTCTCACTCAACCTATCTATGTCCCTTTGTAGCCTCCTTATGTCCTCTTCAGAACTTTGTTTCATCAACAGATTTAGCAACCACACCTTCGGTCCTTTCATCTAATTCATTTAAATAAACTGTAAAAAGTTGCGGCCCCAGCACTGATCCCCATGGCACACCACTCGTGACATTCTGCCAATCAGAAAATTATCCATTTATGCCTGCTCTCTGTTTCCTGTTAGCTAACCAAACGTCTATCGATGCCAATATGTTACCCCCTACACCATGAGCTTTTATTTGTCGCAATGACCTTTGATGTGGCACCTTATCAAATGCCTTCTGGTAATCTATGTACAGTACATCCACCAGTTCCGCTTTACCCACAGCACATGTTACTTCTTCGAAGAACTCCAGTTAATTGATTAAACATAATTTCCCTTTCACAAAACCATGTTGACTCTGCCTGATCACCTTGAATTTTTCTATGCGCCCTGCTATAACATCTTTAATAATCTTTAAAACTAATCCACAGCCAGAAAGCCTTTCTCATCCATCACAGATCGTTTCTCTACTGTGTTTATTCTGATTTTGTGCTGTATTTGAACCGTCGCTCCTCAATAAACTGCTTGTGACCCTTTGACCTCCTTTTGGGTAATCCCTGACCCTAGATCAGACCTTACAGTGGTTTAGGAGAGGGAACACAGAGAACGGGATGATGGGCTTGGTTTACTTGGTTGGTGAGAAATAGTAAACTCAGTTGAGTGATGAATGAGTCGGGGATTTGGCAACAAAAAGAGTTTACACTCAATCAAACGTGTGTGTTCATCACTAAGAGCGAGGGCTGGGGGAAGGACTTCCAGAGCGTTTTGAATAAATAAAGCCAGAAATACAATCTCACTAGCATATCACAGGAAATAGCCAATTGATAACCTGGTAGAGAAGAAAAACAGGCACACCTGGGGAGACGGACATCCTAAGGATTTTCGTGGTGTATGATTGGAATTAAAATTTCATTCTCAATGGAGTATTTGAGGATGGCCAGAAATGCAAATTTAAGCTTAAAAAAGGGCTGAGATAAGTTGGTCAAAGGGGCACATCTGTGTACCTGAACAGAAAGTGCCGAAAATACTCAGTGGGTCTGGCAGCATCGGTGTGGACAGAAACAGAGTTAAGGTTTCAGACCTGTGACCCTTCATCAGAACTGGTAAAGGTTAGAAATGTTAATGTACACGCTGGCGATGTTGAGACCATGGACCTCCTGATTTCCATTCCACCCGCAAACCCGCACCCCAACCCTCCCTTTCAAATTTTCTACTTTCCAATGATAACACAAAACCGCCAGCTTCCCTGTCACAGCAGCTTCAGAAAGAGAGTAGCAGCAGAGCACTGATGGTGAAGCCATCACTTGACCTGATACTCACAGTCACCAGATCAAATACTTACACCGCGTGTACCTTAGAGGCTGGGATACAGTAGGAATCTGCACGTGGTGAGTCACTGAGCACGAGTGAGCTGCAGCCAAGCCAGGTGGAAAGGATAGTTCATGTGTCAGCTCACCGGAGGGCGAAGTCACAAACGAGTTATAATACACAGGACTCAGATGTGAACATTGCTGGGGCTGCCGCCCATGTCGAGGTGGTGCAGTCCGATTCCGAGCTTTCAAGTCACAGAGATGCTCGAGGACGTCCTGCAAGGCCATCTGCAGTCAACCCCAGTGAAAGTCAGCAGCTTTCCACGAGCCATGCTGCAGCCACTGGGGAAACACTGTGTATGAGCAGTAGGCAGGTTGAGGGAACCCACAAGACAGAGACTAAGGGAATACACAAGGGTGAATTTTTCAGTTTTGCTTGTATAATTGGATGTGTTGTTGGATAAAGATGCTAATGAAAAGGTTTTTGATGGTGATTTTTTATTGCAGGATGGTGACCAAGGGGACACAGTGATGGGACGTCTCAGATGGGTGTAATGGTGGAGAATGGGGGATCCTTGGTGGGAAACGGAAGTTGTCCTATGGGAACCAGAATCTTATCAGGGACACTCCTACAGCCTGTCTAGGTTGAAAGCATCCAGGAAATATCCCCCTGCCTCCTCCTCCTCCTCCTGAGGTAGCCCCTGGATTCCTGGTACCAATGCGTGTGTCCTCATGATGGTGATGATATGAAGAGCACTTCATATCAGCAGAACACCATGAACTTGGACACCTGCTCCAGTGTGTACTGAAGGGCTCCCCCCAAGCGGTTCAGACATTGGAAGCATCTGGTGGTTTTGTGTTGGGGAGGGGGTGTCTAGAGTTTAGAGGTCATGAGCCACATTCTGGTTCTGCATGGAGGCCTGAAGAGTTGGGGACGGCTGAGGGCTTCAGAATAAAGGTATGGTGGCTGCTGCCATGATAGTGGACATTCACCAACATGATGTGCTGGGCATCCTCACACGCGAACTGTACATTAATGGAGTGAGAGTTCTTTCAGATCCTGTACCTCTCCTTGTTGCCATGGGGACCCCGCAGAGCCACCTACACCATCAAGAAACCCGCTATCCTGACAAAGCCACGGAATCTCTCATCTTGCTTCTCCCTGCTGAGGGAGGAAATGATATATTCATCTCACCCGACATAGATGGCCTCTGTCACACAACAGATACATCAACGGACAGCATAGAGAGAGATAATGGATACGTCACCAGCTCTTGTCTGGAAAGATCCAGATAAGAACATAATAACATAAGAACTAGGAGCAGGGGTAGCCAATTCAGGCCCTCGAGCCTGCTTCGCCATTCAATATGATTATGGCTGATCTCATCTCTGCCTCAACTCCACTTTCCTGCACGTTCTCCATAACCCTTCAACCCATTACTAATTAAAAATCTGTCTATCTCCTCCTTAAATTTACTCAATGCCCCAGCATCCACCGCAATATGGGTTAGTGAATTTCACAGACTCACGACCCTTTGAGAGAAGAAATTTCTCTTCATCTCTGTTTTAAATCTACTCCCCCTTATCCTAAAACTATGACCTCTCATTCTAGATTGCCCCACAAGAGCAAACATCTTCTCTCTGTCCACTTTGTCAATCTCCCTAATCAGCTGATATCCCTCAATTAGATCGACTCTTATTCTTCCAAACTCTAGAGAATAAAGGCATAAAGAGCTCAATCTCTCTTCATAAGACAAACCCCTCATCCCTGGAATCAATCTAGCGACCCTCCTCTGAACTGCCTCCAATGCAACGTCATCCATCCTCAAGTAAGGAGAGTAAAACTGTACGCAGTACTCCAGGTGCGGTCTCATTAATGCCTTGTACAGTTGCAGCATCACTTTCCTACTTTTATATCCTATATCTTCAGCAAGAAATGCCAAAATTCCATTTTATTTCCTTATCACCTGCTGTACCTGCAAACTAGATTTCTGTGATTCCTGCACGAGGACACCCAAATCCTTCTGCACCGAAGCACTCTGAATTTTCTCTCTATTTAGATAATAATTTGCCTTTCTATTCTTCCGACCAAAATGGATAAACTCACACTTATCCACGTTAAACCCCATCTGCCAAATTTTGGATCATTCACCTAACCTATCCATATCAATTTGTACATTTCTTATTTATTTATTGCAGCTTACTATCCCACCTATTTTAGTGCCACCTGCAAATTTGGCTATCCTACCTTCTCTCCCTGCATCCAAGTCATTAACATATATTGTAAATAGTTGGGGCCCAAGGACCAAACCCTGTGGTACTCCAGTAGTAACATCTTGCCAACCAGAAAAAGACCCATTTATCCCAACTCTCTGTTTTCTGTTTGTTAGCCAATCCTCTATCCAAGTTAATAAATTGCCCCGAACCCCATGTGATCTTATCTTGTGTATTAACCTTTTGTGCAGCACCTTATCAAATGCCTTCTGGAAGTCCAGATAGGATCCCCATTTTCCACTTTTCTTGTCACAGCTTCGAAGAACTCTAGCAAATTCATCAAACAGGATTCACCCTTCATAAAACCATGCTGACTCTGATGGATTGCGTTTTGACTTTCTAAATGTCCTGTTATTACTTCTTTAATAATAGATTCTAACATTTTCACAACGATAGATGTTAATCTGACTGGTCTATGGTTTCGAAATTTCTGCCTACGTCCCTTTTTGAATAAGGGCGTTATGTTAGCTTTTTTCCAATCCACTAGAACCTTTCCCGCATCCAGGGAATTTTGTAATATTATAACCAATGGATCCACTATCTCTGCTGCCACTTCCTTTCAGACCCTCTGATGTAGGCCATCGGGTCCTGGGGACTTGTCTGCCTTCAATCCTAATAGTTTGCTCAGTACTTTTTACCTAGTAATGATGATTGTTCTAAATTCCTCTCTTTCTGTAAACTTTGCATTGCCTGCTACTATTTATATAGTACTCGTGGCCTCCACCGTGAAAACTGAGGCAAAATACTGATTTAGTGTCTCCACCATTTCTGTGTTCGCCTCCATCAACTCCCCAATCTTATCCTCCAAGGGACCAACATTCACTTTAGCTACTCTCTTACCTTTTATATACTTATAGAAGTATTTGCTATCCGTTTTCATATGTTGCGCTAGTTTTCTTTCTTAATTTACCTTTGCTCTTTTTATTAAATTTTTAGTAACCCTTTGTTGATTATTAAACATTTCCCAATCTTCCATCCTGCCACTGGCCTTTGCAACATGGTATGCCTTAGTTTTTGTCTTTATGTTATCCTTAACTTCCTTGCTTAGCCATGGATGTTTGTTTTCCCCCTCCTAGAATATTTCTTCCTCTCTGGAATATATTGTAGTTGGGAGCAATTGAATATCTCCTTAAACATTTGCCACTGCTCATGAACTGTCCTACCTTTTAGTCTTCCTGTCCAGTCTACTAGGGCTACATCTGTCCTCATGCCGATATAATTACCTTTGTTTAACTCCAGAACGCGAGTGTGGGACTCCAGTTTCTCGCTCTCAAACTGAATTTGAAATTCTAGCATGCTATGATCACTCCTCCAAAGAACAAAGAACAATGAACAAAGAACAAAGAACAGAACAGGACTGCACAGGAAGAGACCATTCGGCCCTCCAAGCCTGCACCGATCTTGATGCCTGCCTAAACTAAAACCTTCTGCACTTCCGGGGTCCGTATCCCTCTATTCCATCCTTTTCATGTATTTGTCAAGATGCCTCAGAAACGTAGCTATCGTATCTTCTTCCACCACCTCCCGTGGCAGCAAGTTCCAGGCACTAACCACCCTCTGTGAAGAACTTGCCTCACACATCCACTCTAAACTTTGCCCCTCGCACCTGAAACCTATGTCCCCTAGTAACTGACTCTTCCACCCTGCGAAAAGGCTTCTGAGTATCCACTCTGTCCATGCCGTTCAGAAATTTGTAAACCTCTATCATGTCTCCCCTCCATCTCCGTCGTTCCATTGAAAACTATCCGAGTTTATCCAACCTCTCCTCATTGCTAATGCCCTCCAGACCAGGAAACATCCTGGTAAACCTCTTCTATACCCTCTCCAAAGCCTCCACGTCCTTCTGGTAGTGTGGCGAGTAGAATTGCACGCAATATTCTAAGTGTGGCCTAACTAAAGTTCGGTTCAGCTGCAGCATGACTTGCCAATTTTTATACTCTATACCCCGACCGATGAAAGAAGCATGCTGTATGCCTTCTTTACTACCTTATCCACCTGCGTTGCCACTTTCAGTGACCTGTGGAACTGCACGCCCAGATCTCTCTGCCTGTCCATACTCCCAAGGGTTCTGCCATTTACTGTATACTTTACACCTGCATTAGACCTTCCAGATTTATTACCTCACATTTGTCCGGATTAAACTCCATCTGCCATTTCTCCGCCCAAGTCTCCAACCGATCTATATCCTGCTGTATCCTCTGACAATCCTAATCATTATCCGCAACTCCACCAAATTTGTGTCGTCCGCAAACTTACTAATCAGGACAGCTACATTTTCCTCCAAATCATTTATATATACTACAAAGAGCAAAGGTCCCAGCACTGAAGTCCATAGAGGATCCTTAACTATGAGATCATTAATTAATCCTACCTCATTTGACAATACCAAATCTTGAATCGCCTGCTCCCCCCGAGGCTACCTTTGCCAATTTCATTAATCCAGTCTATAGGCATATTAAAATCACCCATGATTATTGCCGTACCTTTCTTACAAACCCCAGTAATTCTTGGTTCATACTGTGCCTCACTGTGGAACTACTGTTTCGGGGGCCTATGGATTACTCCCACCAGGTACTTCTTTCCCTTGCTATTTCTTATTTCTACCCAGACTGATTGTACATCTTGAAATCTAGTGCCTATATCATTTCTCACCACTGCACTGATCTCTTTCTTTACGAACAAAGGAAATTCAATTCCCAAGCCTGACATCCCTGCAACTACGTCTCAGTAATCACCGCTAAATCATTCTCATTCGTCTCTATTTGCACTGTTAGCTCATTTATTTTATTCCAAAGGCTTCATGCATTCAGGTACAAAGCCGGTAAGTTTGTTTTGCTATCAATTTTCAACGATACATAGAAGTTCAATGCATCTGAGACCTTAACAGCCACTGACAACTCCGTCCTCACCCTGGTGTGAAGCTCCAGGTCGTGTTACAGGAGGTGACGCAGCTCTGTGACCATCTCCTTATTGAATCAGTTACTTCACACACTGCTCCTGCGTTAGGTGTAGGTGGGAAAAGTGCTCTTGGAAAA
Organism: Heterodontus francisci; assembly: GCF_036365525.1. Taxonomy (NCBI): domain Eukaryota; kingdom Metazoa; phylum Chordata; class Chondrichthyes; order Heterodontiformes; family Heterodontidae; genus Heterodontus; species Heterodontus francisci. The sequence continues at coordinate 466,236 of NW_027140486.1, forward strand.
CCAGGGGTGGGTAGGGGAGGGCCCCCTCCTCCTCCCTCTTTCTAGAGCTTCCCCTCTCTGCAGCCCCTACTCTATTTGTTGGTCATGTTACAGACCCAGAGACACTGTAACTACAGTCCCCATACCTCGTCCAGAGTTGGGTTACCAAATCCTCTGTCGTTCCTGAATGTCTGCAGCAGCTCACAACACAACCTCCAGAAAACCATCCACAGCACGTCCACTTACTTCAAAATAGCAGAATGAAGTCAACAGCCCCTCGCCTGTACGTTGGATGCCTGGTCCTTTTGAATAACACCAGAGGGGGTTCCGCGTGCTGCTGAATGTGTGTTCACCTGAGAGTGACTGCACAGGCGGCCAATGGCCATGCACAGACAAAGTGTCAAAGATGTACATCAAAGCTGTCAGAATGGCTTACTGACGTTAATTCAAACCCTTCCTCACCCTAACAGCATATGCATGGTATACCCAGGCTAGATCCCTGCCCAGCATCGGGCACTCTGCAGGTTACACTAGAAGTGGTTGGCTGTGAAGTTCACATCATTTTATGGATCCAGGTTTCCATAGCTTTAGCACCAGTGCCGACATAGATTGAAAATCAGAGCAGGGGAAGATGTAGAATGAAAGCAACTCACTTCAAAAAGGATTGGATAAAGACTTGAAGGCATAAGATTTTCAATAATATGTGAAATGTACAGGGGAAAAGTACTAATTGGAGGGGTGAGGCCGTGGAGGCATTCTAGCACACGAATGAGAATATTAACATTAAGGTGCTGCCAGACGGGGAGCCAATGAAGATCAGTGAGCACAGGGGTGATGTATGATCGGGATTTGGTGTGAGTTAGAATACAGGCAGCAGAGTTCTGGATGGGCTGTGGCTTCTCGTTGTTTATAACTGGGAGGGAGACCAGGATAGAATTGGAATAGTCAAGTGTGGATTTAACAAAGGCAGAGATGAGGGTTTATTCAGCAGATGGGCTGAGGCAGATGTCATGACGGGTGATATAACAGAGGTGGTAGTAGGTAGAGCTGGTGTTGGGCGAAATATGGCGATGAACTCACCTCAGGTATAACTATAACACCGAGGTTCCAAACAGTCTGTGTCTGCCTCAGACATTGGGTAGGGTGGGGAATGCACTAGTGGATGTAGAGTGGAGTTTGTGACAGATACTGAAGACAGTGGCTTAATGCTTCCCAAACCTACTTGACAGAACACCATGTCAGTGAAATATGGTTTATAGATCTAATAGTTGGATACAGAGACTTACCAGGGCCACCAATAATGGCGAGGATGGGTTGGTAAATCGTTTGAAACATCTTCAGAGCATAATAGAACCGATATTCCAATGTCATCCAATAATAATTAGCATTAACCAGGCCAAACCAACAGGAGAAATTCCTGCTGTCCTTTGTTGCAACATTCCAATCTATTGTCTTCAGATTCTGACCCATTGTTGCAACATTCCAATCTATTGTTCTCAGATTTTGATCTATCCCCTGTCTCTCTCTCTCTATAACCACGGATCCCTGTTAGTGCCGGGGGTAATGCTCCCACCGACACTATGAGTTAACACATTGAAAGGAGTATCTTATTAATAGAAGAGGGAAACCCTCCAGTGACACAATTAGAGTCCATAGTGACTGACATTAATTACAGTCAATGCACAGACAAGTTAAGTTAACCTCTTTCAATCCAATAGTTTTTGTGCTACGATAGTGTAGAAGATTTACTCAGTCTGGATGGGATATATGAGGTTTGTTGAGGGAAGGAATGGTGGAAATAGGAGAGGCACTGGCCAGAATATTTCATTCCTCCTTGGATCTGGGAGTGATGACAGGGGACTGGAGGGTTGTAAATGTTACACCCTGTTTATAAAAGGAGACATTAGATTAGTCCTGTAACTACTGACCAGTCAGTCTAATGTTTGTGGTTGGAAATTTCTCGAGGCCATAACCCTGTAAAAAAATATATCTTTCTTGCAAAAACATGGGATAATAAATGACAAACAGCATGGACAGGTTAATGACCAATCATGTCTGATAATCTTGTTCTAGCTCGTTGATGACATAACTGTGAGTGTTGATGAGGATAGTGTATTTCGTGTTTTGTATACGGACTTTCAAATGGCCTGTGATCAAATGACATTTCATACTTGTGATGAAAAATCGAACACATGGATTAATGTGACAGTGATAGTGTGGATATGACATTGACTCAGGGACATAAAGCAGAGAGAAGTGGTGAACAGTCATTGTTCAGACTGGGCGAGGGGGAGTATGCAGTGTTGTTTCTCAGGGGTCAGTATTAGAATTAATGCTCTTCCTGACATGTAGATAGATATACAAGTGATAGAGAGTTATATGTAATAAAACATAATTTCAAAGCTTGCAGATGATATGAAACTCATAAGTAAGGGTGGCAAAGGCACACATCACAGAATTATCCAACCTCACAGACTTTGTTTACTTTTAATTTATTCCGGACTCCAATCCAAATACAAATTAATTTCTCAGTGTATAATTTATTTGTGTGATTTGCCTGTGAGTTTGTGCAAGAATGTGTACCTTATATTTTTATTATTTTATTTCGATTAATTTTAGATTTCAAAGTATAATAAACTAACTTCTGGTTTAAACTTAAGAAAACCTGTCTGATTGGTTCTTTCACGATCACAATAAAGTAAAAGGTAAAATACTCACTGAGCTGCTCAGCACGCCCGCTGCGAAAATGTAATAAACCCCGTTGTGATCAAATAAAAGATAGGACAAGAGGGGAGCCCGTGACCCCTCCTCACCTGGCTGTATCAGAAATATGGAGGTTCTAGTGATTGTAACGCAATGACAAACGAGAAATTGGAAGTGTCAGAGTAATACAGCACAGAAACAGACCCTTCGGCCCACTGTGTTCTTCTTAGCCATCAAGCCTTTCCATTCTAATCCCATTTTCCAGCACTTGGCCCGTAACCTTGTTATCTATGGCATTTCGTTGGCTCATCTAAATACTTCTTAAATGCTGTGAGTGTTCCTGCCTCTACCAGCTCTTCAGGCAGTGTATTCCGGATTCCAACCATCCTCTGGGTGATTTTTTCCACAAATCCCCTCTAAATTTCCTGCCCCTTACCTTAAATCAATGCCCCTCCGCTAAGGAAACATTTTCTTCTTATCTACCCTATCCGTGCCCATCACTTTCTCGTGCTTTCCGTCCCTCTCCCTTTTTGAATAAAGGAGTTACATTCGCAATAAAGGAGTTACATAGAGAGTGAAGTAACTTGGCACAGGTTAAAAGCCCTGTCTCTTGAAAAGTTGAGTAATGTAGCTGGGCAGTTAGGGATTACTCTCCATTCAAAAGCCAGGAAACCTCAAATCCTAAGACCTGTGGCCAACCATTTTTCTCTGGAAGCTGAAGACTCAAATAGGGTTATAATCACTAGCAGATAGAGTAATGTTAGCTAAGGTAAAACTAGAACAGAAGAGACTAGAATTAGATGTCGAGAGAACGCGAGAAATAGCAGAGTGAGCATCAATATAGAGAAAAATTAAGAATGTTCCAGAAGGAGAAGGAGGAAAGGGAGTTAAGGCTGCTCAAACAACTAGAGGAAGACCCAGTACACCCAGTGAAGGCAAAGCTATTGAGGAAACTACCTCTAGCTCAGGGCCATGTGCTGAGCTCTTAAAATTCTGCTGGTTCTAGACTCCCCAACCAGGGGAAACATCTTATCTGCATCTACGTTGTATATCCCTTTAAGTATTTTGTAGGTTTCAATGAGATCACCTCTTATTCTTCGAAACTCCAGAGAATACAGGCCCAGTTTTCCCAATCTCTCTTTGTCGGACAGTCCCCCATCCCGGGAAAAAGTCTGGTGAACCTTCGTTGCACTTCCTCTACGGCAATAATATCCTTCCTAAGGTAAGGGGAACAAAACTGCACAAATTACTCCAGCAAGACTTCACTACTCCTGTATTCAAATCAACTTGTGATAAAGGCTAACATACCATTAGCCTTCCTGAATGCTTGCTGCACCTGCATGTTAGCTTTCAGCGACTTATTGATGAGGATAGACAGGTCCCTTTGTACATTTACACTTTCTAATCTCCTACCATTTAAAAATACTCTGCACATTTATTCCGCCTACCAAACTGGCTAAGCTCACATTTTTTCACATTATATTCCATCTGCCACATTCTTGCCCAATTCAATACGTCTGTCCAAATCCCCTTGACGCTGCTTTGCATATTTGTCACAACACATTTTCCCACCCAGTTTTTGCCACCTGCAAACTTGAAAATATTACCTTGGTCCCCATATCCAAATCATTGATATATATTATGAACAGCTGGGGCCCAAGCACTGATCCCTGCGATACCCTACTATTCACAGCCTGCCAATGCAAGAAAGAGACGTTTATTCCTACTTTCTGTTTCCTGCCTGTTAACCAATCCTTACTGCATGTCTGTATATTACCTCCTATCCCATGTTCTTTAATTTTGTTAACCAACCTACTGTGAGGCGCTTCATCAAAAGCCTTCTGAAAATTCACCGCCTCACCTTTTCTACTTTGTTAGTGACATTCAAAAAATCCCTAACATGTTGATCAAGCATGATTTCCCATTCATAAATCCATGTTGATTCAGCCCAATCAGATCCATTTATCACATATTTTAGAACAGATTCTAGCATTTTCCCTAGTAATAATGAAGGGATAACAGGTCTGTCGTTCCCAATTTTCTCTTTCCCTCCCTTCTCAATCAGTTGGGTGACATTTGCGACCTTCCAATCTGGAGGAAGCGTTCGACAATTGATAGCATTTTGAAAGACGATCAACAATCCATTGCTACTTCCTTCAACACTCTGGGATGTCAAATATCCTATCCTGGGGAATTATCAAACATCAGCCCTATTAATGTCTCCAATACAAAAGTCATACCAAAATTAATTTCCTTCACTTCCTCATTCCCCCACCCCCCCCCCCCCCCCCCCCCCCACACACACACACCATCCCTGTCCCTTGGATTTCTCATTCTGGGAATTTTCTTGTATCTTCCTTAGTCAATACAGACACAAAAAGTCATTTAGCTTCTCTGCCATTTCTCTATTCCCCAAAATAAATTCTCCTGACTTTGCCTGTAATGGCCCACATTTGTATTAGCTAATCGTTACTTTTTTATACACCATTAGAAGATTTACAGTCTGTTTTTGTGTTTTCTTTTGACCAGTAGATACGGACACATAAGATACAGTGCACATATGAAAACCTTAGTGTACTGTCCTTCTCGAGGAGTTCAAAAACTCGCTCCCCCTCCCAGTAACATCCACACAGAGGAACAAAAGGTTCAAAGAGTCAGGTAGGTTGCAATTCTGGCTGATGAATTTTCCCTTGTACACAAGGCCTTTCACCCAAAGGGAAACCCTTCCCTAGTTACCCCAAAGACCTGAGAATAAAAGGTGGGAGGGTGATAGGAGTCCGAACAGCCATGGGCAAGGAGGAAATGCTAAACACACGGGGTCCATCCTTCGGTCAAAAAGGACGGTACTGAGAGCAAGAGTAACGGCTGAAGGTCTGTGTGTTTCCACTGTAATAAGGCAGATCACCATGGAGCTGAATGCTGGAAGTTATGGGGAAAATCTGTAGGATTAATCATGGTCCACCAGGTCAGTGCAGGAAAACGGGCCCTGATGACTGTGCCTTTAACTGTAACAGTCAGACCCAGTAAACCTACCACAGAGAGTGCGGGAAAACATAACAAAATCCCTGAGAGTTACCAGGAATACGTATCCCAAGGAAAAATGACTCCAGTGAGGCAAGCAAGCACGTAGTCATACTCAAGGATACAGGGGCCACCCAATCTCTTATGCTGGGAAAAAGGCATAACCTTTCCTCCAGAGAGTGCAGTGAATGATAGAGTGTTAGTATCGGAAGACAGTATGTGACCAGACATTTATATCGGGTGCACATGGAGTGTGACACAGTTTTAGGACCGGTAACCATGGGGATTGTACCAAGTTTACCGATGGATGGGTCAACCTGCTCCTGGGTAATGATCTGACAGGGAACAGGTAGCAGCCTCCCCAGTAGTTCTGGAGAGACTAAAAGAGGTCAGGGAGACAGATCAGATACAGGCAAAGGTCCCCGGCATTCTCCTTAATTGTGTGGTGACTCGGTCCATGGCCAAACAATCCCCTGAACTGACACTGCAGTTGGATGACCCTACTGTCTAGTTGTCTGACACCTTCTTTGGGAAGTTATAGGTCCCAAACCCAATGCTAATCAAACTCAACAATTTCAAAGCAGAACTCAGCAAGAAGAAAGGCCCAGAGGAAATCTCAGACATTTCACAGGGGCGAACAAAACAATTTATTACGCACTGTCGGTTGAGGGAGAAAGATTATCAAGGTGCAGGAGCCTGAATGGGTAAAGCTTGATTGCAGAAGATAAAAAAAAACAATGTAATCGCTGATGCATTGTTTCGGTTCGCACCCAAAATACAACCATCCCAGACAAGACTCCAAAGAACTAAATCAGCACAATTGTAACAGACAATTCTAAGATTCCTGTGCGCTGCAGCGGTGTCAAGATAACACGATATGCCAAATGAGGAATTTTACTTCATCGATTGTAAACATACAGTCAACATTTAATGGGAAAAAAATCCAACAGTTAACCTTGAGAAAACTGGAAGCCAAGAAGGGCACAGCAATTAACATCTGAAACACCTTTTCACATTCCAAGGCCTCCAACATGGAGAGAGACAGGAGCAGACGGGATGGGAACATATTTAATTGGGGGAGGGGGAATTACAATGCTATTCGGCAGGAACTGCGGAGCATAAATTGTAAACAGATGTTCTTAGGGAAATGCACGACAGAAATGTGGAGGTTGTTTAGGGAGCACTTGCTGCGACTGCTGGATAGGTTTGTCCCGTTGAGGCAAGGAAGGGATGGTAGGGTGAAGGAACCTTGGATGACAAGAGAGTTGGAACAGCTAGTCAAGAGGAAGAAGGAAGCTTACTTCAGGTTGAGGAAGCAAGGATCAGACAGGGCTCGAGAGAGTTACAAGGTAGCCAGGAAGGAACTGAAGAATGGACTTAGGAGAGCTAGAAGGGGACATGAAAAAGTATTGGTGGGTAGGATTAAGGAAAATCCCAAGGCGTTCTACACATGTGAGGAACAAGAGGATGGCCAGAGTGAGGGTAGGGCCGATCAGGGATAGTGGAGGGAACCTGTGCCTGGAGTCGGAGGAGGTAGGGGAGGTCCTAAATGAATACTTTGCTTCAGTATTCACTAGTGAGAGGGACCTGGTCGTTTGTGAGGACAGCGTGAAACAGGCTGATATGCTCGAACAGGTTGATGCTAAGAGGGAGGATGTGCTGGAAATTTTGAAAGACATGAGGACAGATAAGTCTCCGGGGCCAGACGGGATATACCCAAGGATATTGCGGGAAGCGAGGGAAGAGATTGCCGCGCCTTTGGCCATGATCTTTGCGTCCTCACTGTCCACTGGAGTAGTACCAGATGATTGGAGGGTGGCAAATGTTATTCCCTTGTTCAAGAAAGGGAATAGGGATAACCCTGGGAATTATAGACCAGTCAGTCTTACATCGGTAGTGGGCAAATTATTGGAGAGGATTCTGTGAGACAGGATTTATGATTATTTGGAAAAGCATAGTGTGATTAGAGACAGTCAGCGTGGCTTTATGAGGGGCAGGTCATGCCTCACAAGCCTTATTCAATTCTTTGAAGATGTGTCAAAACACGTTGATGAAGGAAGAGCAGTGGATGTGGTGCATTTAGATTTTAGAAAGGCGTTTGAAAAAGTTCCCCATGGTAGGCTCATTCAGAAAGTAAGGAGGCAAGGGATACAGGGAAAGTTGGCTGTTTGGAAACAGAATTGGCTGGCCCATAGAAGACAGAGTGTCGTAGTAGCTGGAAAGTATTCAGCCTGGAACTCGGTGACCAGTGGTGTTCTGCAGGGATCTGCTCTTTGTGATTTTCATGACTTGGATGAGGAAATGGAAAGCTGGGTTAGCAAGTTTGCTGATGACACGAAGGTTGCTGGAGTTGTGGTTAGTGTGGAAGGCAGTTGTAGGTTGCAACGTGACATTGACAGGATGCAGAGCTGGACTGAGAAGTGGCAGATGGAGTTGAACCTGGAAAAGTGCGAAGTGATTCATTTTGGAAGGTCGAATTTGAATGCAGAATACAGGCTTAAAGACAGGATTCTTGGTAGTATGGAGGAACAGAGGAATCTTGGGGTCCATGGCCAGAGATCACAAATTCGCCACCCAAGTTGATAGGGTTTTTAAGAAGGCGTATGGGGTGTTGGCTTTCATTAACAGGGGGATTGAGTTTAAGAGCTGCGAGGTTATGCTGCAGATCTTTAAAGCCCTGGTTAGACCACACTTGGAATATTGTGTTCAGTTCTGGTCGTCTCATTATAGCAAGGATGTGGAAGCTTTAGAGATGGTGCAGAGGAGATATACCAGGATGCTGCCTGGACTGGAGGGCATGTCTTACGAAGAAAGGTTGAGGGAGCTAGGGATTTTCTCATTGGAGCAAAGAAGGATGAGACGTGACTTGATAGAGGTGTACAAGATGATGAGAGGCATAGATAGAGTGGGTAGTCAGAGAATTTTTCCCAGGGCGGAAAGGGCTATCACCAGGGGGCATAATTTTAAGGTGATTGGAGGAAGGTTTAGGGGAGATGTCATAGGTAGGTTCTTCACACAGAGTGTGGTGGGTGCGTGGAATGCACTGCCAGCGGTGGGAGTAGGAGCAGATACATTAGGGACATTTAAGCGACTCTTGGATAGGTACATGGATGATAATAGAATGAAGGGTATGTAGGTAGTTTGATCTTAGAGTCGGTTAAAGGATCGCACAACATCGTGGGCCGAAGGGCCTGCGCTGTGCTGTACAGTTCTATGTTCTATGTTGTATATAAAGGGATCTGAGGAATAAAGGCCCCCTTCACATGAAAAATATAAAAGGAGCCTGGGGTAGAAAGGCTCATTGTACAAAGCAAATAAAAAGAAAAAAAAAGGGTTAGATACAGAGTAAAGATCCCTCTGTACTGTCCCCATTAAACACTCCCAGGACAGGTACAGCACGGGGTTAGATACAGTGTAAAGCTCACTGTCCCCATAAAAAACGGGGTTGGATAGAGAAAAAAGAAAGAAAGAAAGAAAAGGAAAAAAAGAGAACTAAACGGGATTAGGTTCAGAGTAAAACTCCCTCTACACTGACCCCATCCAACACTCCCACGGGTTAGGTACAGAGTAAATCGCCGTTTGCAGTAAATGGGTGAATGCGAATTAAGGCTCTCTTCAAAAAAAATTTGATCCAGAATTAAGTTGGGTTGGTTGGTGCCAGGGTTTATATGTCTTGTCTAGACAGAGTATCGCTTATCTCTGAGGAGTGACATTCTGGTTCTCCATGGAATCCTGAAGATGTTGGGACCGGCTGACTGCTTCAGAATGTAGTTACGGTGGCTACTGCCAGTATAGTGGACAATCACCAACATGATGTACTGGGCATGCTCACACAGCAACTGTACATTAATGGAGTGAGAATTCTTCCAGTCCCTGTACCTCTCCCCGTTGACATGGGGGCCCCGCAGAGCCACCTACACCATCAGGAATACCGCTATCCTGACAAAGCCCTGGGACCTCTCATCCTACTTCTCCCTGCTGAGGGAGAAAATGATGACATAGATGGTCACCCTTACTTTCCAGAACTATCAATGGACAATACACAAGCATTGCAACTACTGGTCATTTAGTTTAACAACAGTGGTGGTAAAGGTTTTAGAAACAATAAACAGGGATAAAACAGCAGGAATTTTGAGAGGTTTGAGTTAATTCAGGATTGCCAGCATAGATTTGCAAAAGGAAAGTCATGCTTGACAAATCCATTTGAATTATTTGATGATGTAACAGAGAAGGTTGAGGACAGAGGACATTAATAGACTACAGGAAATCGTTCACCAATATTGTTTTTCCGACTGGATAGAGCTACATAGTGGTGGTCCACAAGTTTCAGTACCAGAATCACTGTTGTTTCTGACATACATTTAGACTTAGACTTTGGGGTACAGAGCACAATGTCTAAATTTGTGGAAGACATGATCGTTGAAGTACAGTGAAGATCGGGCAAGGCATTAATAAACTTTCAGAAAGGGTGGTGGAATGAGCAGACACAAAAACAATAAGCTGTATAGCGACTTTAATGTAATAAGACGTCCCAAGGCCCTTCACAGGAACATTATAATGCAAAATAGGACACTGTGGCACATAATCATATATTAATATAGATGACTGAAAGATTTGCCAAAGAGATAGGTCTTGAGGTAAAAACGATATAGAGATTTGGAGAGGTACAATTAGGGGATTCTAAACCTTAGGGCAGAGGCAATTAAAAGCACACCAACCACGGGTGGAGCAATTAAAATCGGAAATGCTCAAGAGTCCAGATTTGGACGAGTGCTGGTATGTGTGTCTGGCGCAAAAAGCAAACTGGGAAAGGTTTCCAAACCATGGCTTACAAGGAAAATTAGACATAGCATTCGATACAAAGAAGAGGCATATAAATTCACCGGAAAAGAAACAACAGACCTGAGGATTGCGAGCAGCTCAGAATTCAGCAAAGGCGGATCAAAGGATTGATTAAAATGGGGGAAATAGAGCAGGAGAGTAAGCTTGTGGGGAACATAAAAACTGACTGTAAAAGTTTCTATAGGCATGTGAAGAGAAAAAGATTGGTGAAGGCAAATGTAAGTCCCTTACAGCCAGAATCAGGGGAATTTATTACGGGGAACAAAGAATTGGATGATCAACTAAATGTATACTTTGCATACTAAATGCATACTTTTCTTCGCAAAGGAGGACACACATATCTTACCCGAAATGTTGTGGAAGACAGTGTTTAGTGAAAGGGATTAACTGAAGGAAATCAGTATTAGTAGAGAGATAATGTTGGGAAAATTGATGGGATGGCAGGCCGATTACTCCCCATGGCCTGATAATCTTCATCCCAGAGTACTTAAGGAAGTGGCCCGAGAAATAGTGAAATAAACACAAGAAATGCTTGAAATACTCAGCAGGTCTGGCAGCATCTGTGGAGAGAGAAGCACAGTTAACGTTTCAGGTCAGTGACCCTTCTTCAGAACTCAACTATTAATAGTGGATGGATTGGTGGTCATCATTCAAGATTCTATAGGCTCTGGAAAAGTTCCTATAGATTGGAGGGCAGCTAATGTAACCCCACTGTTGTAAAAGGGAGGTAGAGAGAAAGCAAGGAATTATAGACCAGTCAGTCTGACGTCGGTAATGGGGAGAAATCTAGAGGCCATTGTCAAAGATTTTATAGCAGAACACTTGGGGAACAGTGGTAGAATCGGATCGCATCAGCATGGATTTACGAAAGGGAAATCATGCTTGACAAATCTACTAGAATTATTCGAGGATGTAACTAGTAGAATAGATGAGAGAGAACGAGTGGATATGCTGTATTTGGACTTTAAGAAGGCTTTCGAGAAAGTCCCGCAAGTAAAATTAACATGTAAAATTAAAGCGCAATGGGGTTGGGGTAGCGTATTGCGATGGATAGAAAATTGGTTGGCGGACAGAAAACAAAGAGTCGGGGTAAATGGGTCTTTTTCCGAATTTCAGGCAGTAACTAGTGGGGTACTGCAGGGATCTGTGCTTGAATCCAACTATTCACCATATACATTAATGATTTAGATGAGGGAACTAAGTCTAATATCCCCAAATTTGCAGATGACACAAAACTGGGTGGGAGGGTAAGTTGTCAGGAGGATGCAGAGAGGCTTCAGGGTGATATGGACAAGTTAAGTGAGTGGGCAAATGCATGGCAGATGCAGTATAATGCGGATAAATGTGAGTTTACCAACTTGGTAGGAAAAACAGGAAGGCAGATTTTTATCTGAATGGCTTTAAACTGAGAGAGGGGAATATGCAACGAGATCTGGGTGTTCTCGTACACCAGTCACTGAAGTTAAGCATGCAGGTGCAACAGGTGGTAAAAAGGGCTCATGGTTTGTTGGCCTTCGTTGCAAAAGGATTCGAGTACAGGAGCAGGGATGTCTTGCTGCAATCATACAGGGCCTTGGTGAGGCCACACCTGGAATATTGTGTGCAGTTTTGATCTCCTTATCTGAGGAAGGATGTTCCTCCTATAGAGGGAGTGCAGCGAAGGTTTACCAGACTGATTCCTGGGATGGTGGGACTGACGTATGAGGAGACATTGAGTCGGTGCGGATTATATTTGCTGGAGTTCAGAAGAGTAAAGGGGGATCGCAAAGAAACCTATAAAATTCGAACAGGACTTGACAGGAGAGATGCAGGAAGGATCTTCCCTATTTGTGGAGAGTCCAGAACCAGGGGTCATAGTCTAAGGATATGGGGTAACAATTCAGGACTGAGATGAGAAAAAATTACTTCACCCAGAGAGTGGTGAGCCTGTGGTATTCATTATTACTGAAAGCAGTTGAGGCCAAAACATTGTATGTTTTCAGAAAGGAATTCGATATAGCTCTTGGGGCGAAATGGATCAAAGGATATGGGGAGAAAGCAAGAACAGGTTACTGACTTGGACGGTCAGCCATGAGTGTAATGACTGACGGAACAGGCTCGATGGGCCTAATGGCCTACTCCTGTTCCTATTTTCTATGATTCTATGTCAGGGGTTGTTAGTCTGTAGGAAATTACAAAGAAAGGGAAGGGCAATGCCATGAAGGGATTTGAAAACAATTCTGAGAATTTGAAAGTCAAGACTTTGCTTTACTGGCTGCTAATGTAGGTCAGCGAGCACAGGGCTGCATGTGGAACGGCACTTGAGGCCAGTTTGGATACTGGCAGCAGAGCTTTAGGTTCCTTGAAGTTTTGGGAGAGTAGAATATTGGCTACCCTCCAGGAGTGTCTTAGAGCAGTTAGGTCTATAGGTAACGAAGTGTTACGACCAAGGCAGGAGGAGTGCCCTGTGTTTTCTAGCTTGATTCTCCAAACAGACACAACATATTTATATGTTTACCCGGTTACTGTTACAGCAAATCACTTTTTATATCCCAGAATAAAATTCGCTAGCCACATTTCTTTAATAAACAACAAAATTATCAGTTTATTATAAAACTAGACTTAACCAGTACCGAAGCAAAACATTAAAACAGAGATCGAAATATGGAAGTTTCCGTTTTTAAAATCCCCCAATTACACTCACACAAAGACTGGAAAAAATGCAAAAATTCCCCCTGCGGGGCTCTGTAACTAAAAAAAAAGACAAAAATGAATACTTTGTCCAAATACTTGCTCATTATTGACGAAAAAAAGGCAAGACACGGAAGGAAGTCATTTACCCATCTTTTGGTCTGGCATCCAAGTATATGGAGCCGGATCACTGGGATTGTTCCAGAAGCATTCCGTTTTGGAGATGTCGATAATTATTCCAGTTAACATTCCAGGAGATATGTGGCATCACGGTTTGCCACCAGCACACACTTGCATCACAGGACTTTTTCCGCTTCTCAGAAGCGATGCAAAACCTGGGATTTTTGCTCTCCCACACTCAGGATTTCTGCAAAGTGGGACAGAAAGAGGTGAGCTGGGTGGTTTCTGAGCGTCGACATCCCGACCTTCATGAACCTTTAGATTTGGCTTCTCCGCAATCATTTTCCCCAGGTCACCAACGGTTCTGTTGTTTACTGAACCCAAAGCACATGACTTCCAGCACAGGTGGTTTTCAAAAAACTCTCAAGTGTCGTTTTGCTGAGCTTTGTTCAAAAAAACACATCTATGGAATCTTCTAAGTTCTAACTTATGCCCTAAAAATAAAATATAAAAAAGGAAGCATTTTCATAAGATGAATTAGGTCATTAGCAGTTGATGAGTTGAGCCAGGTGCAAAGTTGGACAATGTTACAGAGCTATAAAAGGGATCTTTGTGATTTTACAACAAAGGCGGGAGAATTGTACCGTTAATACAGTTCCATTTCTCCAAGGGTCACAGCATATCAATGTATTTTCCTACCTACCAAAGATTAGCCAATTAGTTAGCCTATTTGTCCCCCCCAAAAAAACACGCAAAAGGCTTATTTAAACAACAACAACATTAACTATTTATTCGAAATAAAATGTCTTAACTACTAATGAGATAAACTTATATATGAAAACCTCCTTATTTCTGTTTTTCCCTAGCCCTCTTGCACACATACACACAAACAAACGCACATTCAAAAGGATTGATTCGGTAAAATCGTTTTTGGGTTTATAGCTGTTTCATAGGGGTGGGGGATCAGTTTGCCACGTTCTGGTTCTAAAATTTTCATTTGGTTAATGTATCCCAGAGTCTAATACTCGAGTGCCACCCAAAGTCTCTCCACCTGTGATGGGAAGGCGTTCAAGGCGATTCGACTGTAGTAGGTGTCACATAGGTCGATCAGCAGGGGTGTAGTAACAGGTCTGTTTAGCACTCACAGTGACAGTATAACAGGACAAGCTTTCTTCAGGTTCCAGGATTTCCCAAAACACAGGAGGCAGCAAGAATCACACCGGCTGCGGGAATTATTGAAAGACAGGAGGTAACAGGCATCCGCCACGTTTCTATTAGAGGGTTTCTTTTCAACAGATACAAATCTCATTTCCAGAAAGAAGTCTTTTTTGTGTCTTCCACTTTGATCTCCAGGCAGGTTAACACCGAATACTCAAGTCCAGATTTGACAAAGACGCTGAAGAGGATGTATGCAACCAATGCATTGAGGCAGATAGAGATCAAGCTTTTGGATAAGATTTGTAATGCAGAGGATTTGGTACTGGAACTCGACTCAGGGACAAAGGGATTGTGGAAGTTATGAATCGCCTGCTTCTACCGCAGGTATTGGACAGACAGGGGGATGTAGTCAGTGGATACGGAAAGGAGTTTGGATCAGCCCGGATGACAATGGCTTCCAGCTTTCCAACGCCTCAAAGGGAAGGACAGCAATACAATAAATCATCGGCAGGAATTCTACCTGTCCCGCCGGGTTCACGGTCCAGCAGACAGAAGCCTGTACCAACGGAGCTCATGCACTGCGCTCAGCCGCCGTACCGATGGAGCGCTAACTGATCAATGAGAACTTCGGCAGTGGATTACTGCTTGAAAAAGATGTGCTCGGATGGGAAGGTGAGCATCCGTGAGGGCGGGGCTAGAGCCTAACGAAGGTGCTGAAAGCCATTTAAAAGGGCTTTCAGCATCTTCACTAACTCTGAAAAGGCTGTTTTCATCACAGAGGATGGTGGGAGGAGCTAGAGCTCAACAGACGGCAAATAGCTGGCTAAGGGGAAAAGGACTGTCATTGCAATTAAAGGGGCGACGCAGTCAATATCAATAAATCTAACAGAGTCCTTGGAGGACCAGAACTTGCTTGCTGCAATGACTTATAGAGGCAATCGCATGAAGCCAATGTTCACAGAAGACTCACTGCATGTCTCCTTCCAGGCAGCTGAGGCAAGGCGGGAGGTCCTCTACCCAGCATACAGAAGGAGGAGGCCTCCCCAGGTCACCAAGAAGGCATGATAGAACGTTGTGAAGTAGGTCAGCAGCCACGTGGTAGTGAGGTGGACGTGACTATCGTGCCACAAGCGGGTCAATACATTCTCCAGACTGTGTGCGCCGAAGGGCCAGTTTCAGTGCTGTATCTCTAAACTAAACAAAACACTCTGCCAGGG
The DNA here is from genome assembly GCF_036365525.1 of Heterodontus francisci. Taxonomy (NCBI): domain Eukaryota; kingdom Metazoa; phylum Chordata; class Chondrichthyes; order Heterodontiformes; family Heterodontidae; genus Heterodontus; species Heterodontus francisci. The sequence goes on from NW_027140486.1 coordinate 481,946, forward strand.
TAAAGGGCATGTGACAGTCATCGTTGCTTTGAACTTATATGGTAGAGTTTCCAGTTGTTGATGCTGCAAAGTCAAAGTCATCTGTCTCGAATGAATGGCAGCAGCCCTGATGTGGATCGTGTGCTGGGCACATCTGAGATGCACAATGGTCCAGAAGTGTGCCAATCGTATACCTCTATGACACCGTTCCGAGAGGTAGCACGCAGTAAAAGGGAATGACAGGTGCTCCTTCAAGTCACAAAACTGAACAGATTGCCATGCGTTTCCACAGGAGAAGAAGGCACAGAATGCCCAAGAAATGCCCTTGGACATCACCAATATGGAAGTTCTTAAAAGTGTGTAGGAGGAGGCATTGCTGCTTTCTGGGGAGGCAGGAGGATACTCAGTTGCAAATGGTGCGGTAGGAGCACCTAGTCGGGTGGGCGAATTCCCAAGAGTTCGAGCAGGGGGCTGGCTCAAGCAATAAAGGTTGCTCGCGAGTTCAAAGTCACACATGTGTCCACACTGCAGTCTATGACATATCCTTCAGTCTGGAGTACTGATCACAACTGATGATTCTATTTTCACCTGCAGGTGCAACACAGCGGTGGCCAGGTGATGTCTCTGGGGCATATTCGTCCACAGCTGAGGAGCAGGAGGGTCCTCAGAGGGTGCAGATTCACATCCTTCCCCCTCACTAATCACGCGCTCACAGCCAGTCACCTCGGTTGGGCTCGTTGTTTCCTTGGATTCGTGGTCACTACCTGGTGCCATCACCACAACAACTGCCACACCAGATGCCAGAGGCAGTATCGTCCGATGCCTTGGACACTCGGAGGATCTTTGGAGGCCAGGGCTGTGCTAAGACTCTGAGGACATCCATTTGGTGGGGGATTCTTCAGTTGCAGTGTGATGTGTGTCAAAATCTGGAGTAGTTAACAGAGATGATGTATGTTGTGGCTCGGACTTTCGAGATCTCCTCCAGGTCATGGGTACCGCACAGTAAATGCCATCTGCACAACTGGATTCCTCCATTGACAGATTGGCGGCGGCACTAGGGAGCTCGATCTAGCAGACCCTGAAAACCCACATAGAATCAGTCAGCTCCATGCAGCAGTGCCTGAGCGAACTGTCAATGCGGCTCTTGCGACATCTGGAAGCTACTCATCCCTCTGAGGACAGCGAAGCGACCCAATTGAGTATCGTGAGGGCACAGAATCAGTAGCTGCATGCAACTGGGGTCTCCTCGCAGGGCACTCCTGATGTGTACAGCGTCACCTTGCCCCCTCTGCCAGTGACAGTAACAGTTCAGTATCATAGAGCGATGGAGGGTGCTCCTGACACTGCTCGGGGTCGCCTCAACATTCCGGGGCCCTCAAAGCTTCGGACAGTCAAAGGATGTCCGTCAAGTTCATCCCAGACCACGGAGCACCCTGATCAGTCACTTGCCTCTACCAGGGCTGACGGCAAGGGGTCGTCGACATGCGTGAGAACTCCCAAATGTTTCAAGAGATTACATTAACTGTTTTCGGGTCACTGATGCGCTTTAGAATAATTTATTTGTTGTTCGACCGCACACACAAAAAAAAAATCATTAGGCTTTTTATCGGCCTCAAGTCAATGATAATATTTCAGCTGCATGCCATGGAGCCTTGGGGGAGGTGACCTATTGGACCGTGTTTGTGTTTGAGGGAGAGGTGAACCTTTGAAGCTGAGATTAGCATTTCTGGTGAATGCCTTAGCGTTTTCAGCTGATTTGAATTTCTGAATTCAGATTGACATGTCAGTCGATGTGTCATGAGTCCCCGATAAGGAGAAAGACCTGAGTATTACAGCCCCCCGAGCCTTCCTTGCACTCAACTCCTGAAAGTCTCCAACTCCATCTCCACCACAATTATGGTAGCTGCGCCTGTTCCTCCTCCTCAACACTTTCACCCTCCGCATCTGAGAATGCCTCATGCTGAACATTGCCCTCATCCGCCAGACCCTCCTCCCTCTGCAGCACCAGCAGTCTGCTGATAAGAAAACTGCGAGATACCCTTGCAGACGATTGCTGCAGAGCACCACCTGCGTGATCCAGACACCTAAACCTCATCTTCAGTAGACCTATGGCCTGCTCAGCCTTGACTCTGAAGGTCATACAGCTGGAATTGTACCGTTCCTCTTCTTCATTCCGTGGTTCCATCACATTAGTCAAGCCTTCAGCGAGTAACACCTGTCGCCAAGTATGCATCCTGGCAGGAATTCGGTGGGCGGGTGGGTGGTGGGCGGGTGGCTGCACTGTGCTGGCACCTGTGATTTCTGCAGAATGAATACATTGGTTCTGATTCCTGGATAACAATCACACACCTGCAGTATACTATTTTGGTTGTCACAGACAAGTTGCACATTTATTTATTGAGACACCTATCGATTCATAAATGCATTTAACAGGCCTGTAGGTGCTCCAACGGCCATATGTGTGGAATCAATTATGTCTTGGAACACAGGGAACGCAGTGATGCTGCTAAATCCTCTGTTCTCTCGAACAGACTGAGAGCGTGTGTCTGGAATTTCATGTACAGGTTGGCATGCCTCAATATATTATCAAATATCACTTTAATGCTGTGCGGTGCTGATGACTGTGAGATTTTGCACATTCACCTATGAACGTCTTGAAAGAGCCTGATGCATAGACATTCATAGTGAATGTGACCTTTAAGAAAAAGGAACCATTCGTAAGGGCTGGAAGACTAACAACAGACGAATCACTTGAGGAATATGAAGACAGTAGGAAGGAACTTAAGCAAGGAGTCAGGAGGGCTAAAAGGTGTTATGAGAAGTCATTGTCAAACAGGATTAAGGAAAATCCCAAGGCTTTTTAAACATATATAAAGGGCAAGAGGGTAACCAGGGAAAGGGTTGGCCCAGTCAAGGACAGAGAAGGGAATCTATGTGTGGAGCCAGAGGAAATGGGTGAGGTACTAAATGAGTACTTTGCATCAGTATTCGCCAAGGAGAAGGACTTGGTGGATGATGAGTCGAGGGAAGGGAGTGTAGATAGTCTCAGTCATCTCATTATCAAAAAGGAGGATGTGTTGGGTGTCTTGCAAAGCATTAAGGTAGATAAGTCCCCAGGGCCTGATGGGATCTACCCCAGAATACTGAGGGAGGCAAGGGAAGAAATTGCTGAGACCTTGACAGAAATCTTTGCATCCTCTTTGGCTACAGGTGAGGTCCCAGAGGACTGGAGAATAGCCAATGTTGTTCCTTTGTTTAAGAAGGGTAGCAAGGATAATCCAGGAAATTATAGGCCAGTGAGCCTTACGTCAGTGGCAGGGAAATTATTAGAGAGGATTCTTCGGGACAGGATTTAGTCCCATTTGGAAACATATGGACATATTCGCGAGAGACAGCATGGTTTTGTGAAGGGGAGGTCGTGTCCAACGAATTTGATTGAGTTTTTTGAGGAAGTGACAAAGATGATTGATGAAGGAAGGGCAGTGCATGTTATCTATATGGACTTCAGTAAAGCCTTTGACAAGGTCCGTCATGGCAGACTGATACATAAGGTGAAGTCACACGGGATCAGAAGGGAGCTGTCAAGATGGATACAGAACTGGCTCGGTCATAGAAGACAGAGTTTAGCAGTTGAAGGGTGCTTTTCTGAATGGAGAGATGTGACTAGTGGTGTTCCGCAGGGATCAGTGCTGGGACTCTTGCTGTTTGGAGTATATATCAATGATTTGGAGGAAAATGTAGCTGGTCTGATTAGTAAGTTGGCGGATGACACAAAGGTTGGTGGAGTTGCGGACAGTGATGAGGATTGTCAGAGGATACAGCAGGGTATAGATTTGTTGGAGATTTGGGTGGAGAAATGGCAGATGGAGTTTAATTCGGACAAATGTGAGGTAATGCATTTTGGAAGGTCTAATGCAGGTGGAAAGTGTACAGTAAATGGCAGAACTCTTAGGAGTATTGACAGGCAGAGAGATCTGGGCGTACAGGTCCAGAAGTCACTGAAAGTGGCAACGCAGGTGGATAAGGTAGGCAAGAAGGCATATGGCATGCTTGCCTTCATCGGTCGGGGCATAGAATATAATAATAGGCAATTCATGCTGCAGCTCACGGAACTTTAGCTAGGCCACAATTAGACTATTGCGTGCCATTCTGGTCGCCACACTACCAAAAGAATGTGGAGTGTTTGGAGAGGGTACAGAAGAGGTTTTCCAGGATGTTGCCTGGTCGGGAGGGCATTAGATATGAGGAGAGGTTAGTAAAACTCAGATTGTTTTCACTGGAACGACTGAAGTGGAGGGGCGACATGATCGAGGTTTACAAAGTTATAAGCGGCATGGACAGAGTGGATCGTCAGAGGCTTTATGCCAGGGTGGAAGATCAGTTACTAGGGCACATAGGTTTAAGGTGAGAGGGGCAAGGTTTAGAGGGGATGTGCGAGGCAAGTTCTTTACACAGAGGGTAGTGAGTGCCGGGAACTTGTTGCCAGGGGAGGTGGTGGATGCATGTACCATAGAGACATTTAAGAGGCATCTTGACAATTACATGAATAGGATGGGAATAGAGGGATATGGGCCCCGGAAGTGCAGAAGGTTTTAAGTTTAGGCAGGCATCAAGATCGGCGCAGGCTTGGAGGGCCGAATGGCCTTTTCCTGTGCTGTACTATTCTTTGTTCTTTGTTTGGACTGTTGGTGGAGGGTGGGGGCACTGGAAGATCCGGGGTGGGACTGCCAAATTCTGTCGGAAACCCTGTATTTGCTCTTGTGCTTATCTTTCACCTTGCACAATAGGGGCTCCCTCCTCACCCCAACTGTGTGGCTCGGGACTGCTGGAGCTGGCCAGATGAAGTCAATCTGTATTGAACAGAAGGAAAATGAGAGAACTGGGCGACTGTTACCGACCCGGGCGAAGAACCCTCCCCTAACTGGAAGAATGAACCGTGGACTCAACAGCAAGGTGCTGCAACCATCAGTGGCGCAGTGGTTAGCACCGCAGCCTCACAGCTCCAGGGACCCGGGTTCGATTCTGGGTACTGTCTGTGTGGAGTTTGCAAGTTCTCCCTGTGTCTGCGTGGGTTTTCTCCGGGTGCTCCGGTTTCCTCCCACAAGCCAATAGACTTGCAGGTTGGTAGGTAAATTGGCAGTTATAAATTGTCACTAGTTTTGGTAGGTGGCAGGGAAATATAGGGACAGGTGGGGATGTGGTAGGAATATGGGATTAGTGTCAAATGGGTGGTTGATGGTCGGCTCAGACTCGGTGGGCCGAAGGGCCTGTTTCAGTGCTGTATCTCTTATCTAATCTAATCCTCGCAGCCCTTCTCTCGCTTCCATCACTCCGCCACCTGTCCTCTCCTCCCCTTGTCCTTTTCAGCCCTTTCCGCCTCTACTCCCATTCTCACCGCGCCCCCCCAAACACGCCCCCGCCCCCATAATATTGCTTGTGTTGAAGAGAACACTGTTGTTTTCTTTGTTTCTTGGGGTTGGGCGTGGCTCTTCGATCCCATGGCAAGCTCCTCTTCGCCGATGGTGGGGCCTTCACGCACGTATGCTGCTGCAGCTGCACCTGTTGCCCCATCACCGTTTGCGTTTCTAACATCGAGGCATGGGGTCAAGAGCTATGTCCATCTCAATATAACAATATAGGTAGGCGTAAAGACAATGGCCGAGGTTTTCGGCCCTTCACCCATTGTTGCTGTCTCTAAAATTTACAGGAAGGCGCTGCTTTTCCTGAAGGCCAAGTGTCGGTGTCCCTGACTGTGAACAAGGGGCTCACAGTGAACAAGGGGCTCACAGTGGGCGGAACCTTTCCGCCAGTGGACGCCTTGGAGACTTCTGCACAACGGGTCATTCTGTCGAATATCCAGGCCTTCGTTCTCGGTTAGCTCCTCCTTCCCCACTTGCACCACCTGGGGGACGTAACGACGGGGCTCATTCCAGTGCCGCTTGGACTTTGGGAGAACAGCCTCCGGCATGTGTACTCCTTACATCACCAGTTATTTCTGCAGCTGGCGTGGGAGGAGGCCACGGATGGCTACTTCAATGTGGATTTCCAAAGGATGGTTTTCACAGCCCCTGGCTGGGACAGTGGCGGCCGTCCAAGTGGAAGGAAGGCACGGATGAAAAATAAACATCGACAGTGCGTCCCCTGGACACCGTGGCACAACCCGAGCCTGAGCTCAGCCCAAGGCCCGCTTCCAGGGAATTCCCCTGCCCCAGGGCAGGACTCAGGCCCAGTGTGACCAGGGAAAAGGTGGGTGCGGAGGCAAAGGCCTCTTATGATTGGAGGTGTCTGAGATTCCACGCCCTTCCCGAAATAAGAGGAGGTGACCTTCCTCCTCTGAAGAATGCATCGGGGTCCATCTCTTAGCGTGGTTCCTCAGGCTAACCTGCCACCAGCATGATCGGGGCCTTGAGCCCTGGGCGGGAACCCTCCACCCCTCGGAACGGAGGTGGAGCAGATGCCTCTGTACACTTGTCAACTCTTGAGGTGGGGGACACGCACTTGGTAGGGGAGTTTGTGGACCCACGAGAGAAATCATTCCTTTGGTCGATGGTTCGGGTGTCCTGTGTGAGGGCGAGACCTGTGAGGGGCCGCCCGCCCAACAGCCTGCCGCTCCTGCCCTGGATGTATCCATCTCAGAGGCCAATCTGTGTAAGTCCCTGCCTGTTGGTCCTGTGGGCGCTGATGGGACGGGAGATGGCCTCCTGTCTCCACCTCCGGTCCCGGCTCTGGCAGGATTTCTGAAGTCAGGCACTTACATCTCCACTGGACCACTCTTTGGCCTGGGGACGGAGGTGGAGGGGGGCCCTGAACCGCTGGCACCCACAGGTTCCACTCCATTCTAGAACCCAGAGAGGACTCCTCCGCCATCGATCCTGGGGGTGGGATCCGGACGGAGGCTAGACCAGCTGGCACAGCCGGGACATCCGCCCCACAGTGTGTGGTGGGTGTGTCAGCTGCTGGTGGTGATGGGCCAGAGGAGGATGGGGACACGAGGTGGGGCACGGAGGACGATCTTGATTACATCGCCAGTGAGGTGGGTGGAGTCCCTCATGCCTCCATTGAGTCTCCTCTCATCCCCACAGCGCAACTCCGGCATTTCCTCACGGCATGCAGGGGTTGCCGTAATAAAGTTCAACTGGCCCTCAATCATTGGTCGCCTCTGGCGCTGATCATCCAGTCTGCCCGTGCCAACCTCAAGAGAGCAGGTAAAGATTAGGGCGTAAAACTGGTTGATAGGCGACGGTTGAAGGCGTTCCTCAATGGGTTGCTGGTCGAATAGAAGGCCAGGTGCACTTCCACTCCCTCCTCACAGTGAGGTGTTGGCGATGGTTATTAAGTACGTTTGACATGAAGATAACCATAGCCAGCCTCAACATTAACGACAGCAGGGGGTCTCACCTCTCAGTCCTCAGGCAAGGAAGATGTGCGGTGAGCTTTCTGCAGGAAACACACAGCGTTCTGGGAGATGAAGCCACCTGGCTCCTAGAATGAAGCCACCTGGCTCCTGGAGTGGCAGGGGTGGGGTTACATGAGTAACGTCACCCCGATTTCTAATGGGGTGGCTATCCTGTTGGCCCTGGCTTTTCAGAGATCTTAGGGGGTCAAGGAGTTCATGCCGGGCCGCTTGCTCCACCTCGACGTTCGCCTGTGTAGCCTGCTGCTTCACTTTGTGAACATGTATGCACCCAGGCCTGGCGCGATGCGGGCACTCTTCTTTGAAGAAGTGTCCGCTCTCTTGAGCTCCATCAATAGCGGCGAGTACATCATCTTCGGGGGGGTTTTAAACTGTACCCTCGAGGTGAGGGATCGCGCCGGTCCCCAGCGCAGCCAAGCGTCGGTGCAAAAGTTGAGGGAACTGATCAGCTCCCTCAACTTGGTGGACGTCTGGCAGAATCTCCATCCCGACTCCAGCGCCTTCACGTGGAGCTGTGGAGGAGGTGGGTCTTGAATCAACCGCCTCTACTTTTTGCAGGCGTACGTCTCCCCCATCTCGGTGGCCTCGATGGGGCTGGTGCCATGCTCAGTCCACCACCGAGTGTGCACGGAGTTCACTCCACTCAGCACGTGGGTGGTGTCCGCTTACTGGCACTTGAACAACTGGCTGCTGGAGCACGAGTGATTCCGGGACACATTCCATTGATTATGGGCCGACTGGAGAAGGAAGCAGGGGGGCTTCCCCTCCTTAAGGCTATGGTCGGAAATGTGCAAGACTCACAACCGTTTCTTCTGTCAGGATTATGCAAATTGGCCGAGCAAGAGTTGGGAAGCCGAGATCGGGCGCCTAGAAAGGGAGGTGCCCGACATGGTGTCTCGCTTCGGTCATGCCATCTCGGACGCGGCCTTGTGGCAGGCGTACGAAGAGAAGAATGGGGCAGTGAGGGAGCTGCAGCTCATAGAGTTCCGATGCGGATAAGTAAGGTCAGGAATCCAGATCCTGGAAGACTTGGACTGCACCTGACCCTTCTTCTACTTGCTGGAAAAATGGTGGAGTGCCCATCACGCATCCGGAGCAAAACAGCCTCCTGGTCCGTACCAATTACAGTGCGTTGCTCTCTCTGGAGCCGTGCATTGAGGATTCGTGCACAGATTTGAGGGAGGACCTGTCTAGGGTCTTCCCGCAGGGCGCCAAAGGATTTAAGGCTCCGCTCACTTTGGCAGAGCTGCCTGGTACCCTCCACCAGCTTTCATGCGGCAAACCCCCGGGGCTGGAGGGCCTGACCGTGGAGTTCTTCATGGTGCTCCGGGACATGTGAGGCAGGGAGGAAGTTGTCGAACGAGGGAGCCGTGGTTTACCAAAGAAGTTGAAGCGCTGGTCAAGAGGAAGAAGAAGGCTTGTGTTGGGATGAGACATGAAGGCTCAGTTAGGGCGCTTGAGAGTTACAAGCTAGCCAGGAAGGATCTAAAGGGAGAGCTAAGAAGAGCAAGAGGAGGACACGAGAAGTCATTGGCGGATAGGATCAGGGAAAACCCTAATGCTTTCTATAGGTATATCAGGAATAAAAGAATGACTAGAGTTAGATTAGGACCAATCAAGGATATTAGTGGGAAGTTGTGTGTGGAATCAAAGGAGGTAGGGGAAGTGTTAAATGAATATTTTGCGTCAGTATTTACAGTAGAGAGAGAAAATGTTGTCGAGGAGAATACTGAGATTCAGGCTACGAGGCTAGATGGGATTGAGGTTCACAAGGAGGAGGTGTTATCAATTTTGGAAAGTGTGAAAATAGATAAGTGCCCTGGGCCAGATGGGATTTATGCTAGGATTCTCTGGGAAGCCAGGAAGGAGATTGCAGAGCCTTTGTCCTTGATCTTTATGTCGTCATTGTCGACAGGAATAGTGCCGGAAGACTGGAGGATAGCAAATGTTGTCCCCTTGTTCAAGAAGGGGAGTAGAGACAGCCCTGGTAAGTATAGACCTGTGAGCCTTACTTTGGTTGTGGGCAAAATGTGGGAAAAGGTTGCAAGAGACAGGATTTGTAATCATCTTGAAAAGAATAAGTTCATTAGCGACAGTGAGCACGGTTTTGTGACGGGTAGGTCGTGCCTCACAAACCTTATTGAGTTTTTCGAGAAGGCGACCAAACAGGTGGATGAGGGTAAACAGTGGATGTGGTGGAAATGGATTTCAGTAAGGCGTTTGATAAGGTTCCCCACGGTAGGCTATTGCAGAAAATACGGAAGTATGGGGTTGAAGGTGATTTAGAGCTTTGGATCAGAAATTGGCTCGCTGAAAGAAGACAGAGGGTGGTGGTTGATGGCAAATGTTCATCCTGGAGTTTAGTTACTAGTGGTGTACCGCAAGGATCTGTTTTGGGGCCACTGCTCTTTGTCATTTTTATAAATGACCTGGAAGAGGGTGTAGAAGGGTGGGTTAGTAAATTTGCGGGTGACACTAAGGTCGGTGGAGTTGTGGATAGTGCCGAAGGATGTTGTAGGGTACAGAGGGACATAGATAGGCTGCAGAGCTGGGCTGAGAGATGGCAAATGGAGTTTAATGCGGAAAAGTGCGAGGTGATTCACTTTGGAAGGAGTAACAGGAATGCAGAGTACTGGGCTAATGGGAAGATTCTTGGCAGTGGAGATGAATAGAGAGATCTTGGTGTCCAGGTACATAAATCCCTGAAAGTTGCTACGCAGGTTAATAGGGCTGTTAAGAAGGCATATGGTGTGTTAGCTTTTATTAGTAGGGGGATCGAGTTTCGGAGCCACGAGGTCATGCTGCAGCTGTACAAAACTCTGGTGAGACCGCACCTGGAGTATTGCGTGCAGTTCTGGTCACGGCATTATAGGAAGGATGTGGATGCTTTGGAAAGGGTGCAGAGGAGATTTACTAGGATGTTGCCTGGTATGGAGGCAAGGTCTTACGAGGAAAGGCTGAGGGACTTGAGGTTGTTTTCGTTGGAGAGAAGGAGGAGGAGAGGTGACTTAATAGAGACATATAAGATCATCAGAGGGTTAGATAGGGTGGATAGTGAGAGTCATTTTTCCTCGGATGGTGATGGCAAACACGAGGGGACATAGCTTTAAGTTGAGGGGTGATAGATATCGTACAGATGTCAGAGGTAGTTTCTTTACTCAGAGAGTAGTAGGGGCGTGGAACGCCCTGCCTGCAGCAGTAGTAGACTCGCCAACATTAAGGGCATTTAAGTGGCCATTGGATGGACATATGGATGAAAATGGAGTAGTGTAGGTCAGATGGTTTCACAGGTCGGCGCAACATCGAGGGCCGAAGGTCCTGTACTGCGCTGTAATGTTATATTTCTAATTCTAATTCTAACATTCTGGGGGGCGATTACGCACGCTTCCAGGGATAAAGCATGTCGACTGGGGAGTTGCCCCTCTCTTTGCGCAGGACAGTCACATCCTGCTGCCGAAGAGGTGTGATTTCCGCTTACTGGCCTGCATTCTCCCTCCTCAGCATGGATTATAAGATGTCTTTCCGGGCAATGTGTACCTGCCTGGGCTCCATGCTGGACCACATGATCCACGCCAACCAATCCTACATGGTCCCGGGACCTGATCCATTCTTCCCAGCAGACTGATCTATCGGTCGCCTCTTTCTCCCTCGATGAGGAGTAGGCATTCAACAATGTGGATCACGAATATCTTTTCAGCACTTTGAGATGCCACCGCAGTGTATCTGGTCAAAGTTACTGGGTCGTTGACGGCGCTCCATCACTTTGGGTGAGGACTGCTTCAGGGATGCCCCATGACTGGCCATTTATATACCATCTGTGTACAGCTATTCCTGTGCCTACCTCGAAGAAGGTTGCCCGGTTTGTCTCTGCACGGGCCGGCCATGCGGGCCATCCTCTCGACTTACGCTGATGACGTGCTCCTGACGGTCACAGATCCCATTGACTTGCGGAGGATGCGCGAGTGCCAACAGACCTTTTCTGTCAGGTCTGCCGCAAGAATCATTTTGGAGAAATATTCTAGATTCCAGGTGGGACACTGACGAGTCGGCTCCCTGCCAGAGTAGCACCACGTACATCCTCTATCTGGGAGTTCACCTTAGCCACCTTAGAAACTGGCAGGATGAGAGGCAAAAGTCACCACTCGGCTAGGGCGGTGGACAGGACTGCTCTGAACGTTTTCCTACTGGGGCCGAGCTCTGGTCATAAACCAACTGGTGGTCTCGATGCTGTGGTACTGGTTGGTTACTTTGGCCCTGCTCCTTGCATTTGCCACCAAGATCCAGAAGAAGGTTTTCGATTTCTTCTGGGGCAAGAGGAAACATTGGGTCTTTGCCTGGGTCCTGACTCTTCCATTTGAGGAGGGTGGGAAGACGCCGGTATGTGTCTGCTCCCAGGCTGTGACTCTCTGCCTTCAGACCCTGCAAAGATACCTGTATGTCGAGCATCCTTCCAGATGTTGTACACTGGTGTACTTTTTTTTGCACTGGCAGATGGCCTCCAAGGCGACATGTGGCTCCTGGCGGAGCGTCTCTGTGGGAGTCTGGAACATGGTAACCTCCAGTCAGGGCTCTCTCCTACCGGTGGAGTAGAGTGCCTCATCTATCCAGGCGGCCAGCTCCAGGGATGGACTGACGGGTGGTGGAGAAGACGATGCGCCCGGGACACCCCTCTCTGTGGGTGAACATTGAACGGAGGGGTTTCCTTTGCGGTCTGCCTCTGCACACTCTCCACTACCTCGCACTCGTCAGCTTGCTGGACACGCCTTGGTGGTCTGTGCTGCCATCTGGCGGTAAGGGAAAACCCCAGTGGAGGTCTCGCATGCGGAGTCCTTCCCCTTTAGATCAGGAACCTGGGGTGTCGAGTGCTGCACAGAGCAGTCCCGTGCCATAGACGTTTAGGCAGGTTCATGGACTTCCAGTCCGCCTGCGATTTCTGCGGCCTGTATGGGTCCATGATCCATGTCTATCTGGAGTGGCTGAGGTTGCAGCTTCTGTTGGAGCATTTGAAGGTGCTGCTCCTCAGGTTTTGGTAGCACTTCAGCCACACACTCCTATCATTGGGCACCCAGTGCAGAGTGGTGTGGACCAGGAGGAGGATCTTCCCGTCATTCTGCTCCTGGGGTCAGATACAGGTTGAATCCCCCTCAGCACTGTTCAATTAATCACTCTCAGGGCAGGTGCAGCATACAAAAACATAAAACAGGGTTAGATACAGCGTAAAGCTCCCTTTTCACTGTCCCATGAAACACTCCCAGGACAGGTGCAGCAAAACAAATGACAATAAATGCTTTTGATACACAGTGAATTGCATTCCTTAGAGGGTGACAGCAGAAAAGTGGAAAAGAATGTCATTGAACTCTTCTGCAGAATTCTTTAAAATAAATCACATTCTCTGATCTAGTGGCATTTTAGTTCACATGTGAGTCCTTTTGCCCTCATCTTTCACAGCCTGGAACTAGCTGACTGTGAATGAGAAAAAAAGGATTATATACAGAGTGAGATTGAATCTATCTTCCCTCCTTTTCCCTTTTCTCCTCTGTCTCCCTCCCTCTCTCACTCTTCCTATCCCCTCTCTCACTCTGCCTAATCCTTGATGCCCTCTCTCTCTCTTGCTGTTTCTTTCTCTCCCCCCCACCCCACCTCTCTCCCTCTCCCGCTCTCGCAAGCTTCTCTGCATCAGCCGCTCTACTCTCTGTTTGCACTCTCTCCCAATCGCTCTGTTACCCTTTCCCACCTTCATCACCTTTGTGCACTCCCTCTCACATCCTCTTCCACTCACTCTAGTACCCTCTCCCACTTTCACCATAACTCTTTCTCTCTTTCCGTCCCAGTCTCCCTGCCCCTCTCCGTCGTTTCTCGGGCTGTTCATCTTTCTATCCCTCCCTGTCATAAGGACGTAAGATAAAAGTGCAGAAGCAGAACACATGCCACTCAGACGTGCTTCACCATGAACAAATGAGCCTTTGATCAACGTCCTCCAAGGTATGCACAATGGCAGGATTTTAATATGTAGGTGTAGCTAGCTGTTAGGAAGGCAAATTGTGTCACATTAGTATTATACTGAATCTCAGTCGCTAACAGCAGTGGAAAACCAGATCCCTGTGCCAATGTGTTACTAGGAGTATTTTTCACTGTAAAATTGTTCGATGTTAAAATCATTGCTTCAGGTGAGTGATCTCTCCACTCCATGTTTTAGTAACGCAATATTTGACAACTAGGTAGATTTTTGCTTTTTATCGAAACTGTTTGGTGGTATGCATATAAAGTGAAATATATATCTAGATCCCTTTTCATACTGAACTGGTTGAGGAGAAACAGATTTTGTCTACGAACTGACAGTTAAACAGCAGGACAGCATTGTTACAGCATTCGCATCCGCCGGGTAATAAAAATATTACCCTGAGTATAGTTATTATAAACATTATATTTGTTAAACCATTATTAAACCATTCAGCTCTCTGACTGATTATGGTTTGACCGAGCAGTTCCTATCTGTCATTATGAGTCTGAAATGCGAAAGCTCCAGCAAGCATTGCATTTAGCTCGTGAGGTGTATCCCTGCGGGGAGAGATGCCTGTCACTGAGGAATATACAGATTGCGTTTCCATTAGACAGATATCAGAAAGGGACAGCAAATAATAGCGTTCAGAAATAGTGAATAATTAAACAAATAGCTTGCCCCTCTGTGTCTGCTATCATAGAAACATAGAAAATAGGAGCAGGAGCAGGCCATTCAGCCCTTCGAGCCTACTCCGCCATTCATTATGATCATGGCTAATCATCCAACTCAGTAGCCTGTTCCCACTTTCACACCATATCCTTTGACCAATTTGGATGCAAGTGCAATATCTAACTCCTTCTTGAAAACATATAATGTTTTGGCATCATCTGCTTTCTGTGGTAGCGAATTCCACAGGCTCACCACTCTCTGGATGAATAAATTTCTCCTCATGTCAGTCCTGAAAGGTTTACCCCCATATCCTTAGACTTTGACGCCTGGTTCTGGACTCCCGCACCAACGGGAACATCCTTCCTCCATCTACCTTATCAAGTCCTGTTAGAATTTTATAGGTTTACATGAGATCGCCCCTCACTCTTCTGAACTCCAGGGAACATAATCCTAACCGACTCAATGGCTCCTCATACGTCAGCCCTGCCATACCATTAATTAGTCTGCTAAACCTTCGCTACACTCCCTCTATAAAAGGAACATCCTTCCTCAGTTGCACCCAACTCCAGCTCCTCACAGACCGCGTCAGGGAACTGGAGCTGGAGCTGGATGAACTTCGGATCATTCGGGAGGCTGAGGGGGTGATTGAGAGCAGTTATCGGGAAGTAATGACACCAAAGTTACAGGGCAAAGGTAGCTGGGTGACCATCAGGGGAGGGAAAGGGAATAGGTGCACAGTACAGGGATCCACTGTGGCCGTTCCCCTAAATAATAAGTATACCATTTTGGATACGGTTGGGGGGGTGGACCTACAAGGGGAAAGCCACAGCGGCCAGGTCTCTGGCACTGAGCCTGGCTCTGTGGCTCAGAAGGGAAGTGGGGAGAATAGGAGAGCGATAGTCATAGGAGATTCAATAGTTAGAGAAAGAGACAGGAGATTCTGTGGTAGCGAACGAGACTCCCGGATGGTATGTTGCCTCCCGGGTGCCAGAGTCAGGGATGTGTCGATCGAGTCCACAGGATTCTTAAGGAGGAGGGGGAGCCGCCAGAAGTCGTGGTACACATCGGAAACAATGACATAGCTATGAAAAGGGGTGAGGACCGTTAAAGCGAAAATAGGGAGTTTGGTTGGAAGCTAAAAGGCAGGACGAGCAGAATAGTAATCTCAGGATTGATACCCGTGCCACGTGCTAGTGAGGCGAGAAACAGAGAGCGAGTGCAGCTGAACACGTGGCTATAGAGCTGGTGCAGGAGGGCGGGCTTCAGATATGTGGATCATTGGGATACCTTCTGAGGAAGGTGGGACCTGTACAAGAAGGACGGGTTGCATCTGAACTGGAGGGGCACCAATACCCTGGGCGGGAGTTTTGCGAGAGCTCTTCGGGAGGGTTAAAACTTGTTTGGCAGGGGGATGGGAACCGGACCTACGGATCAGTGGATGGGGTAGCTGTTGAACAGGCAGATACAGAGTGCAGAGAGTCTGTGAGGAAGGTTAGTCAGTTGACAGGGAATAGTTGCAGCCAGGATGATGGGTTGAAGTGTGTCTATTTTAACAGTCAGGAAGTGTGTCAGGAATAAGGTTGATGAACTTAGAGCATGGATCAGTACTTGGAGCTACGTTGTTGTGAGCATTATGGAGAATTGGATATCACAGGGGATGGAATGGATGTTAGATGTTCCGGGGTTTCGAGGTTTCAAAAGTAATAGGGAGGTAAAAGAGGTGGGGGAGTGGCATTGCTAATCAGGGATAGTATCACAGCTGCAGAAAGGGAGGTCGTCGAGGAGGGTTTGGCTACTGAGTCAATATAGGTGGAAGTCAGAAACAGGAAAGGAGCAGTCACTTTATTGGGAGTTTTCCTTAGACCTCCCAATAGCAACAGAGACACGGAGGAACAGATTGGGATGCAGATTTTGGTAAGGTGCAGAAGTAACAGGGCTGTTGTCATGGGTGACTTCAACTTCCCTAATATTGGTTGGAACCTCCTTAGTGCAAATTGCTTGGATGGTATAGTTTTTGTCAGGTGTGTGCAGGAAGGTTTCCTGACTCAAAATGTAGATAGGCCGACTAGAGGGGAGGCTATGTTGGATTTGGTGCTTGGCAACGAACCAGGCCAGGTGGCAGATCTCTCGGTGGGAGAGCATTTCGGTGATAGTGATCACAACTCCCTGACCTTTAATGTAGTCATGGATAGGGACAGGAGCAGATGGGATGGGAAAATATTTAATTGGGGAGGGGGAATTACAATGCTATTAGGCAGGAATTGGGGAGCATAAATTGGGAACAGATGTTCTCAGGGAAATGCACGGCAGAAATGTGGAGTTTGTTCAGGGAGCACTTGCTGCGACTGCTGGATAGGTTTGTCCCGATGAGGCAAGGAAGGGATGGTAGGGTGAAGGAACCTTGGATGACAAGAGATGTGGAACAGCTAGTCAAGAGGAAGAAGGAAGCTTAAGTAAGGTTGAGGAAGCAAGGATCAGCCAGGGCTCCAGAGGCTTACAAGGTAGCCAGGAAGGAACTGAAGAATGGACTTAGGAGAGCTAGAAGGGGTCATGAAAAAATCTTGGCGGGTAGGATTAAGGAAAATCCCAAGGCGTTCTACACTTATGTGAGGAACAAGAGGATGGCCAGAGTGAGGATAGGGCCGATCAAGGACAGTGGAGGGAACTTGTGCCTGGAGTCAGAGGAGGTAGGGGAGGTCCTTAATGAATACTTTGCTTCAGTATTCAGTAGTGAGAGGGACCTGGTCGTTTGTGAGGATAGCGTGAAACAGGCTGATATGCTCGAACAGGTTGATGTTAAGAGGGAGGATGTGATGTAAATTTTGAAAGACCTGAGGACAGATGGATATACCCAAGGATGTTACGGGAAGCGAGGGAAGAGATTGCAGCGGCTTTGGCGATGGTCTTTGCGTCCTCACTGTCCACTGGAAAAGGACCAGATGATTGGACGGTGGAAAATGTTATTCCCTTGTTCAAGAAAGGGAATAGGGATAACCCTGGGAATTATAGACCAGTCAGTCTTACGTCTGTAGTTGGCAAATTATTAGAAAGGATTCTAATCCTTCTATTTGGAAAAGCATAGTTTGATTAGAGACAGTCAGCATGGCTTTGTGAGGGGCAGGTCATGCCTCACAAGCCTTATTGAATTCTCTGAAGATGTGATAAAACACATTGATGAAAGAAGAGCTGTGGATGTGGTGTATATGGATTTTAGCAAGGCGTTTGATAAGGCTCCCCATGGTAGGCTCATTCAGAAAGCAAGGAGGCATGGGATACAGGGAACGTTGGCTGCCTGGATACATAATTGGCTGGCCCATAGAAGACAGAGGGTGGCAGTAGATGGAAAGTATTCAGCCTGGAGCTCGGTGACCGGCGGTGTTCTGCAGGGATCTGTTCTGGGACCTCTGCTCTTTGTGATTGTTATAAATATCTTGGATGAGGAAGTGGACGGCTGGGTTAGCAAGTTGGCCGATGACACAAAGGTTGCTGGAGTTGTGGGTAATGCGGAAGGCTGTTGTACGTTGCGACGGGACATTGACAGGATGCAGATCTGGGCTGAGAAGTGGCAGATGGAGTTCAACCTGGAAAAGTGTGAAGTGATTCATTTTGAAAGGTCGAATTTGAATGCAAAACACAGGCTTAAAGACAGGATTCTTGGTAGTGTGGAGGAACAGAGGGATCTTGGGGCCCATGTCCATAGATCGCTCAAAGTTGCCACCCAAGTTGATAGGGTTGTTCATAATGGTGTGTTGGCTTTCATTAACACGGGGATTGAGTTTAAGAGTCGCAAGGTATGCTGCCGCTCTATAAAGCCCTGGTTAGACCACACTTGGAATATTGTGCTCATTTCTGGTCGCCTCATTACAGGAAGGATGTGGAAGCATGAAAGAGGGTGCAGAGGAGATTTACCAGGATGCTGCCTGGACTATAGGGCATGTCTTACGAAGAAAGGTTGAGGGAGCTAGGGCTTTTCTCATTGAAGCGAAGAAGGATGAGAGGTGACTTGATAGAAGGGTACAAGATGATGAAAGGCATAGATAGAGTGGATATCCAGATACTTTTTCCCAGGGTGGAAAGGGCTATCACCAGGGTGCATAATTTGAAGGTGATTGGAGGAAGGTTTAGGGGAGATCTCAGAGGTAGGTTCTTTACACAGACAGTGGTGGGTGCGTGGAATGCACTGCCAGCAGTGGTAGTAGAAGCAGATACATTAGGGACATTTAAGCGACTCTTGGATAGGTACATGGATGATAGTAGAATGAAGGGTATGTAGGTTGTTTGATCTTAGAGTAGGTTAAAGGTTCGGCACAACATCGTGGGCTGAAGGGCCTGTACTGTTTAGTTTAGTTTTAGTTTGGAGATACAGCACTGAAACAGGGCCTTTGGCCCACCGAGTCTGTGCCGACCATCAACCACCCATTTATACTAATCCTGCACTAATTCCATATTCCTACCACATCCCCACCTGTCCCTATATTTACCTACCACCTACCTATACTCTGGGCAATTTATAATGGCCAATTATCCTATCAACCAGCAAGTCTTTGGCATGTGGGAGGAAACCAGAGCACCCGGAGGAAACCCACGCAGACACAGGGAGAACCTGCAAACTCCACACAGGCAGTACCGAGAATTGAACCCGGGTCGCTGGAGCTGTGAGGCTGCGGTGCTAACCACTGCGCCACTGTGCCGCCCCAGTACTGTGTTGTACTGTTCTATGTTCTATAGGGGGACCAAAACTGCACACAATATTCCAGGGGTGGCCTCAGCAAGGACTTGTCTAATTGCAGCAAGGCATACCTGTTCCTGTACTCGAAACCTCGCGCCATGAAGGCCAACATACCATTTGCCTTTTTTGCCGCCTGTTGCATCTGCATGCATACCTTCAGCGACTGGTGTGCGAGAACACCCAGGTCTCACTGCATGTTCCCTTCTCTCAGTTTATAGCCGTTCATATAATAATCTGCCTTGCTGTTTTTGCTACCAAAGTGGATAACCTCACATTTATCTTCATTATACTGCATCTGCCATCCATTAGCCAACTCACTCAGCTTGTCCAAATCACCCTGAAGCTTGTCTGCATCCTCCTCACAACTCACCCTCCCACCAGTTTTGTGTCATCTGCAAATTTGGAGATATTACATTTAGTTCCCTCATTTAAATCATTAATGTATATTGTGAATAGCTGGGGTCCTAGCCCCAATCCCTGCGGTACCCCACTATTCACTGCCTGCCATTCAGAAAAAAAAAACATTTATTCCTACTCTTTGTTTCCTGTCCGCCAACGAATTTTCTATCCATCGTCATACACTACGCCCTATCTCTTGCACTTTAATTTTGCATGCTAATCTCTTATGTGAGACTTTGTCGGAAATCTTTTGAAAGTCCAAATAAATCACATCCACTGGCTCCCCATCATCAAATCTGCTCGTTCCATCCTCGAAGAATTCTATTACTGTTGTCAAGCATGATTTCGCTTTCGTAAATCCATGCTGACTATGCCCAATTCTGGCACTATTCTCTGTGTGGTCTGGTATAAAATCTTTGATACTGGACTCTGGAATTTCCCCCACTACCGACGTCAGGCTGACTGGTCTATAATTCCCTGCTTTCTCTCTACCTCTCTTTTTTAAACAGTGGGGTTACATCAGCTATCCTTCAATCTGTAGGAACTGTTCCAGAGTCGGTAGAATCTTGGCAGATGACCACCAATGCATCCACTATTTCTTGGGACACTTCCTTAATTACTCTGGGATGCATAACATCAGGCCGTGGGTATTTATCGGCCTGCAATCCCATAAAATTCTCCAGCACCATTTCTCTACTAATACTTTCATTTCCAATCTCTCACTAAGCCCTATGTTCCCCAACAATTCTGGTATGACATTTGTGTCCTCCTTTGTGAAGACAGATCCAAAGTATGCATTTCGTTCGTCTGCCATTTCTTTATTCCCCATAATAAAATCCCCTGTTTCTGAAGGTAAGGGACCTATATTTGTCTTCACCAATCTTTTTCTCTTCACATACCTCTGGAAACTTTTACAGTCAGTTTTTATGTTCACTGCAAGCTTGCTCTCGCACTCTATTTTCCCTTTCTTATTCAATCCCTTGCTCCTCCTTTACTGAATTCGAAGCTTCTCCCAATCCTCAGGTCTGTTATTTTTCCTGGAAAATATAAAAGCTTCTTCCTTGGAACTAATGATACCTCTAATTTCCTTTGTAAGCCATGATTTGGCCATGATTTGGCTACCTTTCTGTTTTACTTTCACATCAGACAGGGATAAACAATTCTTGCAATTCATCCATGTGCGCTCTAAATGTTTGCCCCACCGTCATTCCTTTAAGTAACCTTTCCCAATCCATCATGGCCAACTTGTGCCTCATATCTTCGTAGTTTCCTTAGCTAAGATTCAGGGCCCTTTACTCAGAATCAACTATGTCACTCGTCATCTTGATGAAACATTCTTTCAGATTATGGTCTCTCATCCCCAAGGGGTCTCGCACCACTAGATTGTCAATTATTCTTCATTCATTACACAATACCCAGTCGAGGATGGCCTGTTCTCTCGTTGGTTCCTCAACCAATTGGTCCAGAATACTGTCCCATATACTCTCCAAGAATTTCTTCTCTACGGTATTGTGACTCATTTGACTTGCCCGAACTATATGCAGATTAAAATCACCCATAATTACAGATGTTCCTTTATCGCATGCAACTCTAATTTCCTGCTTAATGCCATTCCCAACATCACCACTAGTTTGGTTGTCTATATATAACTCCCACTAATGTTTTTTTCCCCCTTAGTCATTCTCAGCTCTACCCATATAGATTCCACATCGTCAGAGCTAATATGTTTCCTCACTATTGCATTTACCTCCTCTTTAACCAGCAATGCAACTCCACTACCGTTTGCTTTTTGTCTGTCCTTCCTAATTACTTATACACTGAAATGCAAGATATATTAAAAATGTCTGAAAGCAAAACAGAAAAACAATCAATATGCAATTGCTTTAAACGAAACACTCTCTCATTATGTCCTGTCACCTTTAAATATCGGTTCACATGCACCTCCACATCGCGCTGTTGCTACACAATCTTCGGGAAGTCTCCAAGATTTTTTCCCCGAGCCTTTCTGCCGAAATCCACCACCTCACACTTCCCTGTATGAAATTCCATCTATCAGATGTACTCGCGGTTATGATTGTAAACTGCTTTGTTTATCACGAACATTCACGCTTTTTGTAACTGGGAGAAATCTGTTGTATTGGACAATGTAAAACAAATATGAAGTGGAGTTTCATGGTTTATTCATTAATAGTAGGCCTATGCCTTGCCACAATTATTTTGCAATTTGAAAAGAGGTACAGAACCTCCACTCGGTGTTGCTTACAATGATGAGAATCTGTTATCTTGCTTTATCAGCCCTCATATTCAACTATCACGATCAAAATAAAAAAGACTGCATTTTGAAACCGGCATAGTGAAGCTGATTCTCACAGTTAAATTTCACTGTATGAGGTGAACAAATGTTTTTTTTTAACTAAATATTTAATGATTACATTGCGTGAATTGAATTATTTAAGTCAGCAAATCCAAACAAATAATATATGTTAAATGCATTTCGTCATATTAAATGTTGGAATGAATACTGTCTGAACCTGTGCTGTTCATCTGACTGGGACACATAACAGGAAAAGTCAATTAGTTCCTCTGGAGACTGACATTAAGTGCAGTCATTGAACAGTTGAAATTAACTCGTTTCACTCCAGAACTTTATATATTCAATAGAAAAACAGCTGTATATAACTTATGCTACTGAAGTGAACTTCCAAAGGAGCAGAATATTACTTCACCAAAGTTTTGGATGGACAATAAGCGACCCACAGTCTGATAGTACTTGTGGATAGTGGGACTAGCTTTTCAGTTTGTATTACTTCTGTGGCAAATTTCAACGACTGTCGACAGAATGGTCATGGATGAAATTATATTCAGACATTGTCCCTGAACCGTGCCAGAGGTCAATTATACATAAAGAACATAACATATAATTTTTTTTAAAACATAAAGGGAGTAGCAGGGAGCGGACATGCGGTCTGTCAAGGATGCCCTACCATTCAATAAGTTCATGGTTGATGTGATCTTGTCCTGAACTCCCCATTCCCGCTTGTTCCCAAAGCCAATAGCTCAAAAATCAGTCCATATCAGTCTTGAATGAGTCAGCCTCCACAGCCCTGGCGGGTGGAAAATTCCTAAGATTAATGACTCCTGAGAGAGAACATTTCTGCTCACCTCCATTTGAAATGGGCGGCCCCATGTTCTGGAGCTATGCCCTCTACACAGCAGCCACCACGATGGGCAAAATACTCTCAGTACCAACCCTATCTAGCACCCTCAGAAACGTCTATATTTCAATACTAACTCTTATCAATGCTAATGTGTATAGGACCGAGGTGCCCAAGATTTGCACTTGAAAAATTATCTTGTATAGTGTGGTCTAATGTTTAACCTGTTTCTAGCAAAATTGGAGTGCTCAGAAGCTTCTTTCTGGGAGAGATGTCTCATCCTGATTGCACCACGCGAGTGCAGCTATTTCAATTAAACATTTTCTGAAACAAAGGTCTGTTGCTACTGTGACCAACAGAGTGCCACTGACAGTCTGATGCAACCGAAGTGTCTCAACGCAGTTTATAACTGAAGCAACAAAACAAAACTTCACACAGAAAATGCATTTTGATAATTGTTGCAAATCACACTGACTTCATCTCTGCAGTCAGCACAAATCCAGATATATCTCTGAGTTTACTTGTGCATCCTTATATAACGTACGTACGTACTGGTTCTGCAACTCCCCTTCCAGATCTATTGAACAGCTCACTTTCAGTGTATCTACCCATCCAATCACGCACAGATATTGCTTGAATTGTAACTACTCTTCCAGATGGCTCACCATCCAGACACATCACTGACCTCACATGTACTGTAAATAAACATTTATGTATGTTACTAAACTCACTGAAAGTTCACCTACCTTTCCAGATACATTGGTAACCTCACAAGTAATGTCAGTGATATATCTGGAATAATAGTTACATGACCAGTGAGGTCAGTGATATATCTGAATGTTTAGTTACAGTACAAGTGCGGTGAAGCGTAGCTACCATTCAGAAACATCACAAACCTCACGTGAAATTTAACAGCAAATTCAGATACATCACTGACGTCACTCATACTGTAAATATCCTTCAGCAAATGTCACTGATATCAGTTTCACTGCAACCACCTACCCAGCTTAATTATTCACCGCACTTGTACTGTAACTAAGCATTCAGATATATCACTGACCTCACTTGCAATGTAACTATTATTCCAGATATATCACTGACCTTACTTGTACAGTAACTACAGATCTATGTGCAAACATTGACGCGACCTGCACTGTAACTGCCCAATCACAAATGTCACTGATGTCGCTTGGACT
This sequence comes from Heterodontus francisci, assembly GCF_036365525.1. Classification (NCBI taxonomy): domain Eukaryota; kingdom Metazoa; phylum Chordata; class Chondrichthyes; order Heterodontiformes; family Heterodontidae; genus Heterodontus; species Heterodontus francisci. The sequence goes on from NW_027140486.1 coordinate 505,488, forward strand.
GTAAATGCCTAACCTGATGCATCACCAAACTCAGTTGTCCTGTAATTACCCATCTGGATGTATTAATTACCTCACTTGTAGTGTCACAAACTTCCCAAATATATTACTGGCCGAACTTTTACTTTAACTCATAAACAGGATGTATCAGTGAGATAAATGGCGCTGTAACTACCCAATTAGATAGAGCAATTGTCCTGCAACTACCCCTCCAGATGCATTACTGAACTCACTTGCACTGTAAATACCTGCTGTCCTATATCATGGAGCACACCTGTGCTGTAATTACTCATCCAGATGCTTCAATGAATTGTTGTATAATTACACATGCAGACGTGACTCTACACTAATCGGTACTGTCATTACACATCAAGATACATCTCTAGCCTCACTTGTACTGTAACCGCCCATCCAGATATACCTCACTTGTACTGGAACGAGCAGGCAAATAATCACTGTCCTATCTCGTAACAAATCGGCCCTATAAGATATAACACCGACTTCATTTGAAGAGCAACAACCCACCAAGACACATCAGTGATATCACTTGTACTCTAACTACACATCAAGCTGTATCCCTGACCTCACCTTTACTGTGACTACCCATCCAGATACATACCTGTGCAGGATTGTAATATATGCAGGCATCCAGATATATCACTGAACTAATTGTCAGCATTACTACCCATTCAGATATATAACAGACATGAATTCTCCTGTAAATACCCATGCAGAAATTTTACTGGAATCACATTTAGCTACCCTTCCACAAAAATACGAGCATCACTTGTACTGTACCTAACCATCTGCATCTTTCACTGACCTTAGTTGCATTGTAACTACATGTCCAGGTATATCACTGACCTCAATTGTACTACAAGTAACTATCCAGGACCATCATTGAACTCATTTCACGGCAACTACCATTGCAGGCGTAGCACTGATGTCACTTGCACTGGGAATAAAAGTACAGATAATCAGTGTCCTAACTTACACTTAACAGCGCTCAAAGATATAACACATACTTCATTTGCACCACAGCTATCAATCTAAATATATTAATGATTTCACTTGTATTCTATACACTCATCCAGATGCGTAAAAAAATCATTCATTGTGCATCTACACATCCAAATATATCATCGAACTCGTGCAGCATATCTGAGCTCCACATATATCACTGACCAAGTGTCTTGTCTGAAGCTACACATCCCTTTCCATCATTGACTTGACATGCACTGTATTTACATTTGCAGTTATGTCAATGCCCTCAATTTTGCTGTAACTACTCATACGGAGATTTCACTGACCTTTACTGTATTTCACCATCCAGGCATATCACTGACCTCACTTGTACTGTAAACAACCAACTATAAAACAACAGTGGCTTATGTTTATGTGGCGCCTTTTATGTAATTCATGTTCTCAAGACTCTTCACAGAAACATTGAGAAGACAAACTGGCACGGTTACAGCAGGAAATATTAGGTTAAATAACCACAAGCTTAGTCTATTGTGTATGTCTTAAGGACTGTCTTAAAGATGGAAGATGATTTAGAGAATTAGAAGTGTACACAGAGGGAATTCCAGATCTTCGTGCCAAAGCTGCTAAAGGTGGCACCCCAAATTGCAGAGCGATGAAGATCAGAGATCCTACAGTGGCCAGAATGAGACGAGTGTACATAACCTGGAGGTTTGTGGGCTGGAGCAGATTACAGAGATAGGGAGGGGCGAGGCATTGGTGGACATTGAAAACGTGAAGGAACATTTTGATTGAAGGGACAGCAATGTAGTTGATCGACTATAGAGATGAAAGGTGAACGGGCCTCGCTGTGAGTTAAGACATAAGCAGCAGGTCTATGGAGGTTGAATATTCGAAATGAGCCATTGCACAGGTATGAAAGGAATGGATGAGGTTTTCAACAGCAGAATATCTGAGGCACAGACGATTTCCAGCGACGTTCAGTGTGTGGAAATGGGCAGTCTTAGTGAAGGTGGGGATATGCGGATGGAAGCTCATCTAGGGGTCAAACTTCACCCCATGTTTGTGTACTGATTTAATGTGAGACAGATATCGGCGTGAGGGATGAAGTCAGTCGATCGAGAACGTAGTTTTGAGCGATCAGTCAAGACTATGGTTTCAATATTCCCAATGTGTAATTGGAGGAAAGGTTTTCTCAGCCAGTACTGGATACTGTACAACAGTCTTAACATTTAGAGACCGTGACGGGGTCAAGTGCCGCAGTGGTCGATGGGTAAATGTTAAATATTCACTGTAATTTTGGCTGATGTCACTGAGGATCAGGCAAGCATTTAAATGAGAAATTAGAGGGACCAAGGATAGATACAGGAGTGAGAAGAGAATTCACTGATGGTGATTCTCTGTCCACAATTAGATGTCTAAGAATGAACCGAGGTGGCTGCAGCTCCACATAGCGACGGAGAGGCTGTGGTGGAAGATGCTGTGGTCATGCTTGTGAAAGACTGCAGACAGGTCGAGAGGGATCGTTTACCGTTATCACAGTCACATAGGATGTTATTTGTGATGTTGCTAAGATTTGTTTCGGTATTATGGCAGGGGCAGAAACCTGGTTGGAAGGATTGAAAGCACGGAGTTCCAGGAAAGATAGGCACGTATTTTTGAAAAAACGACAGATTCAAGATCTTTTCGGAAGAAAGGGTGGATGGAAACAGGGTGGTAGTTTGGGAGAACGGAGGGACCAAGGATAAGGTTATTTTGAAAAGAGTAGTAGTGACGTCAAATTTGAAGGTGAGAGGGATACAATCTGAAGAAAAGGAACTGTCAGCAATATTGGTTAACCAGAAGTCAGGAAGCCTCTCAGCCCCATCCATCTGAGCAGCTGCCAAACTGAAGCATGGGGTCTGTCAGCTCCTGAGGGGAGCCGAGCACCAGTTCCTTACATCAGCTTCCTTCTTCCCACCCAAGCCACTCAAGTGGACTTGTCCAGGTGGAAACCAAACCTCAACTCACCATCTGACTCGTAGAGAAAAAACAGAGACAGTGCAGCAACAACTGGGGAATGGAACGGAGACCGTCTCAATAATGTGCCTCCAAAAATACATAAAATTGATAATCAATTCACACAATAAGATTGTCAGCATCTGCAGCATTTTGTTTTCATTTACACACGTTTATTTATTTTTAAGCAGATGTTGGGAGCTACAAATCAAACCAGTGGTGGTGAAGGGTGGAAGTGAGTTTTTTTCCCTGCTTCTCCTCGCCTGCAGACAGAGCTGTGACGAACCTACTGAACAGTTTACATCTTCCAAAGGTCACCTCTTTTCCTTGACAATTCTGGGTATAAATATAATGTTCAAGAACACTGGGAGCCACCTCTGGGCCGCTCTATGCCTTTTTGTTTAATCATGAATTGAATAATTGATACAACCGGATATTTCACAGCGACCATGAACTGCTCTCTGAACTTGGACTGGGTCGCCATATAAATAAATGCATTTGTGCAGCTATTTAAATTCTGAAGCATGGTTGCAACATGTCGAAATATCACTGCAGAATCATTGTAATAATCGGGATTTGCTCCTGCAATGCGATAGCTAAAGAATTGCATGACATCTGTCAACCAGAAAAGTATGAAGCTGCCAGATATGGTGAAGAGTAAAATCACAGTCTTCCTTCTGCTCTCCATCTCTGGGTCACTGCGATTTTCTCCCTTGCTCTGACACCTCAATACCTTACGGACTCGACTGGCCACTATAATGTGTCTCACTGTTAGTGAGTTGACCAACAGAACTAAAGTGAATGGAAGCAATGGGGTTAAAACCTTATCACACCAGTGAAGCCCACCCATCCGGGCTCACTGTAAAAGCTTGACTTTGGAAAGCAGAACAGCGGCACATTGGAGACTATCAATATAGGTTCAAATACAAAGTAGAAAGTAATATTTTTTAAACAGAGCAATGCCAGCTATTGCTAAAATCACAGCTGAGGTTTTCTCGGTGCAATATTTAGTTTTCAGCTTTTGGCAACAAATGGCCACAAATCGGTCAAAGGAGAAAGTGATGGTGAACCAGACAGAACAGTCTCTTGCTATTTGAGCCAGGGTAAAGTTAACACTGCAGACCGGAGTGATGTCCAGGAAAGAGCCGCGGAAATAATAACGATTGATTTGTCTCAATATGACCATAGTGATAATGAGCAGTAAATCCGCCGTTGCCATGGCCACCAGGCAGCGAGTGGTGCATGTGGACAGGCCACACTTTCCCCTGGACACGATCGCAATCGACACTAAATTAACTGTGAAAGAGAAGGGAAAGATACAGCAAATTACTGATCAAACATTCTCCGAGTCTGCGCTTCGTCACATCAGGATTTTGGCAGAAAACGGGTCAGTTGGGATCGGGTCAGAGGTTAAAGAATCTCAACCACGACCTCACCAGTCTCGAACTTCCCAGCTTGAAATGAATCGGGACGGGGGCCTTCAGGAAAACATTCCCAAGAGACTTCTGACACCTCCTCATGAGAATACAAAAATGGAATTCATGATCAAACACTCCCCCTCCAGCCTTGGTGGTGTGAGGGATAATAGGATGCCTCTGGAGAGGGTCCTCCCGGTCTGGTCAGTATCAGATATCCATCGATCCCCTGTCCAGTACTGGAACCATTTCCATCTTGTCCGTATTTGACATCACCCCACAGTTGGTGAATGGAACCTAGCAAGATGGACACACCTTCCACGTCCATGTGATTAGCAGCAGAAAAACCTTCCTTATGGGGCCTGGAATTAGACTGTCCGGACTGTTAATATCCACGCCTGAGCATTGGAGAAAAAAGGAAAATGCTGAGGCAGCTGTGAATCTGATAGAAATAGAAAATGCTAAAAACACGCAGTAAATATGGCAGCATCTGTAGAAGGAGTATTAATCGAGAAATGGTGTTGGGGAAATTGATGGGATTGAAGTCCAATAAATCCCCAGGGCCTGATGGTAACTTACTGTCTCCCTCATCTCATTTTCCTCCCGTTCTCCCTGTTCTTCTCCTGCCCGCTCACTTACTGGACTTGGATCATGCTCCAGGAATGAGATCCCCCCGTCACAGGAATGGTATCAGGCACAATCCTCACCTTTCCACTCGCTTTCACCCTTTCCCTCTGTCCCCTGTACACTCACCGTTCCTACAAGTCTTCGCACCTTTTTCCATCCCTGATATCGGATCACGGCTCAGGAAGGGAGACAGCAAACCCCCCTCCCGGGTTTAGCTATCAGACACTCTGCCAATCACCTCTCCTCCTACCCCTTCCTCGCCATCACTGGAATTAGAGATCAAACACCCTCCCCCTCCCACTGTGCTACCCTTCACCCCTTCTCCGGATATGGACCATACACCCGGACAGGAGACCCACTCCCTGAACTGGGGATGGACAGCCCAGAAATCGGAGATCGTATAAATCTCTAGCTCTCTTGAGTTGGGGTTTGGAAACCTCTGATATCAGGCTACTCCCCCAATGCCCAAGGGTCATGGTTTGACGCCCTGGTCCAGAGTCATCCTTGATTGAGGGCAACTAAGCATGTCAAGCAGACTGACTTCAGGATGGGGAATCTTCCAACGAGAAAAGAATGAATTTCTGGAATTAAAACTCAGACACTACTCTCCTCCCATATCAGTCAGGATTGTAAATATCCACGCCTAAGCATTGGAGAAAAAAAGAAAAATGCTGAGGCTGCTGCGAATCTGATAGAAATAGAAAATGCTAAAAACTCACAGCAGTTATGGCAGCATCTGCAGAAGGAGTATTAATAGAGAAATGGTGTTGGGGAAATTGATGGGAATGAAGGCCGATAAATCCCCAGGGCCTGATGGTATGCATCCCAGAGTTCTTAATGAAGTGGCTCCAGAAATAGTGGATACATTGGCGGTCATCTTTCAAGAATCTATAGACTCTGAAACAGTTCCTACAGATTGGAGGGCAGCTAATGTAACCGCACTATTTAAAAAGGAAGGTAGAGATAGAGCAGGAAACTACAGACCAGTCAGCCAGACGTCGGTAGTGGGGAAAATTCTAGAGTCTATTAACAAAGATTTTATATTGGAACACTTGGAGAATAGTGGGAGAAGAAGACAGAGTCAGCATGCCTTTACAAAAGGGAAATCATGCTTGACAAATTTACGAGAATTCTTCGAGGATGCAACTAGTAGAGTTGATGAGAGAGAGCCAGTGGATCTAGTTCATTTGAACTTTCAGAAGGATTTCGACAAAGTCCTACATAAGAGATTAGCATGTAAAATTGAAGCGTATGGGATTGGGAGTAGTCTATTGCGATGGATAGAAAATTGGTTGGCCGACAGGGAACAAAGTATACGGATTAATGGCTCTTTTTCCAAATGTCAGGCAGTGACTAGTGGGGCACCACAGGGATTGGTGCTCAGACACCAGCTATTCACAAGTATATTCATGGTATAGATGAGGGAACTAAATGTAATATCTCCAGATTTGCAGATAACACAAACTGGGTGGGAGGGTAAGTTGTGAGGAGGATGCAGAGAGGCTTCAGGGTGATTTGGAAAAGTTGAGTTAGTGGGCTAATGCATGGCAGATGCAGTATAATGTGGATAAATGTGAGGTTTTCCACTTTGGTAGCAGACTCAGGAAGGCCTATTATTATCTGAATGGCTATAAACTGAGAGAGGGGAATATGCAGCGAGACATGGGTGTTCTCGTACACCAGTCGCTGAAGGTAAGCATGCAGGTGCAACAGTAGGTAAAATAGGCAAATGGTATGTTGGCCTTCATTGCGAGAGGGTTCGGGTATGAAGCAGGGACGTCTTGCTGCAGTGATACAGGGCTTTCGTGAGGCCACACCTGGAATACTGTGTGCAGTTTTGGTCTCCTTATCTGAGGAAGGATGTTCTTGCTCTGGACGGAATGCAGCGGAGGTTCACCAGATTGATTCCTGGGATGGCGGGACTGACATAGGAGGAAAGATTGAGTCAGTTAGGATAATATTCGCTGGACTTCAGAAGAGTGAGGGGGAATCTCATGCAAACCTATGCAAGTGGAACACGACTTGACAGGGGAGATGCAGGAAGGATGTTCCCGATGGTGGAGGAGTCGAGAACCAGGGGTCATAGCCTAAGGATACGGGGTAAAACTTACAGGACTGAGATGTGGAGAAATTTCTTCACCCAGAGAGTGGTCAGCCTGTGGAATTCGCTACTTCAGAAAGCAGTTGAGGCCAACATCTTGAATGTTTTCAAAAAGGAGTTAGATATAGCTCTTGGGTTTAAAGGCGTCAAAGGGTATAGGGCGAAAGCCGGAACAGGCTATTGAGTTGGACGATAAGCCATGATCATAATGAATGGCGGAGCAGGCTTGAAGGGCCGAAGAGCCTACTCCTGCTCCTAATTTCTGTGGTTTTATGTTTCGAAACAGAGTTAACATTTTAGTTCGATAACCTTTCATCTGAACTGGAAGATATTCGAGATTAACAATCCTGATGGATTTATAGAGAAGTAAATTGGCGGAGAGAGGAGGAAAAATTAACAGCGCCGAAGTGCTGTGATGGGTGGAGGTCAAAAGGTAATGCAGGTTATTGCTAAAATCACAGCTGCAGTTTTCTTTGTGCTATGATTATCTTTCAGTTTTTGGCAACATAGAAACCTAGAAACATAGAAAATAAGAGCAGGAGTAGTCCATTGGACCCATCGAGCCTGCTCCACCATTCATTATGATCATGGCTGATCATCAAACTGAATAACCTGTTCCTGCTTTCCCCCCATATCCTTTGATGACTTTTGCCCCAGGGGCTATATCAAACTCCTTCTTGAAATATACAATATTCTGACCTCAACTGCTTTCTGTGGTAGCGAATTCCACAGGCTCACCACTCTCTCATCGAAGCAATTTCTCTGCCTCTCAGTCTTGAAAGGTTTACCCCATATCCTGAGACTATTAACCCTTGTATCTGTACGTCCCCACTATCAGCAAATTCCTTCCTGCATCTACGCTTTCAAGTACTGTTAGAATTGTATAGGTTTCTATGAGATCAGTCTGGTAAACCTTCGCTGCAGTCTCTCTATAGCAAGAACAACCGTCCTCAGATGAGGAGACCAAAACTGCAAGCATTCTTCCAGTTATGGCCTCACTAAGGCCCTGTATAATTGTAGCAAGACACCCCTGTTCCTGTACTCGAATGCTCTGGCTTTGAAGGCAAACACAGCCTCCCCCACCCCGCTTGCCCTTTCTACCACCTGTTGCACCTGCATGCTTATCTTCAGCGACTGGGCTACGAGAAAACGCAGGTCTCGTTGCATATTCCCCTCTCTCAGGTTATAGCCGTTCAGATAATAATCTGCCTTCCTGTTTTTGCTACTAAACTGGATACCCTCACATTTATCCACTTTATACTGCATGGTGCTTGCATCTGCCCACTCACTCAACTTGCCCAAATCACCCTGAAGCCTCTCTGCATCCGCCTCACAACTTAGCCTCCTACCCAACTTTGTGTCAAATGCATAATTGGAGTTATTACATTTAGTTCCCTCATCTAAATCATTAGTATGTACTGTGAATAGTTGGGGTCCTAGCACCGAACCCTGTGGTACCTCACTAGTCTCTGCCTGCCCTTTGGAAAAAGAACCAGCTATTGCTACTCTTTGTCTGCAAACCAATTTTCTATCCATCGCAATACATTACCTCCAACCCCATGTGCTTTAATTTTCCACGCTAACCTCTTTTGTGGGACTTTGTCGAAACTCTTCTGAAAGTCCACATAATCCATATCCACTGGCTCCCACTCATTAACTCTATTAATTACATCCTCGAAAAACTGGAACGCTCTACCTGAAGGGATGGTAGAGGCAGGAAGTCTCACATAATTTAAGAAGTATTTAGATGAGCGTTTGAAACGTCATAGCATACAAGGCTACGGGCCAAGTGCTGGAAAATGGGACGAGAATAGGTAGGTGCTTGATGGTGGGCATGGAGACGATGGGCCGAAGGGCCTGTTTCTGTGCTGCATAACTCGATGACTCTATGACTCAAAATGTAGTCATAGTATTCAGCTGAAAATTGATCTGTTACATCGTTATTTCCGTCCATATTTACTTTACACACGGGAAAGCACTGTTGTAATAAAGTGATATAGTATCTATTCATCCCACTGGGGTAAAATTTCACTGGCTCAAAATTCTCACCAAATACTAAAACATTCCACAATGCAAGATTCTCAAATTCAACACAAGTTTGAATATAGGTAAAAAAACGGGATGAGGTCCGACAAGCAGAATTTAGGGAGTTAGGAGCCACGTTAAAAAGTAGGACCTCAGAGGTTGTAATCTCAGGATTGCTGCCAGTGCCACGTGATAGTCAGAGTAGAAATGAAAGAATAGTCAGGATGAATGCGTGGCTTGAGAGATGGTGCAGGAGGGAGGGGTTACGATTTTAAGGACATCGGGATCGGTTCTGGGGGAGGTGGGACTATTACAAATTGGACGGTCTACACATGGGCCGGACTGGAACCAATGTCCTTGGGGGTGCTTTTGCTAACGCTGTTGGGGAGGGTTCAAACTAATGTGGCAGGGGGATGGGAACCAAATGAGGAGGTCAGTGGACAGTAAGGAGGTAGTAACTAAAGCCTGTAAGGAACTAGATAATGAAGTCAGCGTGACTAAGGGAAAGAGTAGGCAGGGAGCAAATGATGAGCGCAAAGCGACTGGTGGTCTGAGCTGCATTTGTTTTAATGCAAGAAGTGTAGTAGGTAAGGCAGATGAACTTAGGGCTTGGATTAGTACCTGGGAGTCCGATGTTATTGCTATTACTGAGACTTCGTTGAGAGAAGGGCATGATTGGCAACTAAATATCCCAGGATATCGATGCTTCAGGCGGGATAGAGAGGGAGGTAAAAGGGGTAGAGGAGTTGCATTACTGGTCAAAGAGGATATCACAGCTCTGCTGAAGGAGGGCACTATGTCAGGCTCGAGCTGTGAGGCAACATGGGCAGAACTCAGAAATAGGAATGGTGCGGTAACAATGTTGGGGCTGTACTACAGGCCTCCCAACAGCGAGCGTGAGATAGAGGTACAAATATGTAAACAGATTATGGAAAGATGTAGGAGCAACAGGGTGGTAGTGATAGGAGATTTTAATTTTCCCAGCATTGGCAGAGATTCACTTAGTGTTAGAGGTCTAGATGGAGCAGAATTTGTAAGGAGCATCCAGGAGGGTTTTCTAGAGCAGTATGCAAATAGTCCAACTCGGGAAGGGGCCATACTGGACCTGGTGTTGGGGAATGAGCCCGGCCAGGTGGTTGAAGTTTCAGTAGGGGACTACTTTGGGAATAGTGATCACAATTCCGTAAGTTTTAGAATACTCATGGACAAAGATGAGAGTGGTCCTAAAGGAAGAGTGCTAAATTGGGGGAAGGCCAACTATGCCAAGATTCGGCAGGAGCTGGGGAAAGTAGATTGGGAGCAGCTGCTTGAAGGTAAATCCACATTTGATATGTGGGAGTCTTTTAAGGAGAGGTTGATTAGCGTGCAGGAGAGACATATTCCTGTGAAAATGAGGGATAGAAATGGCAAGATTAGGGAACCATGGATAACAGGTGAAATTGTGAGACTAGCTAAGAGGAAAAAGGAAGCATACATAAAGTGTGGGAGGCTGAAGAAAGACGAAGCTTTGAAAGAATATCGGGAATGTAGGACCAATCTGAAACGAGGAATTAAGAGGGCTGAAAGGGGTCATGAAATATCTTTAGCTAACAGGGTTAAGGAAAATCCCAAAGCCTTTTATTCATATATAAGGAGCAAGAGGGTAACTAGAGAAAGGAGTGACCCACTCAAGGACAAAAGAGGAAAGTTATGCGTGGAGTCAGAGAAAATGGGTGAGATTGTAAACGAGTACTTTGCATCGGTATTCACCGAGGAGAGGGACATGACAGATGTTGAGGTTAGGAACAGATGCTTGATTACTCTAGGTCAAGTCGGCAAAAGGAGGGAGGAAGTGTTGTGTGTTCTGAAACGCATTACGGTGGACAGGTCCCCAGGTCCGGATGGGATCTATCCCAGGTTACTGAAGGAAGCGCGAGAGGAAATAGCTGGGGCCTTAACAGATATCTTTGCAGAATCCTTAAAGACGAGTGAGGTCCCGGAGGACTGGAGAATTGCTATTGTTGTCCCCTTGTTTAAGAAGGGTAGCAGGGAAAATCCAGGTAATTATAGACCGGTCAGCCTGACGTCAGTGGTAGGGAAGCTGCTGGAGAAGAAACTGAGGGATAGGATCTATTCCCATTTGGAAGAAAATGGGCTTAACAGTGACAGGCAACATGGTTTTGTGCAGGGAAGGGCATGTCTCACCAACTTAATAGAATTCTTTGAGGAAGTGACAAAGTTGATTGATGAGGGAAGGGCTGTAGATGTCGTATACATGGACTTCAGTAAGGCGCTTGACAAGGTTCCCCATGGTAGGCTGATGGAGAAAGTGAAGTCGCATGGGGTCCAGGGTGTACAAGCTAGATAGGTAAAGAACAGGCTGGGCAACAGGAGACAGAGAGTAACAGTGGAAGGGAGTTTCTCAAAATGGAGACGTGTGACCAGTGGTGTTCCACAGGGATCCGTGCTGGGACCACTGTTGTTTGCGATATACATAAATGATTTGGAGGAAAGTATAGGTTGTCTGATAGCAAGTTTGCAGACGACACTAAGATTGGTGGAGTAGCATATAGTGAAGGAGACTGTCAGAGAATACAGCAGAATATAGATAGATTGGAGAGCTGGGCAGAGAAATGGCAGATGGAGTTCAATCAGGGCAAATGCGAGGTGATGCATTTTGTAAGATCCAATTCAAGAGTGAACTCCATTCAAGAGTAAATGGAAAAGTCCTGGGGAAAATTGATGTGCAGAGAAATTTGGGTGTTCAGGTCCATTGTTCCCTGAAGGTGGCAACGCAGGTCAATAGAGTGGTCAAGAAGGCATACGGCATGCTTTCCTTCATCGGCCTGGGTATTCAGTACAAGGGTTGGCAGGTCATGTTACATTTGTATAGGACTTTGGTTCGGCCACATTTGGAATACTGCGTGCAGTTCTGGTCGCCACATTACCAAAAGAATGTGGATGCTTTCGAGAGGGTGCAGAAGAGGTTCACCAGGATGTTGCCTGGTATGGAGGGCGCTCGCTATAAAGAGAGGTAGAGTAGATTAGGATTATTTTCATTAGAAAGACGAAGGTTGAGGGGGGACCTGATTGAGGTGTACAAAATCATGAGAGGTGTAGACAGAGTGGATAGCAACAAGCTTTTTCCCAGAGTGGGGAATTCAATTACTCGGGGTCACGAGTTCAAAGTGAGAGGGGAAAAGCTTAGGGGGGATATGCGTGGAAAGTTCTTTACGCAGAGGGTGGTGGGTGCCTGGAACACGATGCCAGTGGACGTGGTAGACGCGGGCACGATAGCATCTTTTAAGATGTATCTAGACAGATACATGAATGGGCAGGAAGCAAAGAGATACAGACCCTTAGAGTATAGGCGACATGTTCAGATAGAGGATCTGGATCGGCGCAGGTTTGGAGGGCCGAAGGGCCTGTTCCTGTGCTGTAATTTTCTTTGTTCTTTGTTCTTTGTTATTTGTTTACTTTTCTGAGTCTCGCTGGTCTGTTCTGATTATCTGTGGGATTCCTGATGCTTATCCTCCACATGCGCAGTCGTCCTAATCCCGTGTGCCTGTCCTGCTCCCAAACCGCGCATCCGCCTATATTAAGGCAAGTGATAAAGGAGTATCTCAGTGACTGAGTCAGGTGATTCTTGAGGCTGTGCCGGGCACAGTGAGTGACCCGGGTTAATCCAACACTCCAGGGAATGTTTAACCAGTGCTTTACTCTGTATCGAACCCTTGCTGTACCTTCTCTGAGAGTGTTCGATGGGGCAGTGCAGAAGAGGAGAGTTTTTACTTTCCCATTTGAAACATGGAGAAGTGAATATCCAAGAGATTTTTTAAAATGTGATGAGGGTATCTGCCTCTACCATCCTTTCAGGCAGTGAGTTCCAGACATCCAACAGCCACTGGGAGAAGAGACTATTGATGTGATTTGTTCAGTTAAGTTTGATGTCAATGTTTTCCAGGATGTTGATGCTGGGGGATTCAGCGATGGGAGAATGCTTTGAACACCAATGTGTGGTGGTTGGATCCCCTCTTGCTGCAAATACTCATTGCCTGGCACTTATGTGACATGAATGTTACTTGACACTGGTCGGCCCAAGCCTGAATGTTCTCTGCGTCTTGGTGCATGTGGCTCTGGATTGCTTCATTATCTGAAGCAAAATACTGTGGATGCTGGAAATCTGGAAAGCATCGAGCTAAAATACTAACTCTGTTTCTTTCTCAACAGATGCGGCCTGACCTACTCAGTTTTTCCAGAATTTCCTGCTGGGATTTCATTATTGAGGAGAACTGAACTGAACTGCGAATGGAACTGAACACAGTGCAATCAACAGTGAACATCCCCACTTCTGACCTTACGATGGAGGGCAGGTCATTGAGGAAGCAGCTGAAGATAGATGGGCTGAGGACACTAACCTGAGGATCCCCTGCAGTGATGTCCTGGGACTGAGATGATTGACTTCCAACAACCACAACCATCTTCCTTTGTGCTCGTTATAACTCCAACCAGCGGATTCCAACTGACTTCAGTTTTACTCGGGCTCGTCGATGCCACACTCGGTCAAACACTCCCTTGATGAAAAGGTCATTCTCTCTTCACAGTAGTAGACAGGAGTGAATCATTCCCTTTGATCCAATGTATACTGAACATGCTCTGCTTCTTCACAGCCTGATACAGGACTGTACACGGCCGATTAATGTTGCCCATCAAACACTCCCAGAGCAGCTTCAGCACAGCTTAGGAACAGAGAACAGTTCCTTCAACATTCTCTCTCTGTCTCTCCCTGCTTCTATCTCTGACACTAGGAGAGAGATAGAGGGAGAGAGGGTTAGATATGCTGACAGAGAGTGGGCTGTAGAGAGGGAGAAAGTTGGAGAGAGAGAGGATGTTGCGGTGGATGAAGAGGACAATGTAAGACACATTAATTTGATTCAATCCTTCACTGCTGTGCACACAAACATATTCGATTTACATATGGAGAGAAAAAACATCAGGAGAGGGAGAAATGTAGATGAAGTTGGGGCCCAGGTGGAACATTTTGACGATCCAGAAGGAATAGCCTTCATTTTAAACATCCAGAAAGCTATTCCACTGTGGGATCCATCACACACTCATGGTATTAGTTGTGGAAATTTCATGCTGGCTTATTAGTTAATTTTTAAACCTGTGATTGATAGATTCTTGTTAACCAAGAGATAAGGGGCAATGGCAGGATATATGGTATAAGTTAGATCAAAGATCAGCCATGATCTCATTTGATGCCGGAACAGGGTTGTGGGGTTGAATTGCATCCTCCTCTTCCAGTATCCCCTGTGAAGTATCCTTCTTTCTCTTTTCGTCATCCTGTCAGTCTATGTCTCTCTGTTTCTCTCATTCTGTCTCTCTCTCTGTCTGTTTCGGACAGTGTAGAGTGAGATTCAAGAACAAAGAACAAAGAAAATTACAGCACATCAACAGGCCCTTCAGCCCTCCAAGCTTGCGCCGATCCAGATCCTCTATCTAAACCTGTCGCCTATTTTCTAAGGGTCTGTATCTCTTTGCTTTCTGCCCATTCATGTATCTGTTTAGATACATCTTAAAAGACGCTATCGTGCCTGCGTCTACCACCTCCGCTGGCAACGCATTCCAGGCACCTACCACCCTCTGTGTAAAGAACATTCCACGCATATCACACCTAAACTTTTCCCCTCTCACTTTGAACTCGTGACCCCTAGTAATTGAATACCTCACTCTGGGAAAAAGCTTCTTGCTATCCACCCTGTCTGTACCTCTCATGATTTTGTACAATTCAGATTCACTCTGTATCCACCGCATGATGTTCCTGCCCTGGCAGTGTGTGATGGGCCTGCGTAGAAGGAAACTTACTCTGTGTCAAACCCAACATTGTGTTTGGCTTGGGAATGTTTAATGGGACAGTGTAGCTGGAGCTTTACTGAGTATCCCTGGAATTTAGAAGGCTAAGGAGTGATTTGATGATTGTTTTCAAGATGATAAGGGAAACTGATAGGGTGGACAGAGAGTAACAATTCCCACTGGCTGAAGAGTCTAGAACATGGGGGCATAGTCTAAAAATATAAACATAGTCTAAAAACCTTTCAGGAGTGAAATGAAGAAACACTTCAACACACTAGGTGTGGTATCAGTTTGGAACTCTCTTCCACAATCAACAATTGATGCTGAGCCACTTGTTAATTTTTAAGTCTGAGTTTGATAGATTTTTGTCAAGCAAAGGTATTAAGGGGCAAAGATAGGTACATGGAGTCAGATCACACGTCAGTCATGAGCTCATTGAATGACAGAACAGGGTTGAGGGGCGAAATGGCCTCCTCCTCTTCCTCTGTCCTACGACAAATATCCTGCTATCACTCTCTATGTCTTGGTCTCTGTCTCTCTCTTTGTCTCTCTTTCTGTCTGTCTGTATGCCTCTCTCTCTCACCTCTCATCTGTGGAAATCCACACACATCAGTCAGCCATTTTAGGTTCATTTTCAGTAGCCATTTTATGTTACCACAACACTGGGACATTTATTTCAGAGACTGACTCCTCCCTAATGTAAGGTTAGTGCTTAAAATGTGACAGAGACACAGACATGGAGACGCTGAGACACACCGTACTAGTAAGGAGTGAATCATCCCCTTATGCCCAATGATTCGCCCTCCACTGTGATTCGGCTGGGTGGCCTGTAATTACTCAGTCTATTACTTTCTCCCTTGTTAATCAATAGTGCAACATTAGCAGTCCTCCAGTCCTCTGGAAACACGCCTGTAACCAGAGGATTGGATCTTGCATCTCTTAACAGTCTGAGCCTGGTGAATTATCAGCTTTCCAAGATGCTAAACCCCTTAATATTTCCTTTCTTATTGTTTATCCCATTCAATATTTCAAACCCGTCCTCATTGACTACAATGTTTACTTCGTCCCCTCTTTGTGAAGACAGTCGGAATGCATTCATTAAGAACCATGCCCGCGTCGTTCGCTTCCACTGGTCGGAAAAAGGAGTAGAGAAGGTGGTACAGTGATATTCCCCAGGGTTTTGGATTAGGACCACTGATGTTTTTGATATATATTAACGACTTAGACTTGGGTATGCAGTGCATAACTTCAACATTGTGCCATCTGCAATGTAATAAGCAGGGAAGGGAGTAGTAGTCGACTTCAGGAGGATGGAGGTAGTCTGGTGAAATGGTCAGACACATGGCGGGTTAAATTCAACGCTGAGAAATGTAAAATGATGCATTTTGGAAGGAAGGCTGAGGAGAAACAATCTAAACTGTAACGTTGAATGTTAAAATGGGTGCAGGTGCAGAGAGATCTGGGATTTCACTTGTGTCACTTTTTATATCTTCAACATTCAGTTTGGGGCTTGGAACATCTCTCCTTCTCTCCCTCTATCTCTCTCCCCCTCTATCCCTCCTGCCCTCTATCTCTCTCCCCCTCTTTCTATCCCGCCCTCTATCTCTCTCTCCCCTCTATCTCCTTCTCTCCCTCTATCTCTGTCTCTACCTCTATCTCTCTCTCCCTCTGTCTCTCTCTCTCTTTCTTTCTCTCTCTCTTCCTCACCGTTTCGCTCTGTCTCTCTCTTTCTCTCTGTCACTGCTCTCCCTCTATCTCGCTGTCGCTTCCTCTCTCTCTGTCTCTCCATCTCTATCTCTCTCCCTATCTGTCTTGCTCTCCCTGTGTCCATGACCCTGTTCTCTGCCTCTCCCTGTTTCTATCTCCGGCTCTCTCTCCCTCTATCTCTCTCTCTCCCTCTATCTCTCTCCCCCTCTATCTCTCTCCCCCTCTAACTCTGTCTCCCCCTCTCTCTCTCTCTCCCTCTTTCTCTCTCTCCCTTTATCTCTCTCTCTCCCTCTGTCTCTCTCTCTCCCTCTGTCTCTCTCTCTTCCTCTGTCTCCCTTTATCGCTGTCTATCCCAATCCATCTCTCTTTGTAGTCTATTTGTGTCCTCCTCACAGCTTATTGTCCCACCTAACCTAGTATCTCTCTCCTGTGCTCCGTCACACTCACTCTCTCTCCCCCATCTCTCTCCCCCCATTTCGTACTCCCCCCATTTCTCCCCACCCACCCCGCCCCCCCCCCGGCAATCTCTTGTTAAGTGACCTGTTATCACATCCATTATTACAGATTCGAGCATTTTCCCGATGAATGATGTTAGACAAACAGGTCTTTAGTTTCCCATTTTCTCTCTCCTTCCTTTTGTAAATAGTGGGGTTACATTTGCTACCTTCTAATCTGCGTCTCTTAAATGCCTCTCTCACACTGCGTCTGTCCCTCGCTATCTGTCTCCCTTCCCCCTCAATATCTCTCCCTCTCTGTCTTTTTCTCTCTCTCTCTCTGTCTCTCCCTCTTTCTCTCTACCTCTGTCCACGTCTCAATGTGTTCTTCCCTCACACCATCGCTCCCTCTCTCTGTGTCACTCTCTATCTTTCTGTCTGCCTCTCTCTCTCTGTCTCTCTCTCTCTCTCTCTTTAGCTGCCTCTGTCCACGTCTCAGTTTGTGTCTCCCCCACACTATCTCTCTTTCTACCTCTCTCCCTCTCTCTCTCTCTCTCTGTCTCTGTCTCAGAGTTACAGCTCAGATGATTAACCTCTTTATCCATGTGTTATGAACACGGAACTTGGTCTCTCTCCCGTTTTCAAGGATGTTGCCAGGACTGGAGAATTGTAGCTATGTGGATAGGCAGGGGTTGCTATCCTTGGAACAGAGAAGGCTGAGGGGAGATCTGATTCGAATGCGCAACATTTTGAGGGTCCAGGATAGAGTGGAGGTGAAGGGCAGAGAACCATAGCAGAAAGGTCAGTGACGAGGGGGCATAGATTTAAAGTGATTGGCAGAAAGATTAGAGGGGAATTGAGGAAAATCGTTTTCACCCAGAGGATGCTGATGGTCTGGAACTCACTGCCTGAAAGGGTAGTTGGGGCAGAGACCCTGAAATCATTCAAAAGGAGTCTGGATAGGCACCTCAAGTGCCGTAAGATGCAGGGCTCGGACCGAATGATGGAAGGTGGGATTAGAATAGGTTGATCGTTTTTCGGCTGCCACAGAGAGGATGAGGCAAGTGGACGCTTTCTGCGCCTTATAATATATATGATGCCCTCTCCAACTCTATTTTTCCCTCTGTTACACTCTGAGTTTCAGTCTCTCCCTCTCTGTTACCTTCTGAATCCCAGTCTTTCCCGCTCTGTTACCCTGTGAATCCCAGACTCTCCCCCTCTGTTACCCTCTGAATCCCAGTCTCTCCCTCTCCGTTACCCTCTGACTCCCAGTCTTTCACGCTCTATTACCCTCTGAATCCGAGTCTCTCCCCCTCAGTTACACTCCGAATTCCAGTCTCTCCCTCTCTGTTACCTTCTGAATGCCAGTCTTGACTGCTCTGTTAGCTTCCGAATCCCGGTCTCTCCTCCTCTGTTACTCTCTGAATCCCAGTCTTTCCCGCACTGTTACCCTTTGAATCCCAGTCTCACCCCCACCCCCCTGTTACTCTCTGAATCCCAGTCTCTCCCTCTCTGATTAACATCTGAATACCGGTCTCTCCCTCTCTCTTACCCTCCGAATCCCAGTCTCTCTCCCTCGGTTGCTTTCTGAATCCCAGTCTCTCCCCCTCTGTTACTCTCTGAATCCCAGTCTCTCTCTCTCTGTTAATGACTGAATACCGGTCACTCCATCTCTCTTACCTTCCAAATCCCAGTCTCTCTCCCTCTGTTACTCTCTGAATCCCAGTCTCTCCCTCTCTGTTAACGTCTGAATACCAGTCTCTCCCTCTCTCTTACCCTCCGAATACAAGTCTCTCCCCCTCTGTTACTCACTCATTCCTCTCTGTTAACCTTTGAATCCCAGTCTTTCCGGCTCTGTTAGCTTCTGAATCCCAGTCTCTCCTCCTCTGTTACTCTCTGAATCCCAGTCTTTCCCGCACTCTTACCCTCTGAATCCCAGTCTCTCCCTCTCTCTAACCCTCTGAATCCCTGTCTCTCTCCCTCTGTTATTCTCTGAATCCCAGTCTCTCCCTCTCTGATTAACATCTGAATACCAGTCTCTCACTCTCTCTTACCATCTGAATCCCAGTCTCTCCCTCTCTGTTACCCTATGAATCCCAGTGTCTCCCCCTCTGTTACTCTCTGAATCCCAGTCTCTCACTCTCTGTTAACGTCAGTAACCCGATCTCTCCCTCTCTCTTACCTTCTGAATCCCAATCTCTCTCCCTCTGTTACTTTCTGAATCCCAGTCTCTCCCTCTCTGTTAACGTCTGAATACTAGTCTCTCCCTCTCTCTTCCCCTCTGAATCCCAGTCTCTCCCCCTCTGTTACTCTCTCATTCCCAGTCTCTCCCTCTCTGTTACCCTCTGAATCCCAGTCTCTCCCTCTCTGTTACCCTCTGAATCACAGTCAGTTCACCTCTGTTACTCTCTGAAACCCAGTCTCTCTCTCTCTGTTAACGTCAGTAACCCGGTCTCTCCCTCTCTCTTACCTTCTGAATCCCAATCTCTCTCCCTCTGTTTCTCTCTGAATCCCAGTCCCTCCCTCTCTGATTAACGTATGAATAACGGTCTCTCCCTCGCTCTTACCCTCTGAATGCAGTCTCTCTCCCTCTGTTGCTCTCTGAACCCCAGTCTCTCCCTCTCTGTTAACGTCTGAATACCAGTCTCTCCCTCGCCCTTCCCCTCTGAATCCCAGTCTCTCCCACTCTGTTGACGTCTGAATACCAGTCACTCCCTCTCTCTTACCCTCTGAATACCTATCTTTCCCTCTCTGTTACTCTCTGCATCCCAGTCTCTCCGTCTCTGTTGACCTCTGCATCCCAGTCTCTCCCTCTCTGTTACCCTCTGAATCCCAGTCTTTCCCGCTCTGTTACCCTCTGAATCCCAGTCTCTTCATCTCCCTTACCCTCTGTATCCCAGTCTCTCCCCCTCTTTAACTCTCAGAAACCCAGTCCCTCCCTCTCTGATTAACGTCTGAATACCGGTCTCACCCTCTCTCTTGCCCTCTGAATCCCAGTCTCTCTTCCTCGGTTGCTCTCTGACTCCCAGTCTCCCCCTCTCTGTACACGTCTGAATACCAGTCTCTCCCTCTCTGTTAACGTCAGTAACCCGGTCTCTCCCTCTCTCTTACCTTCTGAATCCCAATCTCTCTCCCTCTGTTTCTCTCTGAATCCCAGTCCCTCCCTCTCTGATTAACGTATGAATACCAGTCTCTCCCTCGCTCTTACCCTCTGAATCCCAGTCTCTCTCCCTCTGTTGCTCTCTGAATCCCAGTCTCTCCCTCTCTGTTAACGTCTGAATACCAGTCTCTCCCTCTCCCTTCCCCTCTGAATGCCAGTCACTCCCCCTCTGTTACTCTCTAAATCCCAGTCTCTCCCTCTCTGTTAACGTCAGTAACCCGGTCTCTCCCTCTCTCTTACCTTCTGAATCCCAATCTCTCTTCCTCTGTTTCTCTATGCATCCCAGTCTCTCCCTCTCTGTTGACCTCTGCATCCCAGTCTCTCCCTCTATGTTACCCTCCGAATCCCAGTCTTTCCCGCTCTGTTACCCTCTGAATCCCAGTCCCTCCCTCTCTCTTACCCTCTGTATCCCAGTCTCACCCCCTCTTTAACTCTCAGAATCCCAGTCCCTCCCTCTCTGATGAACGTCTGAATACCGGTCTCACCCTCTCTCTTACCCTCTGAATCCCAGTCTCTCTCCCTCGGTTGTTCTCTGAATCCCAGTCTCTCCCTCTCTGTGCACGTCTGAATACCAGTCTCTCCCTCTCACTTACCCGCTGAATCCTAGTTTCTCCCCCTCTTTTACTCTCTGAATCCCAGTCTCTCCCTCTCTGTTACCCTCTCAATCCCAGTCTCGCCCTCTCTTTGAACATCTGACTCCCAGTCTCTCCCTCTATGTTACTCTCTTAATCCCAGTCTCTCCCTCTCTGTTGACCTCTGCATCCCAGTCTCTCCCTCTCTGTTACCCTCCGAAACCCAGTCTTTCCCGCTCTGTTACCCTCTGAATCCCAGTCTCTCCCTCTCTCTTACCCTCTGAATCTCGGTCTCTCCTTCTCTGTTACCATCTGAATCCCAATCTCTCCCTCTCTCTTACCCTCTGCATCCCAGTCTCTCCCTCTCTGTTAACCTCTGAATCCCAGTCTCTCCTCCTCTGTTACTCTCTGAATCCCAGTCTGTCCCTCTCTGTTAACCTCTGCATCCCAGTCTCTCTGTCTCTGTTGACCTCTGCATCCCAGTCTCTCCCTCTCTGATACCCTGCGAATCCCAGTCTTTCCCGCTCTGTTACCATCTGAATCCCAGTCTCTCCCTCTCTCTTACCCTCGGAATCTCAATCTCTCCTTCTCTGTTACCCTCTGAATCCCAGTCTCACCCTCTCTCTTGCAGTCTGTATCCCAGTCTCTTCCCCTCTATTACTCTCTGAATCCCAGTCACTCCCTCTCTGTTAACGTCTGAATACCAGACACTCTCTCCCTCTTACCCTCTTAATCCCAGTCTCTCCCCCTCTGTTACTCTTTGAATCA
The DNA here is from genome assembly GCF_036365525.1 of Heterodontus francisci. Classification (NCBI taxonomy): domain Eukaryota; kingdom Metazoa; phylum Chordata; class Chondrichthyes; order Heterodontiformes; family Heterodontidae; genus Heterodontus; species Heterodontus francisci. Next base: position 527,108 of record NW_027140486.1, read on the forward strand.
CAGTCTCTCCCTCTCTGTTAACATCTGAATCCCAGTCTCTCCCTCTCTGTTACCCTCTCAATCCCAGTGTCGCCCTCTCTGTTAACGTCTGAAAAACAGTCACTCCCTCTCTCTTCCCCTCTGAATCGCAGTCTCTCCTTCTCTGTTACCCTCTGAATCCCAGTCCCTCCCTCTCTCTTACCCTCTGTATCCCAGTCTCTCCCCCTCTTTTACTCTCAGAATCCCAGTCCCTCCATCTCTGATTAACGTCTGAATACCGATCTCTCCCTCTCTCTTACCCTCTGAATCCCAGTCTCTCTCCCTCTGTTGCTCTCTGAATCCCAGTCTCTCCCTCTCTGTTAACGTCTGAATACCCGTCTCTCCCTCTCACTTCCCCTCTGAATCCCAGTCTCTCCCTCTCTGTTACTCTCTGAATCCCAGTCTCTCCCTCTCTGTTAACATCAGTATCCTGGTCTCTCCCTCTCTCTTACTTTCTGAATCGCAATCTCTCTCCCTCTGTTTCTCTCTGAATCCCAGTCTCTCCCTCTCCGTTGACGTCTGAATACCAGTCTCTCCCTCTCTCTTACCCTCTGAATACCAATCTTTCCCTCTCTGTTACTCTCTGCATCCCAGTCTCTTCCTCTCTGTTGACCTCTGCATCCCAGTCTTTCCCGCTCTGTTACCCTCTGAATCCCAGTCCCTCCCTCTCTCTTACCCTCTGTATCCCAGTCTCACCCCCTCTTTAACTCTCAGAATCCCAGTCCCTCCCTCTCTGATGAACGTCTGAATACCGGTCTCACCCTCTCTCTTACCCTCTGAATCCCAGTCTCTCTCTCTCGGTTGTTCTCTGAATCCCAGTCTCTCCCTCTCTGTGCACGTCTGAATACCAGTCTCTCCCTCTCACTTACCCGCTGAATCCTAGTTTCTCCCCCTCTTTTACTCTCTGAATCCCAGTCTCTCCCTCTCTGTTAACGTCTGTATACCGGACTCTCCCTCCCTCTTACCCTTTGAATTCCAGTCTTTTCCCCTCTGTTACTCTCTGAATCCCATTCTCTCCCTCTCTGTTACCCTCTCAATCCCAGTCTCGCCCTCTCTTTGAACATCTGACTCCCAGTCTCTCCCTCTATGTTACTCTCTTAATCCCAGTCTCTCCCTCTCTGTTGACCTCTGCATCCCAGTCTCTCCCTCTCTGTTACCCTCCGAAACCCAGTCTTTCCCGCTCTGTTACCCTCTGAATCCCAGTCTCTCCCTCTCTCTTACCCTCTGAATCTCGGTCTCTCCTTCTCTGTTACCATCTGAATCCCAATCTCTCCCTCTCTCTTACCCTCTGCATCCCAGTCTCTCCCTCTCTGTTAACCTCTGAATCCCAGTCTCTCCTCCTCTGTTATTCTCTGAATCCCAGTCTCTCCTCCTCTGTTACTCTCTGAATCCCAGTCTCGCCCTCTCTTTGAACATCTGACTCCCAGTCTCTCCCTCTATGTTACTCTCTTAATCCCAGTCTCTCCCTCTCTGTTGACCTCTGCATCCCAGTCTCTCCCTCTCTGTTACCCTCCGAAACCCAGTCTTTCCCGCTCTGTTACCCTCTGAATCCCAGTCTCTCCCTCTCTCTTACCCTCTGAATCGCGGTCTCTCCTTCTCTGTTACCATCTGAATCCCAATCTCTCCCTCTCTCTTACCCTCTGCATCCCAGTCTCTCCCTCTCTGTTAACCTCTGAATCCCAGTCTCTCCTCCTCTGTTACTCTCTGAATCCCAGTCTGTCCCTCTCTGTTAACCTCTGCATCCCAGTCTCTCTGTCTCTGTTGACCTCTGCATCCCAGTCTCTCCCTCTCTGATACCCTGCGAATCCCAGTCTTTCCCGCTCTGTTACCATCTGAATCCCAGTCTCTCCCTCTCTCTTACCCTCGGAATCTCAATCTCTCCTTCTCTGTTACCCTCTGAATCCCAGTCTCACCCTCTCTCTTGCAGTCTGTATCCCAGTCTCTCCCTCTCTGTTACCCTCCGAAACCCAGTCTTTCCCGCTCTGTTACCCTCTGAATCCCAGTCTCTCCCTCTCTCTTACCCTCTGAATCTCGGTCTCTCCTTCTCTGTTACCATCTGAATCCCAATCTCTCCCTCTCTCTTACCCTCTGCATCCCAGTCTCTCCCTCTCTGTTAACCTCTGAATCCCAGTCTCTCCTCCTCTGTTACTCTCTGAATCCCAGTCTGTCCCTCTCTGTTAACCTCTGCATCCCAGTCTCTCTGTCTCTGTTGACCTCTGCATCCCAGTCTCTCCCTCTCTGATACCCTGCGAATCCCAGTCTTTCCCGCTCTGTTACCATCTGAATCCCAGTCTCTCCCTCTCTCTTACCTTCGGAATCTCAATCTCTCCTTCTCTGTTACCCTCTGAATCCCAGTCTCACCCTCTCTCTTGCAGTCTGTATCCCAGTCTCTTCCCCTCTATTACTCTCTGAATCCCAGTCACTCCCTCTCTGTTAACGTCTGAATACCAGACACTCTCTCCCTCTTACCCTCTTAATCCCAGTCTCTCCCCCTCTGTTACTCTTTGAATCACAGTCTCTCCCTCTCTGTTAACATCTGAATCCCAGTCTCTCCCTCTCTGTTACCCTCTCAATCCCAGTGTCGCCCTCTCTGTTAACGTCTGAATAACAGTCACTCCCTCTCTCTTCCCCTCTGAATCGCAGTCTCTCCTTCTCTGTTACCCTCTGAATCCCAGTCCCTCCCTCTCTCTTACCCTCTGTATCCCAGTCTCTCCCCCTCTTTTACTCTCAGAATCCCAGTCCCTCCATCTCTGATTAACGTCTGAATACCGATCTCTCCCTCTCTCTTACCCTCTGAATCCCAGTCTCTCTCCCTCTGTTGCTCTCTGAATCCCAGTCTCTCCCTCTCTGTTAACGTCTGAATACCAGTCTCTCCCTCTCACTTCCCCTCTGAATCCCAGTCTCTCCCTCTCTGTTGCTCTCTGAATCCCAGTCTCTCCCTCTCTGTTAACATCAGTATCCTGGTCTCTCCCTCTCTCTTACTTTCTGAATCGCAATCTCTCTCCCTCTGTTTCTCTCTGAATCCCAGTCTCTCCCTCTCCGTTGTTACTCTCTGAATCCCAGTCTCGCCCTCTCTCTTACCCTCTGAATACCAATCTTTACCTCACTGTTACTCTCTGCATCCCAGTCTCTTCTTCTCTGTTGACCTCTGCATCCCAGTCTCTCCCTCTCTGTTACCCTCCGAATCCCAGTCTTTCCCGCTCTGTTACCCTCTGAATCCCAGTCTCTCCCTCTCTCTTACCCTCTGAATCTCAGTCTCTCCTTCTCTGTTACCCTCTGAATCCCAGTCCCTCCCTCTCTCTTACCCTCTGTATCCCAGTCTCTCCCCCTCCTTTACTCTCAGAATCCCAGTCCCTCCCTCTCTGATTAACGTCTGAATACCGGTCTCTCCCTCTCTCATACCCTCTGAATCCCAGTCTCTCTCCCTCTGTTGTTCTCTGAATCCCAGTCTCTCCCTCTCTGTTAACGTCTGAATACCAGTCTCTCCCTCTCTCTTCCCCTCTGAATCCCAGTCTCTCCCTCTCTGTTAACGTCAGTATCCCGGTCTCTCCCTCTCTCTTACCTTCAGAATCGCAATCTCTCTCCCTCTGTTTCTCTCTGAATCCCAGTCTCTCCCTCTCTGTTAATGTCAGTATCCCGGTCTCTCCCTCTCTCTTACCTTCTGAATCCCAATCTCGCTCCCTCTGTTTCTCTCTGAATCCCAGTCTCTCCCTCTCTGTTGACGTCTGAATACCAGTCTCTCCCTCTCTGTTCCCCTCCGAATCCCAGTCTTTCCCGCTCTGTTACCCTCTGAATCCCAGTCTCTTCCTCTCCGTTGACGTCTGAATACCAGTCTCTCCCTCTCTCTTACCCTCTGAATACCAATGTTTCCCTCTCTGTTACTCACTGCATCCCAGTCTCTCCCTCTCTGATTAACATCAGAGTACCAGTCTCTCCATCTCTCTTACCCTCTGAATCCCAGTCTCTCCCTCTCTGCTACCCTCTGAATCCCAGTCTTCCCCCTCTGTTACTCTCTGAATCCCAGTCTCTCCCTCTCTGTTAACGACTGCATACCAGTCACTCCATCTCTCTTACCTTCCGAATCCCAGTCTCTCTCCCTCTGTTACTTTCTGAATCCCAGTCACTCCCTCTCTGTTAACGTCTGAATACTAGTCTCTCCCTCTCTCTTACCCTCCGAATCCCAGTCTCTCCCCCTCTGTTACTCTCTCATTCCCAGTCTCTCCCTCTCTGTTAACCTCTGAATCCCAGTCTCTCCCTCTCTGTTACCCTCTGAATCCCAGTCTCTCCCTCTCTGTTACCCTCTGAATCACAGTCAGTTCACCTCTGTTACTCTCTGAAACCCAGTCTCTCATTCTCTGTTAACGTCAGTAACCCGGTCTCTCCCTCTCTCTTACCTTCTGAATCCCAATCTCTCTCCCTCTGTTTCTCTCTGAATCGCAGTCCCTCCCTCTCTGATTAACGTATGAATAACGGTCTCTCCCTCGCTCTTACCCTCTGAATCCAGTCTCTCTCCCTCTGTTGCTCTCTGAATCCCAGTCTCTCCCTCTCTGTTAACGTCTGAATACCAGTCTCTCCTTTGCCCTTCCCCTCTGAATCCCAGTCTCTCCCACTCTGTTGACGTCTGAATACCAGTCTCTCCCTCTCTCTTACCCTCTGAATACCTATCTTTCCCTCTCTGTTACTCTCTGCATCCCAGTCTCTCCGTCTCTGTTGACCTCTGCATCCCAGTCTCTCCCTCTCTGTTACCCTCCGAATCCCAGTCTTTCCCGCTCTGTTACCCTCTGAATCCCAGTCTCTTCCTCTCCCTTACCCTCTGTATCCCAGTCTCTCCCCCTCTTTAACTCTCAGAAACCCAGTCCCTCCCGCTCTGATTAACGTCTGAATACTGGTCTCACCCTCTCTCTTACCCTCTGAATCCCAGTCTCTCTTCCTCGGTTGCTCTCTGAATCCCAGTCTCTCCCTCTCTGTACACGTCTGAATACCAGTCTCTCCCTCTCTGTTAACGTCAGTAACCCGGTCTCTCCCTCTCTCTTACCTTCTGAATCCCAATCTCTCTCCCTCTGTTTCTCTCTGACTCCCAGTCCCTCCCCCTCTGATTAACGTATGAATACCGGTCTCTCCCTCGCTCTTACCCTCTGAATCCCAGTCTCTCTCCCTCTGTTGCTCTCTGAATCCCAGTCTCTCCCTCTGTGTTAACGTCTGAATACCAGTCTCTGTCTCTCCCTTCCCCTCTGAATGCCAGTCTCTCCCCCTCTGTTACTCTCTAAATCCCAGTCTCTCCCTCTCTGTTCATGTCAGTAACCCGGTCTCTCCCTCTCTCTTACCTTCCGAATCCCAATCTCTCTTCCTCTGTTTCTCTCTGCATCCCAGTCTCTCCCTCTCTGTTGACCTCTGCATCCCAGTCTCTCCCTCTCTGTTACCCTCCGAATCCCAGTCTTTCCCGCTCTGTTACCCTCTGAATCCCAATTCCTCCCTCTCTCTTCCCCTCTGTATCCCAGTCTCAACCCCTCTTTAACTCTCAGAATCCCAGTCCCTCCCTCTCTGATTAACGTCTGAATACCGGTCTCACCCTCTCTCTTACCCTCTGAATCCCAGTCTCTCTCCCTCGGTTGTTCTCTGAATCCCAGTCTCTCCCTCTCTGTGCACGTCTGAATACCAGTTTCTCCCTCTCACTTACCCGCTGAATCCCAGTTTCTCCCCCTCTTTTACTCTCTGAATCCCAGTCTCCCCCTCTCTGTTAACGTCTGTATACCGGACTTTCCCTCCCTCTTACCCTTTGAATCCCAGTCTTTGCCCCTCTGTTACTCTCTGAATCCCATTCTCTCCCTCTCTGTTAACATCTGAATCCCAGTCTCTCCCTCTCTATTACCCTCTCAATCCCAGTCTCGCCCTCTCTTTGAACATCTGACTCCCAGTCTCTCCCTCTATGTTACTCTCTTAATCCCAGTCTCTCCCTCTCTTTTGACCTCTGCATCCCAGTCTCTCCCTCTCTGTTACCCTCCGAAACCCAGTCTTTCCCGCTCTGTTACCCTCTGAATCCCAGTCTCTCCCTCTCTCTTACCCTCTGAATCTCGGTCTCTCCTTCTCTGTTACCATCTAAATCCCAATCTCTCCCTCTCTCTTACCCTCTGCATCCCAGTCTCTCCCTCTCTGTTAACCTCTGAATCCCAGTCTCTCCTCCTTTGTTACTCTCTGAATCCCAGTCTCTCCCTCTCTGTTAACCTCTGCATCCCAGTCTCTCCATCTCTGTTGACCTCTGCATCCCAATCTCTCCCTCTCTGTTCCCCTCCGAATCCCAGTCTTTCCCGCTCTGTTACCATCTGAATCCCAGTCTCTCCCTCTCTCTTACCCTCTGAATCTCAATCTCTCCTTCTCTGTTACCCTCTGAATCCCAGTCTCTCCCTCTCTCTTGCAGTCTGTATCCCAGTCTCTTCCCCTGTATTACTCTCTGAATCCCAGTCACTCCCTCTCTGTTAACGTCTGAATACCAGACTCTCCCTCCCTCTTACCCTCTTAATCCCAGTCTCTCTCCCTCTGTTAACATCTGAATCCCAGTCTCTCCCTCTCTGTTACCCTCTCAATCACAGTCTCGCCCTCTCTGTTAACGTCTGAATACCAGTCTCTCCCTCTCTCTTCCCCGCTGAATCCCAGTCTCTCCCTCTATGTTAACATCTGAATCCCAGTCTCTCCCTCTCTGTTACCCTCTCAATCCCAGTCTCGCCCTCTCTGTTAACGTCTGAATACCAGTCTCTCCCTCTCTCTTCCCTCTCTGAATCTCAGTCTCTCCTTCTCTGTTACCCTCTGAATCCCAGTCCCTCCCTTTCTCTTACCCTCTGCATCCCAGTCTCTCCCCCTCTTTTACTCTCAGAATCCCAGTCCCTCCATCTCTGATTAACGTCTGAATACCGGTCTCTCCCTCTCTCTTACCCTCTGAATCCCAGTCTCTCTCCCTCTGTTGCTCTCTGAATCCCAGTCTCTCCCTCTCTGTTAACGTCTGAATACCAGTCTCTCCCTCTCTCTTCCCCTCTGAATCCCAGTCTCTCCCTCTCTGTTACTCTCTGAATCCCAGTCTCTCCCTCTCTGTTAACATCAGTATCCTGGTCTCTCCCTCTCTCTTACCTTCTGAATCCCAATCTCTCTCCCTCTGTTTCTCTCCGAATCCCAGTCTCTCCCTCTCCGTTGACGTCTGAATACCAGTCTCTCCCTCTCTCTTACCCTCTGAATACCAATGTTTCCCTCTCTGTTACTCTCTGCATCCCAGTCTCTCCCTCTCTGTTGACCTCTGCATCCCAGTCTCTCCCTCTCTGTTGCCCTCCGAATCCCAGTCTTTCCCGCTCTGTTACCCTCTGAATCCCAGTCTCTCCCTCTCTCTTGCACTCTGAATCTCAGTCTCTCCTTCTCTGTTACCCTCTGAATCCCAGTCCCTCCCTCTCTCTTACCCTCTGTACCCCAGTCTCTCCCCCTCTTTTACTCTCAGAATCCCAGTCCCTCCCTCTCTGATTAACGTCTGAATACCGGTCTCTCCCTCTCTCTTACCCTCTGAATCCCAGTCTCTCACCCTCTGTTGCTCTCTGAATCCCAGTCTCTCCCTCTCTGTTAACGTCAGTATCCCAGTCTCTCCCTCTCTCTTACCTTCTGAATCCCAATCTCTCTCCCTCTGTTTCTCTCTGAATCCCAGTCTCTCCCTCTCTGTTAACGTCAGTATCCCGGTCTCTCCCTCTCTCTTACCTTCTGAATCCCAATCTCTCTCCCTCTGTTTCTCTCTGAATCCCAGTCTCTCCCTCTCACTTCCCCTCTGAATCCCAGTCTCTCCCTCTCTGTTGCTCTCTGAATCCCAGTCTCTCCCTCTCTGTTAACATCAGTATCCTGGTCTCTCCCTCTCTCTTACTTTCTGAATCGCAATCTCTCTCCCTCTGTTTCTCTCTGAATCCCAGTCTCTCCCTCTCCGTTGTTACTCTCTGAATCCCAGTCTCGCCCTCTCTCTTACCCTCTGAATACCAATCTTTACCTCACTGTTACTCTCTGCATCCCAGTCTCTTCTTCTCTGTTGACCTCTGCATCCCAGTCTCTCCCTCTCTGTTACCCTCCGAATCCCAGTCTTTCCCGCTCTGTTACCCTCTGAATCCCAGTCTCTCCCTCTCTCTTACCCTCTGAATCTCAGTCTCTCCTTCTCTGTTACCCTCTGAATCCCAGTCCCTCCCTCTCTCTTACCCTCTGTATCCCAGTCTCTCCCCCTCCTTTACTCTCAGAATCCCAGTCCCTCCCTCTCTGATTAACGTCTGAATACCGGTCTCTCCCTCTCTCATACCCTCTGAATCCCAGTCTCTCTCCCTCTGTTGTTCTCTGAATCCCAGTCTCTCCCTCTCTGTTAACGTCTGAATACCAGTCTCTCCCTCTCTCTTCCCCTCTGAATCCCAGTCTCTCCCTCTCTGTTAACGTCAGTATCCCGGTCTCTCCCTCTCTCTTACCTTCAGAATCGCAATCTCTCTCCCTCTGTTTCTCTCTGAATCCCAGTCTCTCCCTCTCTGTTAATGTCAGTATCCCGGTCTCTCCCTCTCTCTTACCTTCTGAATCCCAATCTCGCTCCCTCTGTTTCTCTCTGAATCCCAGTCTCTCCCTCTCTGTTGACGTCTGAATACCAGTCTCTCCCTCTCTGTTCCCCTCCGAATCCCAGTCTTTCCCGCTCTGTTACCCTCTGAATCCCAGTCTCTTCCTCTCCGTTGACGTCTGAATACCAGTCTCTCCCTCTCTCTTACCCTCTGAATACCAATGTTTCCCTCTCTGTTACTCACTGCATCCCAGTCTCTCCCTCTCTGATTAACATCAGAGTACCAGTCTCTCCATCTCTCTTACCCTCTGAATCCCAGTCTCTCCCTCTCTGCTACCCTCTGAATCCCAGTCTTCCCCCTCTGTTACTCTCTGAATCCCAGTCTCTCCCTCTCTGTTAACGACTGCATACCAGTCACTCCATCTCTCTTACCTTCCGAATCCCAGTCTCTCTCCCTCTGTTACTTTCTGAATCCCAGTCACTCCCTCTCTGTTAACGTCTGAATACTAGTCTCTCCCTCTCTCTTACCCTCCGAATCCCAGTCTCTCCCCCTCTGTTACTCTCTCATTCCCAGTCTCTCCCTCTCTGTTAACCTCTGAATCCCAGTCTCTCCCTCTCTGTTACCCTCTGAATCCCAGTCTCTCCCTCTCTGTTACCCTCTGAATCACAGTCAGTTCACCTCTGTTACTCTCTGAAACCCAGTCTCTCATTCTCTGTTAACGTCAGTAACCCGGTCTCTCCCTCTCTCTTACCTTCTGAATCCCAATCTCTCTCCCTCTGTTTCTCTCTGAATCGCAGTCCCTCCCTCTCTGATTAACGTATGAATAACGGTCTCTCCCTCGCTCTTACCCTCTGAATCCAGTCTCTCTCCCTCTGTTGCTCTCTGAATCCCAGTCTCTCCCTCTCTGTTAACGTCTGAATACCAGTCTCTCCTTTGCCCTTCCCCTCTGAATCCCAGTCTCTCCCACTCTGTTGACGTCTGAATACCAGTCTCTCCCTCTCTCTTACCCTCTGAATACCTATCTTTCCCTCTCTGTTACTCTCTGCATCCCAGTCTCTCCGTCTCTGTTGACCTCTGCATCCCAGTCTCTCCCTCTCTGTTACCCTCCGAATCCCAGTCTTTCCCGCTCTGTTACCCTCTGAATCCCAGTCTCTTCCTCTCCCTTACCCTCTGTATCCCAGTCTCTCCCCCTCTTTAACTCTCAGAAACCCAGTCCCTCCCGCTCTGATTAACGTCTGAATACTGGTCTCACCCTCTCTCTTACCCTCTGAATCCCAGTCTCTCTTCCTCGGTTGCTCTCTGAATCCCAGTCTCTCCCTCTCTGTACACGTCTGAATACCAGTCTCTCCCTCTCTGTTAACGTCAGTAACCCGGTCTCTCCCTCTCTCTTACCTTCTGAATCCCAATCTCTCTCCCTCTGTTTCTCTCTGACTCCCAGTCCCTCCCCCTCTGATTAACGTATGAATACCGGTCTCTCCCTCGCTCTTACCCTCTGAATCCCAGTCTCTCTCCCTCTGTTGCTCTCTGAATCCCAGTCTCTCCCTCTGTGTTAACGTCTGAATACCAGTCTCTGTCTCTCCCTTCCCCTCTGAATGCCAGTCTCTCCCCCTCTGTTACTCTCTAAATCCCAGTCTCTCCCTCTCTGTTCATGTCAGTAACCCGGTCTCTCCCTCTCTCTTACCTTCCGAATCCCAATCTCTCTTCCTCTGTTTCTCTCTGCATCCCAGTCTCTCCCTCTCTGTTGACCTCTGCATCCCAGTCTCTCCCTCTCTGTTACCCTCCGAATCCCAGTCTTTCCCGCTCTGTTACCCTCTGAATCCCAATTCCTCCCTCTCTCTTCCCCTCTGTATCCCAGTCTCAACCCCTCTTTAACTCTCAGAATCCCAGTCCCTCCCTCTCTGATTAACGTCTGAATACCGGTCTCACCCTCTCTCTTACCCTCTGAATCCCAGTCTCTCTCCCTCGGTTGTTCTCTGAATCCCAGTCTCTCCCTCTCTGTGCACGTCTGAATACCAGTTTCTCCCTCTCACTTACCCGCTGAATCCCAGTTTCTCCCCCTCTTTTACTCTCTGAATCCCAGTCTCCCCCTCTCTGTTAACGTCTGTATACCGGACTTTCCCTCCCTCTTACCCTTTGAATCCCAGTCTTTGCCCCTCTGTTACTCTCTGAATCCCATTCTCTCCCTCTCTGTTAACATCTGAATCCCAGTCTCTCCCTCTCTATTACCCTCTCAATCCCAGTCTCGCCCTCTCTTTGAACATCTGACTCCCAGTCTCTCCCTCTATGTTACTCTCTTAATCCCAGTCTCTCCCTCTCTTTTGACCTCTGCATCCCAGTCTCTCCCTCTCTGTTACCCTCCGAAACCCAGTCTTTCCCGCTCTGTTACCCTCTGAATCCCAGTCTCTCCCTCTCTCTTACCCTCTGAATCTCGGTCTCTCCTTCTCTGTTACCATCTAAATCCCAATCTCTCCCTCTCTCTTACCCTCTGCATCCCAGTCTCTCCCTCTCTGTTAACCTCTGAATCCCAGTCTCTCCTCCTTTGTTACTCTCTGAATCCCAGTCTCTCCCTCTCTGTTAACCTCTGCATCCCAGTCTCTCCATCTCTGTTGACCTCTGCATCCCAATCTCTCCCTCTCTGTTCCCCTCCGAATCCCAGTCTTTCCCGCTCTGTTACCATCTGAATCCCAGTCTCTCCCTCTCTCTTACCCTCTGAATCTCAATCTCTCCTTCTCTGTTACCCTCTGAATCCCAGTCTCTCCCTCTCTCTTGCAGTCTGTATCCCAGTCTCTTCCCCTGTATTACTCTCTGAATCCCAGTCACTCCCTCTCTGTTAACGTCTGAATACCAGACTCTCCCTCCCTCTTACCCTCTTAATCCCAGTCTCTCTCCCTCTGTTAACATCTGAATCCCAGTCTCTCCCTCTCTGTTACCCTCTCAATCACAGTCTCGCCCTCTCTGTTAACGTCTGAATACCAGTCTCTCCCTCTCTCTTCCCCGCTGAATCCCAGTCTCTCCCTCTATGTTAACATCTGAATCCCAGTCTCTCCCTCTCTGTTACCCTCTCAATCCCAGTCTCGCCCTCTCTGTTAACGTCTGAATACCAGTCTCTCCCTCTCTCTTCCCTCTCTGAATCTCAGTCTCTCCTTCTCTGTTACCCTCTGAATCCCAGTCCCTCCCTTTCTCTTACCCTCTGCATCCCAGTCTCTCCCCCTCTTTTACTCTCAGAATCCCAGTCCCTCCATCTCTGATTAACGTCTGAATACCGGTCTCTCCCTCTCTCTTACCCTCTGAATCCCAGTCTCTCTCCCTCTGTTGCTCTCTGAATCCCAGTCTCTCCCTCTCTGTTAACGTCTGAATACCAGTCTCTCCCTCTCTCTTCCCCTCTGAATCCCAGTCTCTCCCTCTCTGTTACTCTCTGAATCCCAGTCTCTCCCTCTCTGTTAACATCAGTATCCTGGTCTCTCCCTCTCTCTTACCTTCTGAATCCCAATCTCTCTCCCTCTGTTTCTCTCCGAATCCCAGTCTCTCCCTCTCCGTTGACGTCTGAATACCAGTCTCTCCCTCTCTCTTACCCTCTGAATACCAATGTTTCCCTCTCTGTTACTCTCTGCATCCCAGTCTCTCCCTCTCTGTTGACCTCTGCATCCCAGTCTCTCCCTCTCTGTTGCCCTCCGAATCCCAGTCTTTCCCGCTCTGTTACCCTCTGAATCCCAGTCTCTCCCTCTCTCTTGCACTCTGAATCTCAGTCTCTCCTTCTCTGTTACCCTCTGAATCCCAGTCCCTCCCTCTCTCTTACCCTCTGTACCCCAGTCTCTCCCCCTCTTTTACTCTCAGAATCCCAGTCCCTCCCTCTCTGATTAACGTCTGAATACCGGTCTCTCCCTCTCTCTTACCCTCTGAATCCCAGTCTCTCACCCTCTGTTGCTCTCTGAATCCCAGTCTCTCCCTCTCTGTTAACGTCAGTATCCCAGTCTCTCCCTCTCTCTTACCTTCTGAATCCCAATCTCTCTCCCTCTGTTTCTCTCTGAATCCCAGTCTCTCCCTCTCTGTTAACGTCAGTATCCCGGTCTCTCCCTCTCTCTTACCTTCTGAATCCCAATCTCTCTCCCTCTGTTTCTCTCTGAATCCCAGTCTCTCCCTCTCTGTTGACGTCTGAATACCAGTCTCTCCCTCTCTGTTCCCCTCCGAATCCCATTCTTTCCCGCTCTGTTACCCTCTGAATCCCAGTCCCTCCCTCTCTGTTGACCTCTGCATCGCAGTCTCTCCCTCTCTGTTCCCCTCCGAATCCCAGTCTCTCCCCCTCTGTTACTCTCTCATTCCCAGTCTCTCCCTCTCTGTTAACCTCTGAATCCCAGTCTCTCCCTCTCTGTTACCCTCTGAATCCCAGTCTCTCCCTCTCTGTTACCCTCTGAATCACAGTCAGTTCACCTCTGTTACTCTCTGAAACCCAGTCTCTCATTCTCTGTTAACGTCAGTAACCCGGTCTCTCCCTCTCTCTTACCTTCTGAATCCCAATCTCTCTCCCTCTGTTTCTCTCTGAATCGCAGTCCCTCCCTCTCTGATTAACGTATGAATAACGGTCTCTCCCTCGCTCTTACCCTCTGAATCCAGTCTCTCTCCCTCTGTTGCTCTCTGAATCCCAGTCTCTCCCTCTCTGTTAACGTCTGAATACCAGTCTCTCCTTTGCCCTTCCCCTCTGAATCCCAGTCTCTCCCACTCTGTTGACGTCTGAATACCAGTCTCTCCCTCTCTCTTACCCTCTGAATACCTATCTTTCCCTCTCTGTTACTCTCTGCATCCCAGTCTCTCCGTCTCTGTTGACCTCTGCATCCCAGTCTCTCCCTCTCTGTTACCCTCCGAATCCCAGTCTTTCCCGCTCTGTTACCCTCTGAATCCCAGTCTCTTCCTCTCCCTTACCCTCTGTATCCCAGTCTCTCCCCCTCTTTAACTCTCAGAAACCCAGTCCCTCCCGCTCTGATTAACGTCTGAATACTGGTCTCACCCTCTCTCTTACCCTCTGAATCCCAGTCTCTCTTCCTCGGTTGCTCTCTGAATCCCAGTCTCTCCCTCTCTGTACACGTCTGAATACCAGTCTCTCCCTCTCTGTTAACGTCAGTAACCCGGTCTCTCCCTCTCTCTTACCTTCTGAATCCCAATCTCTCTCCCTCTGTTTCTCTCTGACTCCCAGTCCCTCCCCCTCTGATTAACGTATGAATACCGGTCTCTCCCTCGCTCTTACCCTCTGAATCCCAGTCTCTCTCCCTCTGTTGCTCTCTGAATCCCAGTCTCTCCCTCTCTGTTAACGTCTGAATACCAGTCTCTGTCTCTCCCTTCCCCTCTGAATGCCAGTCTCTCCCCCTCTGTTACTCTCTAAATCCCAGTCTCTCACTCTCTGTTCATGTCAGTAACCCGGTCTCTCCCTCTCTCTTACCTTCCGAATCCCAATCTCTCTTCCTCTGTTTCTCTCTGCATCCCAGTCTCTCCCTCTCTGTTGACCTCTGCATCCCAGTCTCTCCCTCTCTGTTACCCTCCGAATCCCAGTCTTTCCCGCTCTGTTACCCTCTGAATCCCAATTCCTCCCTCTCTCTTCCCCTCTGTATCCCAGTCTCAACCCCTCTTTAACTCTCAGAATCCCAGTCCCTCCCTCTCTGATTAACGTCTGAATACCGGTCTCACCCTCTCTCTTACCCTCTGAATCCCAGTCTCTCTCCCTCGGTTGTTCTCTGAATCCCAGTCTCTCCCTCTCTGTGCACGTCTGAATACCAGTTTCTCCCTCTCACTTACCCGCTGAATCCCAGTTTCTCCCCCTCTTTTACTCTCTGAATCCCAGTCTCCCCCTCTCTGTTAACGTCTGTATACCGGACTTTCCCTCCCTCTTACCCTTTGAATCCCAGTCTTTGCCCCTCTGTTACTCTCTGAATCCCATTCTCTCCCTCTCTGTTAACATCTGAATCCCAGTCTCTCCCTCTCTATTACCCTCTCAATCCCAGTCTCGCCCTCTCTTTGAACATCTGACTCCCAGTCTCTCCCTCTATGTTACTCTCTTAATCCCAGTCTCTCCCTCTCTTTTGACCTCTGCATCCCAGTCTCTCCCTCTCTGTTACCCTCCGAAACCCAGTCTTTCCCGCTCTGTTACCCTCTGAATCCCAGTCTCTCCCTCTCTCTTACCCTCTGAATCTCGGTCTCTCCTTCTCTGTTACCATCTAAATTCCAATCTCTCCCTCTCTCTTACCCTCTGCATCCCAGTCTCTCCCTCTCTGTTAACCTCTGAATCCCAGTCTCTCCTCCTCTGTTACTCTCTGAATCCCAGTCTCTCCCTCTCTGTTAACCTCTGCATCCCAGTCTCTCCATCTCTGTTGACCTCTGCATCCCAATCTCTCCCTCTCTGTTCCCCTCCGAATCCCAGTCTTTCCCGCTCTGTTACCATCTGAATCCCAGTCTCTCCCTCTCTCTTACCCTCTGAATCTCAATCTCTCCTTCTCTGTTACCCTCTGAATCCCAGTCTCTCCCTCTCTCTTGCAGTCTGTATCCCAGTCTCTTCCCCTGTATTACTCTCTGAATCCCAGTCACTCCCTCTCTGTTAACGTCTGAATACCAGACTCTCCCTCCCTCTTACCCTCTTAATCCCAGTCTCTCTCCCTCTGTTAACATCTGAATCCCAGTCTCTCCCTCTCTGTTACCCTCTCAATCACAGTCTCGCCCTCTCTGTTAACGTCTGAATACCAGTCTCTCCCTCTCTCTTCCCCGCTGAATCCCAGTCTCTCCCTCTATGTTAACATCTGAATCCCAGTCTCTCCCTCTCTGTTACCCTCTCAATCCCAGTCTCGCCCTCTCTGTTAACGTCTGAATACCAGTCTCTCCCTCTCTCTTCCCTCTCTGAATCTCAGTCTCTCCTTCTCTGTTACCCTCTGAATCCCAGTCCCTCCCTTTCTCTTACCCTCTGCATCCCAGTCTCTCCCCCTCTTTTACTCTCAGAATCCCAGTCCCTCCATCTCTGATTAACGTCTGAATACCGGTCTCTCCCTCTCTCTTACCCTCTGAATCCCAGTCTCTCTCCCTCTGTTGCTCTCTGAATCCCAGTCTCTCCCTCTCTGTTAACGTCTGAATACCAGTCTCTCCCTCTCTCTTCCCCTCTGAATCCCAGTCTCTCCCTCTCTGTTACTCTCTGAATCCCAGTCTCTCCCTCTCTGTTAACATCAGTATCCTGGTCTCTCCCTCTCTCTTACCTTCTGAATCCCAATCTCTCTCCCTCTGTTTCTCTCCGAATCCCAGTCTCTCCCTCTCCGTTGACGTCTGAATACCAGTCTCTCCCTCTCTCTTACCCTCTGAATACCAATGTTTCCCTCTCTGTTACTCTCTGCATCCCAGTCTCTCCCTCTCTGTTGACCTCTGCATCCCAGTCTCTCCCTCTCTGTTGCCCTCCGAATCCCAGTCTTTCCCGCTCTGTTACCCTCTGAATCCCAGTCTCTCCCTCTCTCTTACACTCTGAATCTCAGTCTCTCCTTCTCTGTTACCCTCTGAATCCCAGTCCCTCCCTCTCTCTTACCCTCTGTACCCCAGTCTCTCCCCCTCTTTTACTCTCAGAATCCCAGTCCCTCCCTCTCTGATTAACGTCTGAATACCGGTCTCTCCCTCTCTCTTACCCTCTGAATCCCAGTCTCTCACCCTCTGTTGCTCTCTGAATCCCAGTCTCTCCCTCTCTGTTAACGTCAGTATCCCAGTCTCTCCCTCTCTCTTACCTTCTGAATCCCAATCTCTCTCCCTCTGTTTCTCTCTGAATCCCAGTCTCTCCCTCTCTGTTAACGTCAGTATCCCGGTCTCTCCCTCTCTCTTACCTTCTGAATCCCAATCTCTCTCCCTCTGTTTCTCTCTGAATCCCAGTCTCTCCCTCTCTGTTGACGTCTGAATACCAGTCTCTCCCTCTCTGTTCCCCTCCGAATCCCATTCTTTCCCGCTCTGTTACCCTCTGAATCCCAGTCCCTCCCTCTCTGTTGACCTCTGCATCGCAGTCTCTCCCTCTCTGTTCCCCTCCGAATCCCAGTCTTTCCCGCTCTGTTACCCTCTGAATCCCAGTCCCTCCCTCTCTCTTACCCTCTGAATCTCATTCTCTCCTTCTCTGTTACCCTCTGAATCCCAGTCTCTCCTCTCTCTTGCAGTCTGTATCCCAGTCTCTTCCCCTCTATTACTCTCTGAATCGTAGTCACTCCCTCTCTGTTAACGTCTGTATACCTGACTCTCCCTCCCTCTTACCCTCTTAAACCCAGTCTCTCCCCCTCTGTTACTCTTTGAATCACAGTCTCTCCCTCTCTGTTAACATCTGATTCCCAGTCTCTCCCTCTCTGTTACCCTCTCAATCCCAGTCTCGCCCTCTCTGTTAACGTCTGAATACCAGTCTCTGCCTCTCTCTTCCCCTCTGAATCTCAGTCTCTCCTTCTCTGTTACCCTCTGAATCCCAGTCCCTCCCTCTCTCTTACCCTCTGTATCCCAGTCTCTCCCCCTCTTTTACTCTCAGTATCCCAGTCCCTCCATCTCTGATTAACGTCTGAAAACCGGTCTCTCCCTCTCTCTTACCCTCTGAATCCCAGTCTCTCTCCCTCTGCTGCTCTCTGAATCCCAGTCTCTCCCTCTCTGTTAACGCCTGAACACCAGTCTCTCCCTCTCTCTTCCCCTCTGAATCCCAGTCTCTCCCTCTCTGTTACTCTCTGAATCCCAGTCTCTCCCTCTCTGTTAACATCAGTTTCCTGGTCTCTCCCTCTCTCTTACCTTCTGAATCCCAATCTCTCTCCCTCTGTTTCTCTCCGAATCCCAGTCTCTCCCTCTCCGTTGACGTCTGAATACCAGTCTCTCCCTCTCTCTTACCCTCTGAATACCAATCTTTCCCTCTCTGTTACTCTCTGCATCCCAGTCTCTTCCTCTCTGTTGACCTCTGCATCCCAGTCTCTCCCTCTCTGTTGCCCTCCGAATCCCAGTCTTTCCTGCTCTGTTACCCTCTGAATCCCAGTATCTCCCTCTCTCTTACCCTCAGAATCTCAGTCTCTCCTTCTCTGTTACCCTCTGAATCCCAGTCCCTCCCTCTCTCTTACCCTCTGTATCCCAGTCTCTCCCCCTCTTTTACTCTCAGAATCCCAGTCCCTCCCTCTCTGATTAACGTCTGAATACCGGTCTCTCCCTCTCTCTTACCCTCTGAATCCCAGTCTCTCTCCCTCTGTTGCTCTCTGAATCCCAGTCTCTCCCTCTCTGTTAACGTCTGAATACCAGTCTTTCCCTCTCTCTTCCCCTCTGAATCCCAGTCTCTCCCTCTCTGTTAACGTCAGTATCCCAGTCTCTCCCTCTCTCTTACCTTCTGAATCCCTATCTCTCTCCCTCTGTTTCTCTCTGAATCCCAGTCTCTCCCTCTCTGTTAACGTCAGTATCCCGGTCTCTCCCTCTCTCTTACCTTCTGAATCCCAGTCTCTCTCCCTCTGTTTCTCTCTGAATCCCAGTCTCTCCCTCTCTGTTGACGTCTGAATACCAGTCTCTCCCTCTCTGTTCCCCTCCGAATCCCAGTCTTTCCCGCTCTGTTACCCTCTGAATCCCAGTCCCTCCCTCTCTGTTGACCTCTGCATCCCAGTCTCTCCCTCTCTGTTCCCCTCCGAATCCCAGTCTTTCCCTCTCTTTTACCGTCTGAATCCCAGTCTCTCCCTCTCTGTTAACGTCTGAATACCAGTCTCTCCCTTTCTCTTCCCCTCTGAATCCCAGTCTCTCCCCCTCTGTTACTCTCTGAATCCCAGTCTCTCCCTCTCTCTTACCCTCTGAATACCAATCTTTCCCTCTCTTTTACTCGCTGAATCCCAGTCTCTCCCTCACTGTTACCCTCTGAATCCCATTCTCTCCCTCTCTGTTAACTGACTAGAGCCTTTTAAATAAAAGCAAAATACTGCGGATGCTGGAAATCTGAAACAAAAACAAGAAATGCTGGATTCACTCAGCAGGTCTGGCAGCATCTGTGGAAAGAGAAGAAGAGTTAACGTTTCGGGTCAGTGACCCTTCTTCAGAACTGACAAATATTAGAAAAGTCACAGATTATAAACAAGTGAGGTGGGGGTTGGGCAAGAGATAACAAAGGAGAAGGTGCAGATTGGACCAGGCCACATAGCTAACCAAAAGGTCACGGAGCAAAGGCAAACAATATGTTAATGTTGTGCTGAAAGACAAAGCATTAGTACAGATTAGGTGTTAATATACTGAATATTGAACATCAGCAAGTGCAAACCTGAAGAAAAACAACCTGAAAAAAACAATGGGTAAGCAAACTGAACAAACTAAGATGAAATGAAATAAATGCAAAAAAAGATTGTAAAAAATGTAAAAAGGAATGCAAAAAAAAGGAAGAAAAAATAACTAACAATGACTAAAAATGAAAGTAAAGTGGGGGGCTGTCATGCTCTGAAATTATTGAACTCAATGTTCAGTCCGGCAGGCTGTAGTGTGCCTAATCGGTAGATGAGATGCTGTTCCTCGAGCTTGCGTTGATGTTCACTGGAACACTGCAGCAATCCCAGGACAGAGATGTGAGCATGAGAGCAGGGGGAGTGTTGAAATGGCAAGCAACCGGAAGCTCAGGGTCCTGCTTGCGGACTGAGCGGAGATGTTCCGCAAAGCGGTCACCCAGTCTTTGCTTGGTCTCCCCAATGTAGAGGAGACCACACTGTGAGCAGCGAATACAGTATACTACATTGAAAGAAGTACAAGTAAATCGCTGCTTCACCTGAAAGGAGTGTTTGGGGCCTGGGATAGTGAGGAGAGAGGAGGTAAATGGGCAGGTATTACACCTCCTGCGATTGCAAGGGAAGGTGCCCTGGGACGGGGACGAGGTGGTGGGGGTAATGGAGGAGTGGACCAGGGTGTCGCGGAGGGAACGATCCCTTCGGAATGCTGACAGGGGAAGGGAGGGGAAGATGCGACTGGTAGTGGCATCACGCTGGAGGTGGCGAAAATGGCGGAGGATGATCCTTTGGATATGTAGGCTGGTGGGATGAAAAGTGAGGACAAGGTGAACCCTGTCACGGTTCTGGGAGGGAGGGGAAGGGGTGAGGGTAGAGGTGCGGGGAATGGGTCGGACACGGTTGAGGGCCCTGTCAACCACAGTGGGGGGAAATCCTCGGTTGAGGAAAAAGGAGGTCATATCAGAAGCACCGTCATGGAAGGTAGCATCATCAGAGCAGATGCGTCGGAGACGGAGAAACTGGGAGAATGGAATGGAGTCCTTACAGGAGGTAGGGTGTGAAGAAGTGTAGTCGAGGTAGCTGCAGGAGTCAGTGGGCTTATAATGGATATTGGTAGACAACCTATCCCCAGAGATGGAGACAGAGAAGTCGAGGAAGGGAAGGGAAGTGTTAGAGATGGACCATGTAAAGGTGAGACAAGGGTGGAAATTAGAAGCAAAGTTGATAAAGTTTTCTAGTTCGGGGCGGGAGCAGGAAACGGCACCGATACAGTCATCAATGTACCAGAAGAAGAGTTGGGGGAGGGGACCTGAGTAGGACTGGAACAAAGAATGCTCGACATATCCCACAAAAAGGCAGGGTAAACTAGGACACATGCGGGTACCCATAGCGACACCTTTTACTTGAAGGAAGTGCATGGAGTTGAAGGAGAAGTTGTTCAATGTGAGAACAAGTCCAGCCAGGTCCAATCTGCACCTTCTCCTTTGTTATCTCTTGCCCCACCCCCACCTCACTTGTTTATAATCTGTGACTTTTCTAATAATAGTCAGTTCCGAAGAAGGGTCACTGACCCGAAACGTTAACTCTGCTTCTCTTTCCACAGATGCTGCCAGACCTGCTGAGTGATTCCAGCATTTCTTGTTTTTGTTTCAGATTTCCAGCATCCGCAGCATTTTGCTTTTATTGCTTGCATATATAGAGGCAGCTTTACTAGGTATCTAACTCCACACTGTACCTGCCTTGTAAGTGTTTGATAGAACAGATAGGACAGAGATTTGCTCTGTAGATAACTCCAGCCTGTACTTGGCTTGGCAGCATTTGAAGGGAAAGTTTAGACGTGAGCTTTAATCTGTATCACTGGAATTTCAAAGGGTAAGGGATGAATTGATCAAAGTTTACAAGACAATACTGGAAACTGATGGGGTAGATAGAGAGAAACTCTTCTCACTGGTTGGAGGAGTCTTGGACGAGGGGCAAAGTCGATAAATCGAACATTAGTCGAAGACCCTCTCAAGGGTGAAATTTATTAACACTTCTACACGCAAAGGGTGGTGGAATTTTGGAATTGTCTTCCACAAATGACCCCTCCCTATCTCTGCAATCTCCTCCAGCTCCACACTCCACCAATATCTGTTATCTTCTAATTCTGGCCACTTGAACATCCCCAATTTGAATCGTTTCACCATTGGAGGCCATGCCTGCAAGCTGCTGAGGCCCTAACTCTGGAATTCCTTTCCTAAACTTCTCTGTCTCACTAACTCTGTTTCCTCTTTGAAGATTCTCCCTCAAACCAACCTCTGACCAAGTTTTTGGACATCTAGTTTCAGATCTCCAGAAGTGACTCGATGTCAAATTTTTATTTTCTTTATTCATTTGTTGGATGTGTGCGTTGGTGGCCAGGACAGCATTTATTGCCCATTCATAATTGCCCTTGAGAAGGTGGTGTTGAGCCTCCTTCTTGAACCGCTGCAGTCCATGTGGGGTAGGTACACCCACAGTGCTGTTCGGAAGGGAGATCCAGGATTTTGACCCAGTCACAGTGAAGGTGCAGCGATATAGTTCCAAGTCAGGAAGGTGTGTGACTTATGGGAAACTTGCAGGTGGTGGTGTTCCCATACGTGTTTCCTGTTTGTTTGCTCTCTCTCCCCCTCCTTCTTTCTAGACCTCCCTGTCCTCCTATCCCTCTGTGTTATGAGAACCTAAGAACAGAAGGAAGTGGGTGCAGGAACAGAGAGACCTTGGTATGTCTGTGCACAAATTGAAGGTGGCAGAGCTAGTTGAGAAAGTGGTTAAAATGCATATGGGATCCTAGGCTTTGTAAATAGAGGCTTAGAGTATAAAAGCAAGGAGGTTATGGTGAAGCTTTAGAAAACACTGCTTCATCCTCAACTGGCATTGTGTCCAATTCAAGGCACCATGCTTTCGGAAGGAATTGGAGGCATTAGAGAGGATGCAGAGAAGATTCACGAGCAAGGTTCATGGATGAGGGACTTCAGATACGTGGATAGATTGGAGAAACTGGGGTTGTTCTCCATAGAGAAGAGAAACGTGAGATTAGATTTGACAGAGGTGTTCAAAATCATGAGGGGTAGATGTAGGAGTAGGAATGCAGCACATAGGATATTCCATATCTATTTCTCTTGAGTGTTTACTTAAACAAGTCAATTGACCATTTAATATTTTTAACTTACTTAACCCTTGTGTTCACACAAAGATCAAGCAAGCAAATTCATCAGTGGCCACTTTGACTTCATCCCATCGTGTCTTATGTACATTCTCACAGGATAGCAGGTATAACTGTAGTCATAAAATTCAACAGAAAATTGATCAGTTACATTGTTATTTCAGTCCATATTTACACTACACACGGTACCTTACTGTTGTAATAAGGTCAAATAGTATCTATTCATCCCACTGGGGCAAAATTTCACTGGCTCAACATTCTCACCAAATACTAAAGCATTCCACAATGCAAGACTCACAAATTCAACACAAGTTTCCTTTTCTGAGTGTCACTGGCCTGTTCTGATTCTCTGAGGGATTACTGATGCTAATCCTCCACATGAGCAGTCCTCCTAATCCCGTGTGCCTGACCCGCTCCCAAACCCAGCATCCACTTACGTTAAGGCAAGTGATACAGGAGCGTCTCAGTGACTGAGGCAGGTGAGTCTTGAGGCTGAGCCGGGCACAATGAGTGACCCTGGTTAATCCGAAACTCCAGGGATTATTGAAACGGAGCTTTACTCTGTATCTAAGCCATGCTGTACCTTCTCTGAGAGTGTTCGATGGTGCAGTGCAGACGAGGACAGTTATTCTTTACCCACTTTAAATATTGAGAAGTGAATATCCAAGAGATTGTTTGAAATGTGATGAGGGTTTCTGCCTCTACCACCCTTTCAGGCAGTGAGTTCCGGACACCCACCAGCCAGTGGGTGAAGAAACTATTGATCTGTTTCGTTCAGTTAAATTTGATGTCAATGTTTCTCCAGGATTTTGATAATGGGGGATTCAGCGATGGGAGAATGCTTTGAATGCCAAGGGGAGGTGGATGGATTCTCTCTTGATGCAGATGGTCATTCCCTGGCACTTGTGTGACATGAATGTTACTTGCCACTGGTCGGCCCAAATCTGAATGTTGTCCGGGGCTTGGTGCATGTGGCTCTGGACTGCTTCTTTATCTGAGGCAAAATACTGTGGATGCTGGAAATATGGAAAGCATCGAGCTGAATCACGAACTCTGCTTCTCTCTCCACAGATGCTGCCTGACCTACTCAGTATTTAAAGCACTGTCTGCTGGGTTCTCAGCTGAAGATGGTTGGGCTGAGGACAATACCCTGATAAGCTCCTGCAGTGAAGGCCTGGGACTGAGATGATTGACTTCAAACAACCACAACCATGTTCCTTTGTGCTCGGTATGATTCCAACCAGTGGAGAGATTTCCTCCGAATCCCACTGACTTCAGTTTTACTCGGGCTCCCCGGTGCCACACTCGGTCAAACACTGCCTTGATGTTCAGGTCAGTCTCCCTTCCTCGTAACAGACAGGAGTGAATCATTCCCTTTGACCCATTGTGAACTGAACATGCTCTGCTTCTTCACAGCCTGATACAGGACTGTACACGGCCGATTAATGTCGCCCATCAAACACTCCCAGAGGAGCTTTAGCACAGCTTCGGAACAGAGTACAGTTCCTTCAACATTCTCTCTCTGTCTCTCCCTCCTGCGATCTCTGACATGAGGAGAGAGACAGAGGGAGAGAGGGTTAGATATGAAGGCAGAGAGATGGCAGTAGAGAGGGACAACGTTGGAGAGAGAGAGGTTGTTCAGGTGGATGAAAAGGATAATGTAAGATATATTAATTTGATGTAATCCTTCACTGCTGTGTACACAAACAAAGAAGAGATAGATATGGAGAGAAAAAAACATCGGTAGAGGGATAAATGTAGATGAAGTTGGGGCGCAGGCGGGTACTTTTGATGATCCAGAAGGAATAGCCTCCATTTTAAACATCCAGCAAGCTATTCCACTGTGGGAGCCATCACACCCAAACAGGCATAGACACAAACACACACACACACACACACACACACACACAGAAACACCCACACAATGATATTGGTTGTGCAAATGTCATGCTGGCATATTGGTTAATTTTAAAATCTGTCAGAATATTACAGCGCCGTACAGGCCCTTCGGCCCTCGATGTTGCACCGACCTGTGAAACCATCTGACCTGCACTATTCCATTTTCATCCACATGTCTATCCAATGACCACTTAAATGCCCTTAAAGTTGGCGAGTCTACTATTGTTGCAGGCAGGGCGTTCCACGCCCCTACTACTCTCTGAGTAAAGAAACTACCTCTCACATCTGTCCGATATCTATCAACCCCCAACTTAAAGCTATGTCCCCTCGTGTTTGCCATCACCATCCGAGGAAAAAGACTCTCACTATCCACCCTATCTAACCCTCTGATGATCTTATATGTCTCGATATCTCTATATGCCTCTCCTCCTCCTTCTCTCTGACGAAAACAACCACAAGTCCCTCAGCCTTTCCTCATAAGACCTTCCCTCCATACCAGGCAACGTCCTAGTAATTCTCCTCTGCACCCTTTCCATAGCTTCCACATCCTTCCGATAATGCGGTGACCAGAACTGCACGCAATACTCCAGGTGCGGTCTCACCAGAGTTTTGTACAGCTGCAGCATGACCTCGTGGCTCCGAAACTCGATCCCCCTACTAATAAAAGCTAACACATCATATGTCTCCTTAACAGCCCTATTAACCTGGGTAGCAACCTTCAGGGATTTATGCACCTGGACACCAAGATCTCTCTGTTCATCTACACTACCAAGAATCTTCCCATTAGCCCAGTACTCTGCATTCCTGTTACTCCTTCCAAAGTGAATCACCTCACACTTCTCCGCATTAAACTCCATTTGCCATCTCTCAGCCCAGCTCTGCAGCCTACCTATGTCCCTCTGTACCCTACAACATCCTTCGGCACTATCCACAACTCCATCGACCTCAGTGTCATCCGTAAATTTACTAACCCATCCTTCTACACCCTCTTCCAGGTCATTTATAAAAATGACAAACAGCAGTGGCCCCAGAACAGATACCTGCGGTACACCACTAGTAAGTAAACTCCAGGATGAACATTTGCCATCAACCACCACCCTCTGTCTTCTTTCAGTGAGCCAATTTCTGATCCAAAGCTCCAAATCACCTTCAACCCCATTCTTCCGTATTTTCTGCAATAGCCTACCGTGGGGAACCTTATCAAACGCCTAACTGAAATCCATATACACCACATCCACTGCTTTACCCTCATCCACCTGTTTGGTCACCTTCTCGAAAAACTCAATAAGGTTTGTGAGGCACGACCTACCCTTCACAAAACCGTGCTGACTATCGCTAATGAACTTATTCTTTTCAAGATGATTATAAATCCTGTCTCTTATAACCTTTTCAAACATTTTAACCACAACCGAAGTAAGGCTCACAGGTCTATATTTACCAGGGCTGTCTCTACTACCCTTCTTGAACAAGGGGACAACATTTGCTATCCTCCAGTCTTCCGGCACTATTCCTGTCGACAATGACGACATAAAGATCAAGGACAAAGGCTCTGCAATCTCCTCCCTAGCGTCCCAGAGAATCCTAGGATAAATCCCATCTGGCCCAGGGGACTTATCTATTTTCACACTTTCCAAAATTGATAATACCTCCTCCTTATGAACCTCAATCCCATCTAGCCTAGTAGCCTGAATCTCAGTATTCTCCTCGGCAACATTTTCTTTCTCTACTGTAAATCCTGACGCAAAATATTAATTTAACACTTCCCCTACCTCCTCTGATTCCACACACAACTTCCCACCATTATCCTTGATTGGCCCTAATCTAACTCTAGTCATTCTTTTATTCCTGATATACCTATAGAAAGCCTTAGGGTTTTCCCTGATCCTATCCGCCAATGACTTCTCGTGTCCTCTCCTTGCTCTTCTTAACTCTCCCTTTAGATCCTTCCTGGCTAGCTTGTAACTCTCAAGCGCCCTAACTGAGCCTTCACGTCTCATCCTAACATAAGCCTTCTTCTTCCTCTTGACAAGCGCTTCAACTTCTTTAGTAAACCACGGCTCCCTCGCTCGACAACTTCCTCCCTGCCTGACAGGTACATACATATCAAGGGCACGCAGCAGCTGCTCTTTGAATAAGCTCCACATTTCGATTGTTCCCATTCCCTGCAGTTTCCTTCCCCATCCTGCGCATCCTAAATCTTGCCTAATCGCATCATAATTTCCTTTCCCCCAGCTATAGTTCTTGCCCTGCGGTCTATACCTGTCCCTGCCCACCGCTAAGGTAAACCTAACCGAATTGTGATCACTATCACCAAAGTGCTCACCTCCATCTAAATCTAACACCTGGCCGGGTTCATTACCGTGTACCAAATCCAATGTGGCATCGCCCCTGGTTGGCCTGTCTACATACAGTATCAGAAAACCCTCCTGCACACACTGGTCAAAAACTGACCCATCTAAAGTACTCGAACATATAGTATTTCCAGTCGATATTTGGAAAGTTAAAGTCCCCCATAACAACTACCCTGTTACTCTCGCGCTGTCGAGAATCATCTTCGCTATCCTTTCCTCTACATCTCTGGAACTATTTGGAGGTCTATAAAAGACTCCCAACAGGGTGACCTCACCTCTCCTGTTTCTAACCTCGGCCCATACTACCTGGGTAGACGAGTCCTCAAACGTCCTTTCTGTCGCTGTAATACTCTCTGTGATTGATAGATTCTTGTTCAGCAAAGGTATTAAGAAATAAGGGGCAATGGCAGGATATATTGTGTAAGTTACATCACAGTTCAGCCAAGATCTCATTTGATGCCGGAACAGGGTTGTGGGGTTGAATTGCATCCCCCTCTTTGAGTATCCCCTGTGATGTATCCTTCTTTCTCTTTTCGTCACCCTGTCAGTCCATGTCTCTCTGTTTCTCTTTTTATGTTTCTCTCTCTGTCTGTCTGTTTCGGACAGTGTAGTGTGAGTTTCACTCTGTGTCCACCCCATGATGTTCCTGCCCTGGCAGTGTGTGATGGGACAGTGTAGAGGGAAATTTACTCTGTGTCAAACCCAGCATTGTGTTTGCCTTGGGAATATGTAATGGGACAGTGTAGCTGGAGCTTTACTGTGTATCCCTGGAATTTTGAAGGCTCAGGTGTGAATTGATTTTTAGGCTATGTTTAGATTTTTAGACTATGCCCCAACGTTCCTGACTCCGCAGCCAGTGGGAATATTTACTCTCTGCATACCTTATGATTTTCCCTTATTATCTTGAAAACATTAATCAAATCACCCCTTAACCTTCTAAATTCCAGGGATACAGAGCAAATCTCCGCCGACAATGTCCCCGTAAATACTCCCAAGCCAAGCACAAAGGGAACACAGAGAGGGGAAACCTGAAGTGAGATACAGGGTAAAGACAGGCCCTATTGTATTATAAACATAGAAATGGTCTTATGCAGTACAAACTGAGACCGGGTGAAACAAAGCAGAACCAGAGACATGGCCGAGTGTAACAAACCGAGACGTTGTCCAGTGCAGTAATAATGGAGGCAGGGTCTCGTGCTTTACGAACAGAGACAGGATCTAGTGCAGTAATAACTGAAATAGATTGTTGATCTTAAACGGATGAAGACAAGGTCGCTAATCGTGCGGCTGTTTGATTGGGGATGAAAGGATGGAGTGTAATGTATCCAGTTAGCTTAAAAACAAACTGAGGTGAGACAGTAAGCTGTGAAGAAGACACAGGGAGGATATGGAGTATGGAGTATGGACTTCTTCTGTGAATGAGCAAGAAAGTGTCTGATGGAATATACTGTGGTGAAAAGTCAGGTATTCAGATTGGCTGAAAGAAAAAGTCATTGACATTGAAATGATTGTGTTTTATTCAACACAATATTTGCATCAGATTCTAATCTGCTGATGTAATATATTTGTTCAGGTGAGTGTAACTAATAGCAATAATCAGGGGTATAACCATGTCAGTGGAGGCATATCCCCTGTATAAATCAACACCCATTGGAATGGATCAGCCCTCATAGTGCTGGAGCTGTGGGTTCCAGGCTAACAGAAGTCTCTGTTTCTCACAGAAATGGGATATCCAGTAATCCTTCAGATCGCATTAATTTATTATCCTGTACTTGCTGCAATTGGAGTTCCTGGTAAAACTGTCTATCAGTTGATAATGGTGTAACTCGATGTTAACTGTGCTGCTGTACTCGGTATCATTTCTCACTGTGTGTTTTACACAGCCACCTGTTCTTTACCAGCAATTTACTGATGGAATCTTCTCATTGTCTACTCTTTCAGTCTTGCAGGAGCTGCATTATATTTGATGGTATTGGTTTTAGTAATCCTGGAATAGTTACTGGATTATTCCGTTTATTTAATATATTTGAATCAGATGTCTCGGTTAAGATCAAGACAAAGAACATCAGGAGTTTTTCACACTTTCGTGATGTGCAACTGACCGATGGTGCAATGTTTTCATTATTTATTTTTCGTTCTTTGATAACAAGACCTCCCACTGTATCAATGCGACAAGGAGGCAGCACAATATTCTCCCAACTCAATAACATGGTTCAGTTTAGCAGGGATTTCAATGCATTTATTGGTTATCACTGTTATAAAATATACTGTGTATACTGGAACGCGTTGCCAGCGGAGGTGGTAGACGCAGGCACGATAGCGTCTTTTAAGATGTATCTAGACAGATACATGAATGGGCAGGAAGCAAAGAGATACAGATCCTTAGAAAATAGGTGACAGGTTTAGATAGAGGATCTGGATCGGCGCAGGCTTGGAGGGCCGAAGGGTCTGTTCCTGTGCTGTAATTTTCTTTGTTCTTGTTCTTTGTATGTCTGACGCTGCTTCAGAGGTCTGGCTACTGAGTTGAGTTTGCTGCTGCCTCTTTCACCTCTCCTTCTCTGCTTCACTGTGGAGCCTTCACTGTCACTAAACTACATTGTAAAACAGAAAGTATTGATGTGATGTTTTATTGGTTTACACTGTATCAGTTGGAATCAAGAGTCTTTCCATTTATCTGCAGATTATCAGCTGCACCGCTGGTGTCGGTGTTTTATTAATTTAACTACCTCACATTCTAACAGTGTACTTTATAATTCCAGGAGAATGAATTTCAATGATTGTGAGGTTTGTCTGGTAAAAGCTTTCGATTCTGTTTATTCCATGTATTGTGGATGAAGTGAAGTGTGTAGTTGAACAGGTGGAGATTTGTGTGCTCCGTTGAGACATTAAATTATTCACAGAGGTTTCACCATTGAGCAAACTGACACTGAAAATAGAATCATTGAACATGAGGCTGGTGAAAAGAACACAGGCACAGAATGTGAGGAACAAATCGCATGTGAAAAGTGGCATTAAGTAACAGTTTGCAAGGTGTGAGAAGTCCAGAGAGCCAGGGAGAGCAACTTAGAAAAGGAGCAGGGAGAATGAAACAGAGGGAAAAAAATAACCAGAAGGAAAGTGAAAGAGGAATAAGCAGAGGTGTGAATAAATCACTAACATAATGTGTTGGAATATCCAGAGTAATTAGTGAGAGAAAATGAGAGTTGAAGTTGTCAGTTGTAGGATTGTGTTAATTTTACTGTTGGACTTGGTCCTTCAGTGTTTATTTCTGTCAGGTCCTCATTTTGTTTTGTAGAAAGTTCCTATTGCTTACTGACTGGCTGAATAAACATAATAAAGTCAGTTCTTCACTGATGGTAGTTCATTATTTAAATACTGCACTTCAAAATCTCTGTGACCATTGAATTCAATAAAGAGCGAAGCTGATGTCTGAAATATATTTAAATTGACATTTAACTGACTATGCAAATTTAAATATATTTACTAAATTGTACAACAAATGAAATGTTCTCCAGCACCAATAACTGCAGGTATTATCGTTTGAATGTATTAATTGAGTTGTGTTACTGGGATCTATAAATTAGCTTTGCACTAACACTTTGCTGCAATCTCTCCCTGTGAATCTCAGCCTGTGATCTCACTGTATTGAATCCTCTGTTCATTGCTTCTTTTTATCCACTTTCCCAGACCATCTGCTCCAGTCTCCTCTCCAGCTCTAACATGTCCTTTTCCTTCTTTGCCTCACAATCACACTCACTTGTTCCACCTCCAGCTGCCTCTTCCATATAAATTCCAACCCTCAAATTCACCACAGCTGCTCTCAGACTTTTCCCACCTTGTACCGGCCCCTACCGGCTCTCTGAAACCACAGAAACGAACCAGCTGCACATTCCGCTGTTCTCAAACCTTCCCGACCGACAGTCTGGAGATAAATCCCCATTTAACCCATTGGATTCCATCTCTGTAAAATCCCTTCTCATTTCCCCACCGGTACTGCATCCTCACTCAGTAATTTCAGTAGTTCCAGTGCTGACTTCATTCGCTTTCTCGATCAATTTCCCAATTCATTATTAATAATTGTGTTTTAAACATTTCAATGTGATAAAACACTGCCCAGGTCAATGGATCGGTTTTACTGTTCAATGCAGCAACAAAGCTGGAATTTTAAGCCCAGATCCTGCCAAACTGCTGCTTTATCTCCAGGTCTGATCAGTAATTTCCCTCCTTCCTTTTCTCTCTCTTCCAGTTAACTTGGTGGCGATTATGATCCTGTCCCGAGGAAAGTGCGGTCTCTCCAAATGTATCACTGTCTATCTGGTGGGCATGGCAGTGTCTGATCTCCTGGTCGTTATCACTGGTCCCATATTGTTGTGGACTGTTAACATTTATTTCCCAGATTCATTCCTGACAATTACTCCCAATTGTTCTCTCATGTCCGCTCTGTTTTTTGCAGCCACATTTATTTCTGTCTGGCTCACAGTCTCTTTTACCTTTGATCGATTTGTGGCCATTTGCTGTGAGAAGCTGAAAACAAAATATTGTACCAGAAAAACTGCAGCTGTGGTTGCAGGAACAGTGAGTCTGCTGGGCTGTTTAGAGAATGTCCCAGTTTACTTTGCATTTAAACCAAGGTACTTTATTGATAATGTTCCCATGTTTTGTGATTATAAACCGAGCTTCTTCACTTCCCCCACTTGGGGGGCATTTGAATTATTTCACCTCATGTTAACCCCTTGTCTCCCGGTCTTTCTGGTTTTGCTGCTCAATGTTTTGACTGTCAGACGTATTTTATTCTCCAGTAAAGTCCGCAGGGGATTCCGGGGACACAAAAAAGGTGAGAATCACAAAGACCCAGAGATGGAGAATCGGAGAAAATCAATTATTTTACTCTTCAGTATTTCTGGTAGTTTCTTACTGTTATGGCTGACCCGGGTTGTGCATGTCATTTATAGGCAAATTGCAGATATTCGGATAGAATTCTCCTTCACTGAGCCTCACGATACCGCAAATCACACATCACTAATGCTGCAGGTGCTCAGTTCCTGCACCAACACATGTATTTACATTGTTACCCAGACTAAATTCAGACAGGAACTGAAGAATGCGGTGAAATACCCTCTCAATCTCATTGTTAAGTTAGTGACATCATAGAAAGAGCTGAAGGGTTTCAAACACTGGAACTAAATCACATTTCATATTCAATTTACTACACTCCCCACAGGACAGAAAGTACATTTTATATTCGCAGCACAGAGCCCTGAAATGATTTTAAATTTGATTCTGAGATCACATTTTACTGATAATCAGACCGATTGAGGTGGGATTTCCTCTGCAGGTGATTCATGAATTGTTTTGAAAATGTGCACTGGAATGCGCAGCTGAATTCAACTAAACCACCCCTGGACCCACAGCAAAATGGACAAAGTTGCAAATCACAGTGATTGTGAGATGGTTCGAGGGGCAGAAACTGCAGTGAGACAGAGACACCAGCAGATGGAAATGGTGAGAGGGGCAGAAGCTACAGTGAGACAGGAACACCGGCAGATGGGGATGGTGTGAGGGGCTGAAACCGCAGTGAGACAGGGACACCTGCCGATGGAGATGGTGAGAGGGGCTGAAACTGCAGTGAGACAGGGACTCTGGCAGATGGGGATGGTGAGAGGGGCTGAAACTGCAGTGAGACAGAGACACCAGCAGATGGAGGAAGTCAGAGGGAGGAAGTAACTGCAGTGAGACAGGGAAACCATCAGATTGAGGTGGTGAGAGGGGTCAGTAACTGCAGTAAGACAGGGACACCAGCAGATGGAGATGCTGAGAAGGGAACCGTAACTGCAGTGAGTCAGGGACACCAGCAGATGGAGATGGTCACAGGGACAGTAACTGCAGTGAGTCAGAAACACCAGCAGATGGAGATGTTGAGAGGGGTAGTAACTGCAGGAAAACGGGGGCACCCGCAGATGGAGATGGTGAGACGGGCAGTAACTGCAGTGAAACAGGGACACCAGCAAATGGAGATGATGAGAGGGAGCATTAACTGCAGTGAGATCAGGGTGAGGAAGAAAGAGCTAGAGAGAGAAGGAGACAGGCTGACACAGAAAGTGAGAGATAGGGAGAGGTGTCGACTGAGGAGGCGAGAAGGCGGTATATGTAAACAGAGCTTCACTCCAGCTAACCCGTGTTGTACCTGCACTGGGAGTTTTCGGGAAAGGGAAAGCTTTGGTCTGTTTTTATTGTGTAAAGCAGCTGCCCTGTGCATATTTGACGGAGCACATTAGAGGAAACTTTGCTCTATACCATAACTTCTGCTTTACCTGCCCTGGGAATTTTGAAGGGACAGTGTAAATGTAGAAGTCTAGGACCAACTGGCTCATGAGGAGGTCATAATGTTGCCTCATAATTGACTGGTTAGCAAAATGAAAGCTCATGGAATGAACGGGGCATTCACAGAGTGGATACGACATTGGCGAAGGTACAGTACACAGTGAGTAGTTTTGAATGGCTGTTTCAGAATGGAGGGCGGTATCTTTACCTGACATAATCTTGTACACGTCTATTGAAACATCCTTCAATCTCCTTGGTTGCTGGAGCTGTGGTGCTAACCACTGCATCACTTGAGCGATTTTTGTAAAACCAGGGAATAGGGGTGTTTTAATGGACTTGCACGTTTTGTTCATGGGGTAATGTGAGAATTTGATTTGTGTCCCTTGCATTTTGGTGCACCACATGTAGGAAACAATATACAAAACCAGAGACAGTCAGACAATAGCAGTAGGAAAGTAAGTCTCTTTTTAATGGTTGATGGCAAATGTTCATTCTGGAGTATAGTTACTAGTGGTGCACCGCAAGGATCTGTTTTGGGGCCACTGCTGTTTGTCATTTTAATAAATGACCTGGATGAGGGTGTAGAAGGGTGGGTTAGTAAATTTGCGGATGGCACGAAGGTCGGTGGAGTTGTGGATAGTGCCGAAGGATGTTGTAGGTTACAGAGGGACATAGATAGGCTGCAGAGCTGGGCTGAGAGATGGCAAATGGAGTTTAATGCGGGAAAGTGTGAGGTGATTCACTTTGGTAGGAGTAACAGGAATGCAGAGTACTGGGATAATGGGAAGATTCTTGGTAGTGTAGATGAGCAGAGAGATCTTGGTGTCCAGGTACATAAATCCCTGAAAGTAGCCACCCAGGTTAATAGGGCTGTTAAGAAGGAATATGGTGTGTAAGCTTTTATTAGTAGGGGGATCGAGTTTCGGAGCCACGAGGTCATGCTGCAGCTGTACAAAACTCTCGTCCGGCCGCTCCTGGAGTATTGCGTGCAGTTCTGGTCACCGCATTATAGGAAGGATGCCTATTTTGGAAAGGGTGCAGAGGAGATTTACTAGGATGTTGCCTGGTATGGAGGGAAGGTCTTACGAGGAAAGGCTGAGGGACTTGAGGTTGTTTTCGTCAGAGAGAAGGAGGAGGAGAGGTGACTTAATAGAGACATATAAGATAATCAGATGGTTAGATAGGGTGGATAGTGAGAGTCTTTTTCCTCGGATGGTGATGGCAAACACGAGGGGACATAGCTTTAAGTTGAGGGGTGATAGATATAGGACAGATGTCAGAGGTAGTTTCTTTACTCAGAGAGTAGTAGGGGCGTGGAACGCCCTGCCTGCAACAGTAGTGGACTCGCCAACTTTAAGGGCATTTAAGTGGTCATTGGATAGACATATGGATGAAAATGGAATAGTGCAGGTCATATGGTTTCACAGATCGGCGCAACATCGAGGGCCGAAGGGCCTGTACTGAGCTGTAATGTTCTATGTTCTATGTTTTAATTTGAAAGCCTGAGCTGATTATTGAAAAAGCCACTGTTCAAATCCCACTGGGCTGTTCTGAATTTGAATTCTGTTTTTTTTTTCTAAAAACTAAAACATAAATCTGGAATCAATAAAACTGCAGGATGGAATGATTCACTCCTGTCTGCTCGTGTAAAACCCGTCTGTGTCACCGTTTTTCTATATTTATTAACGATTGAAGATGAGGGGTTGAATGCCACATACCCAAGTTCGCCAATGACACAAAAATAGGCAGCATTGTGAGCAGTGTAGCTGGAAGCATAACATTTACAGAGATATTAATAGCTTAAGTGAATGGGCAAATCTGTGGTGGATGGCTTTTAATGTTAGAGGAAAAAAGAACAGAACAGAGTACTTTATAAATGCTGAAAAACTGGAAACACTGGAGCTGCAAACAGACTTGGTTAGAGGGAGCAGTACCTGCAGTGAGACAGGGCCTCCAGCAGATGAAGATGGTGAGAGGGGACAGTAATGCAGTGAGACAGGAATACCAGCGGAAGGAGATAGTGAGTGGGGGAACAGTAACTGCAGTGAGAGAGGGGCAATAGCAGATGGAGATGGTGAGAAGGGGACAGTAACTGCAGTGGGATAGGGACACCAGAAGATGGAGATGGTGAGGGTGCAGTTACTGCACTGAGACAGGAACACCAGTAGATGGAGATGCTGAAGTATTGCTGATGGGCCATTCTGTGTTGCTGCGGGTTTGGAAGTTTCCACAAGTTTGTGTAATTTATTTTATGTAAACTTGAGATGCTGAATAAAAAAAAAACAATTTGTGTTAAATGGATGTTTTGCAACTCTCCAAACACTTGTAACATTAACCTGGTTGCTGTTTGGATAATTATTTTGAGTTATTCAATGTAATGCATAAATTAACAATTGCATCAAATAAAACTCAATCACTTACAAATAAAAACACTCGAAATAAGTTCTGTTGAGTTCTTCATCACTAAAGTTATGGCATCTTTCTCTTTCACATCTCTTTTATGCTGATATCATCTCTACTATAACTCCGAGTAATTGAAGTTTTGATCCAATTGTTTATTGTTTATTGAACGTTAGTATTTAATCTGCATTCAGTAACTGGTCAGAGAGTGAATTCCAGACCATAACAACTCCCTGCCTATTTGTTTCGTCCCTCTGCTAGTGTAAACAGTCTCTCCTCATGTTTCCAAACTGAGGGAAAGTTTTTGAATGCAATTTATTTCTCCAGGACAGCAGTTGCAGAGTATCTGGTTGTTACTGAATGTGGATAAGCGATGATCAAAAATCCTTGTGAATCCCCCAGGAGAGCAGAGGAAATAAACAGACAGGAAGCAAAGGGAAACAAGTGACACTTTACTGCAGCAGCAAAAACTCTTCATCATGTGGAGTTCTTTATTGCTAAGCTTTATATAAACAGGTGGTGAAAAGAGGAAGGTCTTTCATACAATGTGTGCAAAATGGCCATTTTCCAGCTTTGTAACACCTGTAACATTAAAGTGATACATGTTAAGAAAGTTTATTCAATTGATTACAGGATAATACATAAATACAGCAGTATCAAATAAAGTACAAATAATCATTTAAATATAATTGCAAATACGGGTCAAAATCGTTGTGTGAAATGGCAGCAGTTGCGAAAGTTCTCTTGGCTGCATCATTAACCGATTAAAAACTGCCAGTTTGTGCTGCAGTAAAACAGGCCTCTCAAGAAAAAACACTGTCAGAATTTCAAGGTAAATACAATGAGACATTTTCAGTCATTTTATGAACTTTCTGTTCACTGGAGATGAATATTGAAAGACATTAAAGGAATTTGTGTCAAATGACCATTATCCAAAGTGGCCCCTCCAGCTTTAAAATTACAGCAGCTTTTCTGCACTGTTAATGATGTTTTGGGGGAGGGATCGAGACAGACAGGTTTCTGTCTGGAATGGTCCATTTGGGATATGGCTGTAAGATTCCTCACTCCCTAATTCCCTATTTACACAGATACTCACCTTGGTCTGTCCATACCTGGGAGGGAGTGGCCAGATAGAGGAATCTGAGAGCGAGTTGCATGAGCAGCATTTGGGTGGACTAGCTATATGAGTGACCGATTCTGGGATATATTGGGACAACATCATCCACCATTCTTTCTTTCCATGCGGCTGATGTCTGAAGGTGAGTTTCTGTGTCTCAGTCTCCGCATCTCTGTGTCCTGGTGAATTGGAGCTGATTACAGTGTCTGTGTGTGTGTGTGTGTGTAGTTGTGTGTGTGTGTAGTTGAGAGAGAGAGAGAGATTCCAGCCTGAATCCTCCTCTTTCTGTCTCAGTCCTGACTCTTTTCTACAAACCCACCCCACTGCCCCTGTACAGGATTTTTCCCCATGGGCGAGCTGATGGAGGGAAGGTGCTAGAGTCCAACAATGGAGCGAATACAATGTGGGATGGTGAGTATCACATGTTTGTTGTCTCCCTCTGTCTTTCTCCCTCATTCTGACTCAATCTCTCTCTATCTGTGTTTTTCGCTCTCACTGGTTTTATTTCAAACTCTCTCAATCTCTCTCTCTCTAATTTTCTGCCACTTTGTGTTCCTTCTCTCTCTTTATCTTTCTTTCTCTCACTCCGTATTTCTCTCTGCATGATTCTCTGTGTGTCTTTCTCTCTCACTGGCTTTCTCTTGTTCAACCTCTCTCGCAATCTCTCTCTCTCTCTCTCTCTCTTTATGTGTGTGCTTCAATCTCTCTCTGTGATTCTGTGTGTGTCTTTCTCTATCACTGGCTTTCTGGCTCTCTCTCTGGTGTCTGCAATTTCTTTGTGCCTCCATTCTTTCCCACCGCTTTATACCTCCAGTTCGGTTTCTGTCGCTTGCTGTCTTTTCTCTATTGCTCTAATTTCTATCGGTCTTTTCAGTATTTCAATGACTTTTTCTGTCCCTTTCTTTGGCTCCTTCTGATTTTCTGTCCTCTTGAACTTTGCTTCTTTCGTTGCTTTCTGACTTTTTCTCTGCTTTCTGACTCTTTCCCGGTTTCTGCATCTTTCTCAGCTTTTGAATCTTTTTCTGCTTTCTGTCTCTTTCCCTGCCTTCAGTCTCTTTCTCTGCTTTCTGACTCTTTCTCTCTCTTGCTCTGCTTTAGATTAGATTAGAGATACAGCACTGAAACAGGCCCTTCGGCCCACCGAGTCTGTGCCGAACATCAACCACCCATTTATACTAATCCTACACTAATCCCATATTCCTACCAAGCATCCCCACCTGTACCTACACTTCCCAACCACCTACCTACACTAGTGACAATTTATAATGGCCAATTTACCTATCAACCTGCAAGTCTTTTGGCTTGTGGGAGGAAACCGGAGCACCCGGAGAAAACCCACGCAGACACAGGGAGAACTTGCAAACTCCACACAGGCAGTACCCGGAATCGAACCCGGGTCCCTGGAGCTGTGAGGCTGCGGTGCTAACCACTGCGCCACTGTGCCGCCCTTTCTTTGTCTTTCTCTGCTTTCTGTCTCTTTCTCTGCTTTCTGTTTCTTTCTCTGCTTTCTGACTCTTTCTCTGCTTTCTGTCTCTTTCTCTGCTTTCTGTCTCTTTCCCTGCAAATTGTCTCTTTCTCTGCTTTCTGTCACTTTCTCTGCTTTCTGTCTCTTTCTCTGCCTTCAGTCTCTTTTTCTGCTTTCTGTCTCTTTCTCTGCTTTCTGTCACTTTCTCTGCTTTCTGCCTCTTTCTCTGCTTTCTGACTCTTTTTCTGCTTTCTGTCTCTTTCCCTGCTTTCTGTCTCTTTCCCTGCTTTCTGTCACTTTCTCTGCTTTCTGCCTCTTTCTCTGCTTTCTGCCTCTTTCTCTGCTTTCTGACTCTTTTTCTGCTTTCTGTCTCTTTCCCTGCTTTCTGTCGCTGTCTCTGCTTTTTGTCTCTTTCTCTGCTTTCAGTCTCTTTTTCTGCTTTCTGTCTCTTTCTCTGCTTTCTGACTCTTTCTCTGCTTTTTGTCACTTTCTCTGCTTTCTGTCTCTTTCTCTGCTTTCTGTCTCTTCCACTGCTTTCTGTCTCTTTCTCTGCTTTCTGTCTCTTTCACTGCTTTCTGACTCTTTCTCTGCTTTCTGTCTCTTTCTCTGCTTTCTGTCTCTTCCTCTGCTTCCTGACTCTTTCTGTGCTTTCTGTCTCTTTCACTGCTTTCTGACTCTTTCTCTGCTTTCTGTCTCTTTCTCTGCTATCTGACTCTTTCTCTGCTTTCTGTCTCTTTCTCTGCTTTCTGTTTCTTTCTCTGCTTTCTGACTCTTTCTCTGCTTTTTGTCACTTTCTCTGCTTTCTGTCACTTTCTCTGCTTTCTGTCTCTTTCTCTGCTTTCTGACTCTTTCTCTGCTTTCAGTCTCTTTTTCTGCTTTTTTCACTTTCTCTGCTTTCTGTCTCTTTCTCTGATTTCTCTCTCTTTCTCTGCTTTCTGTCTCTTTCTCTGCTTTCTGACTCTTTCTCTGCTTTCTGACTCTTTCTCTGCTTTCTGTCTCTTTCTCTGCTTCCTTTCTCTTTCTCTGCTTTCCACCTGTTTCTGTGATTTCTGACTCTTTCTCTGCTTCCTGACTCTTTCTTTGGTTTCTGCCTCTTTCTCTGCTATCTGACTCTTTCTCTGCTTTCTGTCTCTTTCTCTGCTTTCTGTTTCTTTCTCTGCTTTCTGACTCTTTCTCTGCTTTTTGTCACTTTCTCTGCTTTCTGTCACTTTCTCTGCTTTCTGTCTCTTTCTCTGCTTTCTGTCTCTTTCTCTGCTTCCTTTCTCTTTCTCTGCTTTCCACCTCTTTCTGTGCTTTCTGACTCTTTCTCTGCTTCCTGACTCTTTCTTTGGTTTCTGCCTCTTGCTCTGCTTTCCATCTCTTTCTATGCTTTCTGTCTCTTTCTCTGCTTTCTGTCTCTTTCTCTGCTTTCTGTCTCCTTATCAGCTTTCTGACACTTTCTCTGCCTCACCCCACTACAAATTCCCCTGCGTGTCAAATTACCCATCCCAACCCCCACCCCATCCCCGCCTCCCCCCCACCCACACCCCCCAACTCCTGGGAAATGACTCCCATCTAATTTCTCCTGTGAATTGGTTCCCCCAATCTAACTCCACGCCCAATCCCCACGCCGCCACACCCCCCTCCCTCCCCACTCCCGTCCAGTGAACAGTCCCGTATCTAAACCTTCCATGAACAAACAGTAAATGCCCCTTCCCCAATTCAAATTAAACCCTGGATAAGACCCACCTCCCATTTTCAACCTGAAGAAGAGATCCCCATCGATTTTAAATCCGGTGTAGACCCTCCACACATTTTGAACCTGGAGTAAACCCCGCTCCCTTTTTAAACCTGCAGTAGACTCCCTTCCGATATTAAACCTGGCGTACATCTACGTTCCATTTTAAACCTGGAGAGCGCCTTCCTCCTATTTTAAACTTGCATTAGACCCAGCTCCCATCTTAAACCTGAATACCCCCTCCCAATTGGAACCGGGATGGTCCCACCTCCCATTTGAAAGCGAGAGAATCCCCAGCCCATTTTAAAGCTGGGGACCCCCCCTCCCATTTTCAACTTGGAAAATTGTCCCTCCCATCTTAAACATTACCTAATTCCCTCTGTGAACATCGCCCTCTAATTCTCCCCCTGCCTCCAATGTAAGCACACCTCCCTTTCTAAGTTACCCTCTCGGCCCAGTAAAAGCCACCCGTCTCTACTAATTCCCACTCTGTGTCATCTCCCTGGTGAACATCCCCCCTCTGTGTAACTCCCGTCCCAGTGAACAGCACCCTGTGCAATTCCAATCTCCATCATATTCCTGGGTGTGGCGCCATCTCCCGACAGTCTTTAATTCGTTTTAATTCCGGTCTGGATAGGCCGCTGGAATTCTATCAAATGGTTCTCAGGCCCCTGGCACCTTTAACTGGTTCTGGCCAAACACAGGGCCAAGCAGAGAGCAAGGACCCGAAGAGGCCTTCTAGCATTCTGAGCCTTTTATGCACAGCAAGATCGCAGCCCCAAACACATCCCTCCTTGTAGAAATGTGCTTCATCTGTTCTCCCCATCACCCCCGTTAGCATCAGTGAATCAGACTGAGGTGCACACACACACACACACACACACACACACACACACACACACACACACACACACACACTGGTTGGAACAGGGACAGACGAGGTCATTCAGCCCTTTGAACTTGTCCAACCGATGTTAGATCAAGGCTGATCTTTCCCCTCCCCCATCGGACCACAAGAAGTCAGGCAGAGACAGTCGGGGAGTGGATGCACAGAGAGGCAAAGAAACGCTGGGCTGGGCTTGGTATTGGTGCCAAAAGAATAAACCACGGTGGGGGCAGCTGGTTCAGCATCTCTCTGCTATTTTACCTCCATTGGAAGGAGAACTCGGAAGAGATGGAAAGTAGGATCCAGGGGTACACTCACCCTGTACAATATCATGGCAGCGAGTTCAAATCCATCCCCAGAGAGAGGAACAGAGGCACAGAAAACAGGGATCCAGGGATCAGGACAGAACTGACTGAGGGAGAGAGGGAGAGAGAAACAAATGGAGAAGGAGCTGGAGAATCAAAGAGAGGCAGGGAGTCAGAAACAGTGAGAGAAACTAAGAGCAGAGGGCAGAAATACCAAGAACGACAGATGGAGAGATGCCGAGACAGAAAGATGTCGAGCAGCAGATACAAAGTAAGGTGTAGATTCAGAATAGAGAGGGCTGTCTCGGGAAATGTGGGATAAATGCAGAGATAATCTTGCAGGAAATGATATGTGGAATTGAGTGAGAGAGAAATGCACTGAGAGACAGATAACGATGCAAAGAGTCGCAGAGAGAGAGAAAGAAAGGGGAAACTTGTGAGATCCAAGACAGAGGAAGAGATATAAAGGAATTTAAGAGATTCAGAGATCGGGATTTCAAGATTAGATTAGACATACAGCACTGAAACAGGCCCTTCGGCCCACCGAGTCTGTGCCGAACATCAACCACCCATTTATACTAATCCTACACTAATCCCATATGCCTACCAAACATCCCCACCTGTACCTAAATTTCCCTACCACCTACCGATACTAGTGACAATTTATAATGGCCAATTTACTTATCAACCTGCAAGTCTTTTGGCTTGTGGGAGGAAACCGGAGCACCCGGAGAAAACCCACGCAGACACAGGGAGAACTTGCAAACTCCACACAAGCAGTACCCGGAATCGAACCCGGGTTCCTGAAACTGTGAGGCTGCGGTGCTAACCACTGCGCCACTGTGCACAGTTCACACTGTGTGTGAAGAAACTAAGCGATTAACAAGGAGGGAAAGGTCAGAGAAATAATCGTAGCAAGAGATGGAAAGAGGGAAATATATGCGATTACATTGGCTGTTCTGGGACAGTGCTTCTCAAGCTATTTGCTTCAGAAGCCCCTCCAGTGCCCTCCCTTGTGGGAGGGCCCCGTTTCCCAAAGCACAAGATCAAAATACTGCGAATGCTGGAAATCTGAAATAAAAATCGTACTGGAAACATTGAGCCTTTGATTTTATATCAGCCACAAAAACACAAGGTCTTTGTATTTATTGCTATTTTACTCTCTGGTTAAAGCTCTTTTCTGAGAATTCCACTTGCCAAAAGATTCTCCCTCTGCATCGTCAAAGCTCCAACTTTTGGAAAGATTCTCCTGAGGAATAAGAGAAATAAAAAATGATTAAAACAAAGCAAAACATTGTTGAACATCAAACAAACACAGCAAGAGCCCACGGCTCTTTCTCTCACTCACTGACATAAACAATCTCTCAGTGACTCCCCATCTTACAAATACATCCCTCGATACAGAGAATGTATTACATTGCTGTAATTTACAGACAGGCATTTGCAGCAATCAGCTCCACTCTGTTCCCAGACACTGTGAAGTTCTGTTTTAAAAGAAAACTGAAATTAACGTGCCAACACTTAATCACTGCCCCAGCGTTTAATTTAACTAAAAGTCGAGACACCCTCAAGAGTGAGAGATGTGGTTTGCAGGGTTGCGGTGGACTGTGGAGCTTTTCTGCAGGGACTGGGAGCTGGGTAGTGAGTAAACATTGCAGATCACCCCAGAGCCTGTGTGTCTCAAAGAACAAGAACAAAGAAAATTACAGCACACGAACAGGCCCTTCGGCCCTCCAAACCTTCGCCGATCCAGAGCCTCGAACTAAACATGTCGCCTAATTTCTAAGGGTCCGTATCTCTTTGCTTCCAGCCCATTCATGTATCTGTCTAGATACATCTTAAAAGACGCTATCATGCCCGCGTCTACCACCTCCGCTGGCAACGCATTCCAGGCACCCACCACCCTCTGCGTAAAGAACTTTCCACGCATATCGCCCCTAAACTTTGCCCCTCTCACTTTGAACTCGTGACCCCAAGTAATGGAATCCCCCACTCTGGGAAGAAGCTTCTTGCTATCCACCCTGCCTATACCGCTCATGATTTTGTACACCTCAATCAGGTCCCCCCAACCTCCATCTTTCTAATGAAAATAATCCTAATCTACTCAACCTCTCTTCATAGCTTGCGCCCTCCATACCAGGCAACATCCTGGTGAACCTGCTCTGCATCCTCTCCAAAGCATCTGCATCCT
Source organism: Heterodontus francisci (assembly GCF_036365525.1). Taxonomy (NCBI): domain Eukaryota; kingdom Metazoa; phylum Chordata; class Chondrichthyes; order Heterodontiformes; family Heterodontidae; genus Heterodontus; species Heterodontus francisci. Next base: position 569,716 of record NW_027140486.1, read on the forward strand.
TTTGGTAATGTGGTGACCAGAACTGCACGCAGTATTCCAAATGTGGCCGAACCAAAGTCTATGCAAATGTAACATGACCTGCCAACACTTGTACTCAATACACCTTCCGATGAAGGAAATCATGCCGTATGCCTTCTTGACCACTCTATTGACCTGCGTTGCCACCTTCAGGGAGCAATGGACCTGAACACCCAAATCTCTCTGCACATCAATTTTCCCCAGGACTTTTCCATTTACTGTATAGTTCACTCTTGAATTGGATCTTCCAAAATGCATCACCTCGCATTTGCCCGGATTGAACTCCATCTGCCATTTCTCTGCCCAACTCTCCAATCTATCTATATTCTGCTTTATTCTCTGACAGTTCCCTTCACTATCTGCGACTCCAACAATCTTAGTGTCGTCTGCAAACTTGCTAATCAGACCACCTATACTTTCCTCCAAATCATTTATGTATATCACAAACAACAGTGATCGCAGCACGGATCCCTGTGGAACACCACTGGTCACACGTCTCTATTTTGAGAAACTCCCTTCCACTGCTACTCTATGTCTCCTGTTGCCCAGCCAGTTCTTTATCCATCTAGCTCGTACACCCTGGACCCCATGCGACTTCACTTTCTCCATCAGCCTACCATGGGAAACCTTATCAAACGCCTTACTGAAGTCCATGTATATGACATCTACAGTCCTTCCCTCATCAATCAACTTTGTCACTTCCTCAAAGAATTCTATTAAGTTGGGAAGACATGACCTTCCCTGCACAAAACCATGTTGCCTATCACTGATAAGCCCGTTTTCTTCCAAATGGGAATAGATCCTATCCCTCAGTATCTTCTCCAGCAGCTTCCCTACCACTGACGTCAGGCTCACCGGTCTATAATTACCTGGATTATCCCTTCTACCCTTCTTAAACAAGGTGACAACATTAGCAATTCTCCAGTCCTCCGGGACCTCACCCGTGTTTAAGGATGCTGCAAAGATATCTGTTAAGGCCCCAGCTATTTCCTCTCTCGCTTTCCACAGTAACCTGGGATAGATCCCATCCGGACCTGGCGACTTGTCCACCTTAATGCCTTTTAGAATACCCAACACTTCCTCCCTCCTTATGCCGACTTGACCTAGAGTAATCGAACATCTGTCCCTAACCTCAACATCATGTCCCTCTCCTCGTTGAATACCGATGCAAAGTACTCATTTCGAATCTCACCCATTTTCTCTGACTCCACGCATAACTTTCCTCCTTTGTCCTTGAGTGGGCCAATCCTTTCTCTAGTTACCCTCCTGCTCCTTATATATGAATAAAAGGCTTTGGGATTTTCCTTAACCCTGTTTGCGAAAGATATTTCATGACCCCTTTTAGCCCTCTTAATTCCTCGTTTCAGATTGGTCCGACATTCCCGATATTCTTCCAAAGCTTCGTCTTTCTTCAGCCTCCTAGACCTTATGTATGCTTCCTTTTTCCTCTTAGCTAGTCTCACAAATTCACCTGTTATCCATGGTTCCCTAATCTTGCCATTTCTACCCCCCATTTTCACAGGAACATGTCTCTCCTGCACGCTAATCAACCTCTCTTTAAAAGACTCCCACATATCAAATGTGGATTTCCCTTCAAACTGCTGCTCACAATCTACATTCCCCAGCTCCTGCCGAATTTTGGTATAGTTGGCCTTCCCCCAATTTAGCACTCTTCCTTTAGGACCACTCTCATCTTTGTCCATGAGTTTTCTAAAACTCACGGAATTGGGATCACTATTCCCAAAGTAGTCCCCTACTGAAACTTCAACCACCTGGCCGGGCTCATTCCCCAACACCAGGTCCAGTATGGCCCCTTCCCGAGTTGGACTATTTACATACTGCTCTAGAAAACCCTTCTGAATGCTCCTTACAAATTCTGCTCCATCTAGAACTCTAACACTAAGTGAATCCCTGTCAATGTTGGGAAAATTAAAATCTCCTATCGCCACCACCCTGTTGCTCCTACATCTTTCCATAATCTGTTTACATATTTGCACCTCTATCTCACGCTCGCTGTTGGGAGGCCTGTAGTACAGCCCCAACATTGTTACCGCACCCTTCCTATTTCTGAGTTCTGCCCATATTGCCTCACTGTTCGAGTCCTCCATTGTGCCCTCCTTCAGCACAGCTGTGATATTCTCTTTGACCAGTAATGCAACTCCTCTACCACTTTTACCTCCCTCTCTATCCCGCCTGAAGCATCGATATCCTGGGATATTTAGTTGCCAATCATGCCCTTCCCTCAACCAAGTCTCAGTAATCGCAATAACATCATACTCCCAGGTACTAATTCAAGCCCTAAGTTCATCTGCCTTACCTACTACACTTCTTGCATTTAAACAAATGCACCTCAGACCACCAGTCCCTTTGCGTTCATCATCTGCTCCCTGCCTACTCTTTCCCTTAGTCACGCTGACTTCATTATCTAGTTCCTTACAGGCTTTAGTTACTACCTCCTTACTGTCCACTGACCTCCTCATTTGGTTCCCATCCCCCTGCCACATTGGTTTAAACCCTCCCCAACAGCATTAGCAAAAGCACCCCCAAGGACATTGGTTCCAGTCCAACCCAGGTGTAGACCGTCCAATTTGTAATAGTCCCACCTCCCCCAGAACCCGTCCCAAAATTCTGAACCCCTCCCTCCTGCACCATCTCTCAAGCCACGCATTCATCCTGACTATTCTTTCATTTCTACTCTGACTATCACGTGGCACTGGTAGCAATCCTGAGATTACTACCTCTGAGGTCCTACTTTTTAACTTGGCTCCGAACTCCCTAAATTCTGCTTGTAGGACCTCATCCCGTTTTTTACCTATATCATTGGTGCCTATGTGCACAACGACAACTGGCTGTTCACCCTTTGGGCGGCACAGTGATGCAGTGGTGAACACCGCAGTCTGACAGCTCCAGCGACCCGGGTTCAATTCTGGGTACTGCCTGTGTGGAGTTTGCAAGTTCTCCCTGTGTCTGCGTGGGTTTCCTCCGGGTCCTCCGGTTTCCTCCCACATGCCGAAAGACTTGCAGGTTGATAGTTAAATTGGCCATTATAAATTGCCCCTTGTATAGGTAGGTGGTCGGGAAATATAGGGACGGGTGGGGATGTGGTAGGAATATGGAATTAGTGTAGGATTAGTATAAATGGGTGGTTGATGGTCGGCACCGACTCGGTGGGCCGAAGGGCCTGTTTCTGTGCTGTATCTCTAAACTAAACTAAACTAAACCTCCCCCTTCAGAATGTTCTGCAGCCGATCTGAGACATCCCTGACTCGTGCACCTGGGAGGCAACATACCATTCGGGAGTCTCGTTTTCGACCACAGAATCGCCTATCTACTCCCCTTACAATCGAATCCCCTATGACTATAGCCCTTCCACTCTTTTTCCTGCCCTTCTGAACGGCAGAGCCAGCCACGGTGCCATGAACCTGGCTACTGCTGCCTTCCCCTGGTGAGCCATCTCCCTCAACAGTATCCAAAACGGTATACATGTTTTGGAGGGAGATGACCGTTTACCCTGTTTACCCTGTTACTTCCAGCTGTTTCTCTCTCTCTATCTCTGTCTTTCTCCAATTCTCTGTGTGTGTCTCTACATTGTTTCTGCCTCATTGTAAAGATACACAAACACTGCTGACCACATCCCCTGTCCCGTAGAAGGTGAGAGAGTGAAATCCACATTCTGAGCCCTGAAAACCTGAATTCAAATATCCCCCAGGTGTTACATTTCATTGTCAAATTCAGCCATCAGCCTAAAAGACCGACATTATTCAGGAATGATAACAAGCCTTTCCAAAACTTTGCCTTTCGGCCACTGTCTGAAGGTGATTTTCTGTGTTTCAGTCTGTATGTCCAAATGAATTGTAACTGATTACAGTGTGGGTGTGTGTGTGAGACAGAGAGTCCTGCTTTAATCCCCCTCTTGTTGTCCCAGATTTAACCCTTTCCCCCAATTCCAACCCCAATGTCCCCCTTCCCCAGGGTTTTTCACCGACCCACCCCCCCCTCCAACCCCCATCATGGACGAGCTGATGGACAGAAGGGGAGAGAGTCCAACGATGGATCACAGACCGTGTGGGATGCTGAGTACTAAATCTTTAATGTCCCTCACTGTCTTTCCCCTTCTATCTCTCTTTGTGTGTCTCTTTCCCCTTCGTTGTGCCTCTTTCTTTACCTGGCTTTCCTTCTTTCTGTCTCTCTTTCGCACTGTCTGGCTTTCTTTTCTCTCTGGTTCTCTCTCACTCTCTCTGGCGTTCCCTGTTTTGTCTTTCTTTCTTACTTTCTTTTTCTGGCTTTCTTTATTTCTCTCTCACTCTCAGGAAACAGTTGCCTTGCAGTCTGAGCTCAATTCACTCAGTCCACAATTAACCTATCAGCCCTTAAAGCATTGTTTTCGAAGAAAGATAGAAGGAATCACAGAACAGCTTTTATAAGAGCAAGTTTTGTTTTCGGAGCAGATCTGTGGAACTGAGAATGGAATCAATGGATGTGGAAGAGAGAGTGTGGTTGCTGTTCCACCTCCTGTCGTGCAGGGAGCTCTCTTACAATCATCCTGCCCACTTTCTGTCGGGCTCTGTAAAAGTGAAATCTTCCTGCTGCCCCGCTGTCCTTCGCTGTGTGTGACCACGAGCCGCACACCCTCAACAGTGGATTTCCGGTCATCCAGCTGTCAGTCACCTCTTTGCTGCTGCTACTGTTGGGCGTGTGTAACCTCCCCCCTGCCAGTGCATTTTGGGGCATCCAACAGTCAGTCACCTCTTGGAAGTTCGGGATAAATATTGCATTCATCGACTGAAAACACTGGGACACTCTCTGTGCTGATCGCAATTGTTTTGTTTATTCATTAATTGAACAATTGATGCAACTGGATATTTCACCGCACTCTTGAACCACTTTCTGACCTTGGACTGAATCACCACAGAAATAAATGTGTTTGGGGAGCAACGTAAGTTCAGCAACATCCATCCGACTTGTTGGAATATACATTCGGAGAGCCTGCAATATAAGAGATCTCTTCCTGCAATGTTGTAATATAAGAAATGTGTAACAAATAACAACCACAGAAACATGAAATTATCGGATATGGTGAAGAGTAAAATGACAGATTTCCTTCTACTCTCCATCTCTGGGTCACTGTGATTCTCCCCCTTGCTCTCATCCCTCAGTCCCTTCCGGACTCAACTGGTCACAGAAATGTGTCTGACTGTCAGAGCGTTGAGGAACAGAATTAAAGCGATTGGATGCAATAGGGTTAACATCATTTCAAACCTGTCAAATTACACTGATCCTGGATCACTAAAATAGCATGTCTTTGGAAAACACAAGCATGATATATTGCTGATGATCTCTGCAGGCTGATATACGAAATAAAAGCGGACGTTTTCTAAACTGAGCAGAATGCAGATTGCTGATAGAACCACAGTCTCAATTTTCTTGGTGCAATATCTTCCTTTCAGCTTCCAGCAACAAATGGCCACAAATTGATCAAAGGAGAAAGTGATGGTGAAGCAGACAGAAAAGTCTCTGGCAGCACCAGCCAGGGCAGTGGTCAGTATAAACACAGGGGTGATATCCAGGAAAGATATTGGAAAGTATTAAGAATTGATACGGTTCATTATCACGGCAGTAATAATGAGCAGTAGATCCACCTTTGCCATGGGCACCAGGTAGCCACTGGGACAGGTGGAGAGGCCGCAATTTCCGCGGTTTAGCATCACAGTCGCCAGTAAATTAACTGTAAGAGAGAGAAGGGAAAAGGGACTCGAATTACCAATCAAACATTCTGTGTGTCTGAGCCAAAGATTAAGGGAATGACTTTAGTACCAAAAACAGGTTTATTGGAAGCCGGTAAGAGGTAGAAATTAATAAGCAAATCACAACTGACCTCCAAGCCACCCAGTTCTGGATTTAACCGAGCCGGAACAGGGAGGGGCAGACAACTGCTCACAGGGGGCACGTTGGAAACGCGAATATTTAAATTAGACTGGAATTTTCTGATTTAATCTGTTTTCGACATGTAACTCTGGCCCCTGGTTATCCCCATCATACCACACACCGCAAAAAAAAAAAAACAGTATTGGCAGAGTCAGAACTGACACTCACTCTAGGATCAGACACTTACCCTCCAGCAAGATTGGATTCTCCCCAGGATCAGACACTTCCCATCCACCAAGATTGGATATCCCCTGAGATTGGATTCTCCCCAGGATGAGACACTTCCCCTCCAGCAAGATTGGAGACTCCCTGAGATTGGATTCGCCCCAGGATCAGACACATCCCCTCCACAAAGATTGGATATCCCCTGAGATTGGATTCTCCCCAGGATCAGACACTTCCCCTCCACCAAGATTGGATATCCCCTGAGATTGGATTCTCCCCAGGATCAGAACACCCACCCTGATCTGACATCCCACCTCCCCTGCATTTGAACCCTGGGATCAGATTCCCTCCCAGAGTTTTATCACACCCACTAAGCAGGACATGGCACTCACAAACCCCGCCCGGGAATCGAAATTCGTGGATCAGAAGTCCCGCAGGGATTCGACCACCCACACGGGACTGCAACACCACCTGTGGATCGGACATCCCGGGTGTCAGGACCTGCACATCAAGTCTGGAGTCAGGCACTCCTCTTGCCCCATCTACCTTTCCGTACCCGGATCACATGGGAGATCACTACTCACGTTTGGGAATCACTCTTCCTCCCCCCAGACCCTTCCCTGGCCCAGTTGTCAGACCACACTCCAGTATGGGAGACCCCTCCCGCTGTTGGGAATCACTCTCCCTCCTCCAGAAACTTCCCTCTCCCAGGTGTCAGTCCACACTCCAGTTTGGGAGACCCCTCCCACTTTGAGAATCACTCTCCCTCCTCCGGACCCTTACCTGTCCCAGTTTTCAGACCACACTCCAGCATGGGAGACCCCACCCGCTGTTGGGAATGACTCTCCCTCCTCCAGAAACTTCCCTCTCCCAGGTGTCAGTCCACACTCCAGTTTGGGAGACCCCTCCCACTTTGAGAATCACTCTCCCTCCTCCAGACACTTCTCTGTCCCAGGTGTCAGACCACAATCCAGCATGGGAGACCCCACCCGCTGTTGGGAATCACTCTCCCTCCTCCAGACCCTTCCCTGTTCGAGGTGTCAGTCCACTCTCCAGCTTGGGAGACCCCTCCCGCTGTTGGGAATCACTCTCCCTCCCCCAGTTCTTTCTGTGTCCCAGTTGTCAGACCACATTCCAGCTTGGGTGACCCCTCGCACTGTTGGAAATCACTTTCCCTCCTCCAGACACTTCTTTGTCCCAGTTGTCAGACCACACTCCAGCTTGGAAATGCCCTCTGTGTCATTCCACACAGGACAGAGGGGCTTCTTGTACGGACTGCTCTTGCACGCTCTCTACCTGCTCGCCATCATCTAGCACCCGGACACACCATGACTGTCCATGCTGCCATCTGGCGGCTAGGTGAATACACAGTGGAGGTGTCTCGATGCAGCAGTCCTCACCTTTCAGATCAGGAGATTGTTGCATAACGAATTCCCGTGCAATAAGCTTTTCCATAGATTCATGGGCTCCCAGGACACCTATACTTTCTGCAGCCTGGACGAGGTCATGCATCATGTTTATTTGGAGTGTGCAAGTTTGCAGCCCCAATTTGAAATTAGTGGTGCTGTTCCTCCATTCTTAGCTCCAATTCATCCCTGCAACTTTCACTCTTGGGCACGCGGGGCGGTGGGGTTTAGGTACAGGAGGAAGATCTGCCTTCTGTCTGCTCCTGGCCGTGGCCAAGATGGCAACTCACAGGTTTTGTCAGCGGGCCATGGGGAGGCGAGGTGAAGTTGGTTTTGTCTGCACTGACTGTCTGTCCGCTTCAGAAGTTATGTTTGCAACCATGTATCTCTGGAGAAGAAACATGTGGTGCCCATCGGATCACCTGAGGCCTTCCACGGTACTTTCGTTTGAATTGTGTTTTATTTGTCTCTTAGATTAGATATATAGTAAAGCGCGCTCTAGACTGTCCCATTAAACCTGAGGATAACAAAGAACAAAGAACAAAGATAATTACAGCACAGGAACAGGCCCTTAGGCCCTCCAAGCCTGCGCCGTTCCAGATCCTCTCTCTAAACATGTCGCCTATTTTCTAAGGTTCTGTATCTCTTTTCTTCCTGCCCATTCATGTATCTATCTAGATACATCTTAAAAGACTCCATCGTGCCCGCATCTACCACCTCCGCTGGCAATGCATTCCAGGTGCCCACCACCCTCTGTGTAAAGAACTTTCCACGCATATCCCCCCTAAACTTTTCCCCTTTCACTTTGAACTCGTGTCCTCTAGTAATTGAATCCCCCACTCTGGGAAAAAGCCTCTTGCTATCCACCCTGTCTATACCTCTCATGATTTTGTACACCTCAATCAGGTACCCCCTCAACCTCCGTCTTTCTAATGAAAATAATCCTAATCTACTCAACCTCTCTTCATAGCTAGCGCCCTCCATTCCAGGCAACATCCTGGTGAACCTCCTCTGCACCCTCTCCAAAGCATCCACATCCTTTTGATAATGTGGCGACCAGAACTGTACGCAGTATTCCAAATGTGGCCGAACCAAAGTCCTATACAACTGTAACATGACCTGCCAACTCTTGTACTCAATGCCCCGTCCGATGAAGGAAAGCATGCCGTATGCCTTCTTGACCACTCTATTTACCTGCGTTGCCACCTTCAGGGAACAGTGGACCTGAACACCCAAATCTCTCTGGACATCAATTTTCCCCAGGACTTTTCCATTTACTGTATAGTTCACTCTTGAATTGGATCTTCCAAAATGCATCACCTCGCATTTGCCCTGATTGAACTCCATCTGCCATTTCTCTGCCCAACTCTCCAATCTATCTATATTCTGCTGTATTCTCTGACAGTCCCCTTCACTATCTGCTACTCCACCAATCTTAGTGTCGTCTGCAAACTTGCTAATCAGTCCACCTATACTTTCCTCCAAATCATTAATGTATATCACAAACAACATTGGTCCCAGCACGGATCCCTGTGGAACACCACTGGTCACACGTCTCCATTTTGAGAAACTCCCTTCTACTGCTACTCTCTGTCTCCTGTTGCCCAGCCAGTTCTTTATCCATCTAGCTAGTACACCTTGGACCCCAAGCGCCTTCACTTTCTCCATCAGCCTGCCATGGGGAACCTTATCAAACGCCTTACTGAAGTCCATGTATATGACATCGACAGCCCTTCCCTCATCAATCAACTTTGTCACTTCCTCAAAGAATTCTATTAAGTTGGTAAGACATGACCTTCCCTGCACAAAACCATGTTGCCTATCACTGATGAGCCCATTTTCTTCCAAATGGGAATAGATCCTATCCCTCAGTATCTTCTCCAGCAGCTTCCCTACCACTGACGTCAGGCTCACCGGTCTATAATTACCTGGATTATCCCTGCTACCCTTCTTAAACAAGGGGACAACATTAGCAATTCTCCAGTCCTCCGGGACCTCACCCGTGTTTAAGGATGCTGCAAAGATATCTGTTAAGGCCCCAGCTATTTCCTCTCTCGATTCCCTCAGTATCCTGGGATAGATCCCATCCGGACCTGGGTACTTGTCCACCTTAATGCCCTTTAGAATACCCAACACTTCCTCCCTCCTTATGCCGACTTGACCTAGAGTAATCAAACATCTGTTCCTAACCTCAACATCCGTCATGTCCCTCTCCTCGGTGAATACCGATGCAAAGTACTCGTTTAGAATCTCACCCATTTTCTCTGAGTCCAAGCATAACATTCCTCCTTTGTCCTTTAGTGGGCCAATCCTTTCTCTAGTTACCCTCTTTCTCCTTATATATGAATAAAAGGCTTTGGGATTTTCCTTAACCCTGTTTGCTAAAGATATTTCATGACCCCTTTTAGCCCTCTTAATTCCTCGTTTCAGATTGGTCCGACATTCCCGATATTCTTTCAAAGCTTCGTCTTTCATCAGCCGCCTAGACCTTATGTATGCTTCCTTTTTCCTCTTAGCTAGTCTCACAATTTCACCTGTCATCCATGGTTCCCTAATCTTGCCATTTCTATCCCTCGTTTTCACAGGAACATGTCTCTCCTGCACGCTAATCAACCTCTCTTTAAAAGCCTCCCAAATATCACATGTGGATTTACCTTCAATCAGCTGCTCCCCATCTACATTTCCCAGCTCCTGCCGAATTTTGGTATAGTTGGCCTTCCCCCAATTTAGCACTCTTCCTTTCGGACCACTCTCGTCTTTGTCCATGAGTATTTTAAAGCTTACGGAATTGTGATCACTATTCCCAAAGTAGTCCCCTACTGAAACTTCAACCACCTGGCCGGGCTCATTCCCCAACACCAGGTCCAGTATGGCCCCTTCCCGAGTCGGACTATTTACATACTGCTCTAGAAAACCCTCCTGGATGCTCCTTACAAATTCTGCTCCATCTGGACCTCTAACACTAAGCGAATCCATGGTTGGAAGATGCTGAACAGATTAGGTACAGATCGAACCACCAATTAACACGGCTTCATTATAAATTCCCAGGTCAGGTACAGACTGCCTGAACACTATCTGTCCAGCATTTCCAAGGATGCCCTCGGAGTGTTTGGGGGCTGAATAGATGTTTTGCATTTTTCTTGCACTGCGATGCCTCTATCTTTTAACAGTCTGTGAATATAATGGGACAAGTGATTGGGATTGAATATGTTTAATTGAGCTTAGTGTTAGTTTGGGGAATCTATTCAATTATATTTAGTAACGTAAGAAATATTCATGGGGAATTGTGTAACTTTGTGTCCTTAGCTCAAAAGAAGCTGAGATCTATTTTCCAACTGAGTAATATTAATTCCAGTCACTGAGCAGCATCATTAACCATTTACAATCTGGCTCTTCTTATATATTTATATCCAGGTGTTGGACAGATTTATATTAAAACCCACACAAACAAATGAATATGATCATTGGAATAACTATTGGGAATTAAAGATGAAACCAATCTCTCAATCTGACAAGGGCAATGTGAAGTGGGAACTGATTTGTTTACAGATTTAGAATTATTCCCACGATGCGTATGTAATCCTTTCATTCGAGTGGATATACTTTCAATCCAATTCTCAGACTAAGCTCAGGACTCACACATGGACACTGACCCAAATAACTGGTCAGATTACATAAAAATATCAGAACTGGGGAAATCAGACATTTCTATTGCTTTAACATCATGGTTCCCTCACAGGATTTTTGCAATAATCTGAAACATGTCCTCTGCTCAGTATTTAATTAAAGTAATGGTCAGCGCAGATAAATTTACTAAACATATTAACTATATTGTGCAACACTGCCTCTGATCAACGAGCTGAAGGTGGTGGGAGCATCAGCCACTGCATGTTCTCCTGGAGGACACCTACCATCCTGACGTGGACATATATCACCTTGACTGCCGCTGGTTCAAAATTCTGGAACTCCCATCCTAACAACACTGTGGGTGTACCTAAACCATAAGGATTGCAGTGGTTCAAGAAGGTGGCTCAGCATCACCTTCTCAAGGGAGATTTGATATGGACAATAACTGCAGGCATAGCCAGTGACATCCAGTGAAGGAATGAAAATAATTATGGTACACTGAAAGAGAGAGTCTTTTTTTCTGAGGCAGCGACGTCGTCCAACACTGCACCAATGTTGTACAAGGATGGTTAGTGAAAGTACAAGTGATGGCAGTGATATACCTGGATGACCAGTGACGGTAAATTTGTCAGTGATATAACTGCAAGGGTAGTGGCAACACGGTTGAGACCTGTGCTGCATCTGCAAGAGTAATAACAGTATAATAGCGCTCCATCATATATCTGGATGATTAGCAACATAAGAAGTGAGGTCAGTCATATATCTGTACTGATATTTACCGCAAAGGTAAGGTCAGTGATATATCTGAATGGCTATTTACAGTAAAGGTGAGGTCAGTGATATATCTGAATGGGTATTTAAAGTAAAAGTGAGGCCAATGATATATCTGGATTGGTATTTGGAGTAAAAGTGAGGCCAGCGATTTATCTGGATTGGTATTTAGAGTAAAAGTAAGGTCAGTGATATATCTGGATAGGTATTTACAGTAATCGTGAGGTCAGTGATATATATGGATTGGCTTTTATAATATTAGTGAGATCAACAATAAATCTGGATTAGTTTGTATAATATAAATGGGGTCAGTTATGTATCTGGATAGGTTTTTTCAGTAAGTATGAGATCAGTGATATTTCTGGATTGATATTTAGAGTAAAAAAGAGGTCACCGATATATCTGGGTGCCATTTCCGGTAAATGTGAGGTGAGTGATGTACATGGATAGGGATTTCAGGGAAAAGTGATGTCAATGGTTTTAAAGGGTGGTGATAGTACAAGAGATGTTGAGAGTGTTCAGCAACCGGGTGCAGTGAGACAGGGACACCAGCAGATGGAGATGGTGAAATAAAAACAAGAAATGCTGGAACCACTCAGCAGGTCTGGCAGCATCTGTGGAAAGAGAAGCAGACTTAACGTTTCGGGTCAGTGACCCTTCTTCGGATTTAGATGGTGAGATGGGCAGTTACTGCAGTGAGACAGAGACATCAGCAGATGCAGATAGTGAGCGTGGCTCAGTTACTGCAGTGAAACAGGGACACCAGCAAATGGAGATGTTGTGAGGGGACAGGAACTGAGTGTAGTGAGACGGGGGCACCAGCAGATGGAGATTATGTCTGGCGGGGGTAAATGCAGTGAGGAAGTCACGCCTGCAGATGGAGATGGTGAGAGGAGGGCACTAAATGCATTTTGATAGGGCAACCAGCAGATGCAAGTGATGAGAGCGGTTCAGTAACTGCAGTAAGACAGGGACACCAGCAGATGGAGATGGTGAAAGGAGGACACTAACTGCAGTGTGACAGGGTCACCAGCAGATGAAGATGGTAAGATGGGGAAGTAACTGAGTGCAGTTAGACAAGGACACCAGCCTATTGAGTTTGTGAGAGGGGCAGTAACTGCAGTGAGTCACGGTCACCAGCAGGTGGCGATTTTGATAATGGGCAGTAACTGCAGTGAGGCAGGGACACCAGCAAATGGAGATGTTGAGGGGGCAGGAACTGCAGTGAGACAGGGATACCAGCAGATGGAGATGGTGAGAGTGGGCAGTAAGTGCAGGCAGACAGGCACACCATCAGATGGAGATGTTGAGTGTGTGGCTTTACGCCTCTGTTTAATAATAGCGTGGCTTAAAAACTAAGATGTGCAGTGTGGCACAGCTGCACATTTTCGCCAGGGAACAGCAGGAGAAGTGATGTGTGCAAGAAAAAAATCAAAAAACAAATCAACCGATTTGAACTAGGAGGAGAGACACCAGCAAAGGATGTTTGCCTTGAAGGAAGATAATTTTTTTCAGCACATGTTCTACATTAACCAACAGGCTTGGATAATTCCCTAAAGAACAAAACAACAAAACCTTGTGATGAGAACATTTGTATTGCATGTGGCAGCAAACATTGCTTTTCATTACTTCCAATCTCAGAGTCTTTGCTTCAAGATTGATTCTCTCCTGACGGATTGTGTCTTCTGGAATTCGCATTAAAGTTTCAACTAAAATCTACCAATATTAAAATCAAAATAATAGACCTGTCGTTATAATCTATATTGAAGGAACTGTGCGATGCCTGCTGCAGCTGAAGTGCTTTGAATGTCTATCAAGTAAAGACTGTTCATCAAATCCGTGTGTAGAAATCGATTGGCATCTGATTGCTCATATATAGACACGTCATAAACCAAGACCGTAACTCACAAAGATTTGCAACCCTGTTATTTATTTATTCTTAATGAACAGCCTTTTTCAGACATTTTTTACAACTGTTTAACCGTTAGTTTTTCAATGTATGTGCATGAGTAGGGGAGTTCGAATACATGATAAGTTACAACTTCTTTAGATATAAATTTAACTTAATAGTGTTGAGATTTAGTTTATTACTAAATAGTTCATTTGTTATCTAAAATACCTGGTTTCATCCAGTTTTATTCTAGGGTTGGTAAAGTGATTAATTTGGCTTTTTTACGCTTAGCCGGGAAAACTTTAATAATATGCTGTGGCCTATGGAGTAATGGGACAGAATTGACAGTGCATTTCTCCCACCACTGTCGTAACAGAGGGATAGTGATAGCGAGAGAGTAGCGGATAGATAGAACGTGTCAGGGGATCCTGACACACTCTCGAAGTCACGCGAAAGTAGGAAGGGTGCGGTAGGAACCTATAGTTACAATATAAGGCCAATGACACTGAGACTTGTTACTGAACGAGTAATCCAGAGATCTAGGACAATGCCTGAGGGACACAGGTTCAGAACCCACCTGGGCAGCTGCTGGAATTTAAATACAATTGCTAAGTACAATTGATTAATTTAAAAATCAGGAATTGAAATATTGTCTCAGTAATGATGCCACGAAACTATCATTGATTGTCATAAAAACCCAGCTGGTTTTTAACGTCCTCTAGGGAAGGAAGTCCGCCGTCCTTACCTGGTCCAGCCTACCAGGTTGACACACCATTCTGAGGTGTGTCTGATGCTTCTACTGGCATGCCCTCCTGCACTCTTCATTGAACCAGGGTTGGTCCCCTGGCTTGATGATAATGGTAGAGTGGGAGTTGTGCCAGGCCATGAGGTTATAGATTGTGGCTGAGTAAAATTATGCTGCTGCTGATGGCTCACAGCACCTCATCGATGCTCAGTTTAGCGTTTCTATGTGTGTTCAAAATCTATCCCATTTAGCACAGTGGTAGTGCCACACAACACGATGGAGGGTATCCTCAATGTGAAGGCGGGACTTTGTCTCCACAAGGACAGTGTTATGGTCACTCCGACCAATATTGTCATGGACAAATGCATCTGTGACATGTAGATTGGTGAGTACGAGGTCAAGGAGGCTTCTCTCTCTTGTTGGTTCTCTCAGCAGCTGCCACAGACCCAGTCTAGCAGTTATGTCCTTTAGGACTTGGCCAGATCGGTCAGTAGTGGTGCCCTACTGAGCCACTCTTGGTGATGGTCATTGAAGTCCCTCACTCAGAGTACATTCTGTGTCCTTGCCACCCTCAGTGTCTCCACCAAGTGATGTTTAACATGAAAAACCATTAATCTTCAGCCGAGTTGGGGTGGTAGGTGGTAAGCAGCTGGAGGTTTCCTTGCCTCTGTTTGACCTGATGATATGACGCTTCATGGGTTCAGTGTCAATGTTGAGGACTCCCAGCGGAACTCGCTGCTGACTGTATACCACTGTGCTGCCACCTTTGGTGGGTCTGCCCTGCCAGTGGGATGGGACATACCGAGGGATGTTGATGGTAGTGTCTGGCACATTGTCTGTAAGTTAGGATTCGTGAGTATGACTATATCAGGCTGTTGCTTGAGTAGTTTGTGGGACAGCTCTCCCAACTTTGGCACAAGCCCACAGATGTCAGTAAGGAGGGGTTTGCAGGGTCGACAGTGATTTTCCAACTTCCTGTTGTGTCAGTGGCGGGTGACTTCTCTGCCAAAAAAATTAATGTCCTTTGTACAGAGCTCCATGCACTACACACAGTGACACCAACAGATGGCTGTCCGGGGAGCGGCCTCTGGGATGTACTGACAGGTGGAGGAGCAGCCAAAGCCTCTGGGGCGCCTCTCATTGAGTGTGTCGAGGAGGTTGAAAGTTGTGTCGACTTCCTGGCTGAACTGACCACGGCTGAACTCGATCTGCTCTTTGAACACAGGCACAAAAACTCTCATCGGGAGCTGGTCCTGTACAGCTTGAACTGCCTCTTGAAAATGCCCTCTGTGCCATTCCTGCACGGGCTGTTGCTGCACACTCTCTACTTCTTCACCCTCAACTGTGCCCGGACACGTCATGGCAGTCTGTGTTGCCATCTGCCAGAGAGGGGAATCCCCAGTGGATATGTCTCTGTGCAGACGTGCTGCCCCTTTGCATCAGGGACCAGGGATGGAGATGGCTGCACAGGGAAGTCCCATGCAATCCTCTTTTCAATAGGTTCATGGGCTCCCAGGCCGCCTTTAGTTTCAGCAGCCTGGAGAATCCACGTGTCATGTTTGTCTGGAGCGTAGGAGGTTGCGGCCCCATTTTACATATGAATGGGGCTGTTCCTCAACTTGTTGCTGCACTTCAGCCCGATACTCTTCACGCTTGGGGACCAGACGCTCAGGGGGTTAGGTGCAGGAGGAAGATCGGCCTGTCCGCCTGCTCCTGGTTGGCCAAGGTAAAAATTCATAGGTTCTGGCAGCGGGCATTGGGCAGAGGGGGTGCGGGTGATTTTCTCTGCACTGATTGCCTGTCCTCTTCTGAGCTTATGTTTGCAACCATGTGTCCCTGGAGACAGAACACACAGAACAGGTGCACACCTGTTTACTTGAGGCATTCCATGTTACTTTAGTTTGAATTTTGTTTTGTATGTCTATCCGATTACATATAGAGTAAAGCACCCTCTGCACTGTCCCATAAAGGCGAGGGTGGAATGTGCTAAACAGAGCAGCTACAGATGGGCGGCACAGTGGCGCAGTGGCTAGCACCGCAGCCTCACAGTTCCATGGGACCCGGGTTCGATTCTGGGTACTGCCTGTGCGGAGTTTGCAATTTCTCCCTGTGTCTGCATGGCTTTTCGCCGGGTGCTCTGGTTTCCTCCCACATCCAAAGACTTGCAGGTGATAGGTAAATTGGCCGTTGTAAATTGCCCCCTAGTGTAGGGAGGTGATAGGGAATATGGGATACTGTAGGGTTAGGATAAATGGGTGGTTGTTAGTCGGCACAGACTCGGTGGGCCGAAGGGCCTGTTTCAGTGCTGTATCTCTAAATAAATAAATAAATAAAAAATAAATAGATCAAACTACCAATTAACACTGCTTCATTAAACATTCCCAGGGCAGGTACAGACTGTCTGCACACTATCTGTCCAGCATTTCCAGAGTGTTTTGTGGCAGCATATTTGTTTTTCAATTTTCTTGCACTGCGATGCCTCTAACTTTTAACAATCGGGGAATATAATGTGACAAGTGATTGGGATTGAATATGTTTAATTGAGCTGAGTGTTAGTTTGGGGAATCTATTTAATTGTATACTGTGACCTGAGATATGTTCATGGGGAATTGTGTAAAATTGTTGTCCTTAACTTACTGTAACTAACAAAAGGCAGAGATCTATTTTCCAACTGAGTAATATTAATTCCAGTCTCTGAGCAGCAGCATTAACCCTTTACAATATGGGTATTTTTTTAAACGACTATATACTTTAAACCAGGTATTGGACAGATGTAAATTAAAACCCACACAAACAATTGAATATGATCAATTGAAAGACTATTGGAAATAACAGCTGGAACCAATCTTTCAATCTGACAAGAACAATGTGAAGTGGAAACTGATTTGTTTACAGATTTCACATTATTTCCATGATCTGATGCAATCTTTTCATTCTAGTCGATAGATTTTAAATCCACTTCTCAGGATTAAGCTCAGGACCCACACAAACACACTGATCAAATTAACAGGTCAGATCCGAATAGGTATTTGACATGGGGAAATCAGACATTACTTTTGCTTAAACATTATGGTTCCTTCCCAGGACATTTGTAATAATCTAAAACATGTTCTCTGCTCTGTATTTAATTAAAGTAATGGTCAGCGCAGATAAATTTACTGTACATGTTAACTCTCCCTTTATTGTACAACACTGCCTCTGATCAGCGAGCTCATGGTGGTGGGAACATCAACATCTGCATCATCCCCTCCAAACCACACATCATCCTGACCTGGAACTATATCGCTGTTCCTTCCCTGTCACTGGGTCAAGGTGCTGGAACTCCCTTCCTAACAGCACTGTGAGCGTATCTACCCCACATGGACTGCAGTTCTCACCATCACCTTCTGAAGGGACATTAGATATGAACAATAATTGCCGGTCTCGCCAGCGGCGATCACATCCAGTGAAATAATAAAAATAATTAAGGTACACTGAAACAGAGTATTTTTTTCTGAGGCAGCGACGACATGCAACATGCACGAGTGTTGCACCGGGATGGCTAATGACAGTACAAACGAGGGGGTTGATATACCTGGCTGGGTAGTAACTGCACATTTAAGTCAGTGATATAACTGGAAGGGTATTGGCAATACGTTTGATGCCTGGACTGCATCTGGATGATTAATAGCAGTATAATAGCGATGCATCATATATCTGGCCGACCAGCAGCAGAAAAAGTGAGATCAGTGATATTGCTCGTTGGGTATTTCCTGTAAAAGTGAGGTCACAGGAAAACCTGGATGTATAGTTACAGTACAAGTGAGATCCGTCATATATCTGATGGGTATTTACAGTTGAAGTGAGGTCAGTGATATATCTGGAAGGGAGGTAACAGTAAAAATGTGGCCCGTGATATATATGGATGGGTATTTACAATACAACTGAGGTCCATGGTGTGTATGAATGGGTATTTGCATTATAAGTCAAGTTTGTGATCGATCAGGATAGGTACTTACAGTAAAGGCGAGGTTGGTGATACATCTAGATTGGTATTTAAGTAAAAGTGAGGTCAGTGATATATCCACATTTTATTTACAATACATTTGTGGTCAGTGATGTATCTGGATGGTATTTAGAACATAGAACATACAGCACAGAACAGGCCCTTCGGCCCACAATGTTGTGCCGATCCTTTGTCCTCTGTCAAGGACAATTTAATCTATACCCCATCATTCTCCTTTATCCATATACCTATCCAAAAGCCTTTTGAAAGTCCCTAAAGTTTCTGACTCAACAACTTCCCCGGGCAAGGCATTCCATGCCTCGACCACTCTCTGGGTAAAGAACCTTCCCCAGACATCCCCCTTATATCTCCCACCCTTCACCTTAAATTTATGACCCCTTGTAACGCTTTGCTCCACCCGGGGAAAAAGTTTCTGACTGTCTACCCTATCTATTCCCCTGATCATCTTATAAACCTCTATCATGTCACCCCTCATCCTTCTCCTTTCTAATGAGAAGAGGCCTAGAATGTTCAGCCTTTCCTCGTAAGACTTATTCTCCATTCCAGGCAACATCCTGGTAAATCTCCTCTGCACCCTCTCCAAGGCTTCCACATCCTTCCTAAAATGAGGCGACCAGAACTGCACACAGTACTCCAAATGAGGCCTTACCAAGGTCCTGTACAGCTGCATCATCACCTCACGGCTCTTAAATTCAATCCCTCTGCTAATGAACGCTAACACCCCATATGCCTTCTTCACAGCCCTATCCACTTGAGTTGCAACTTTCAATGATCTATGCACATAGACCCCAAGGTCTCTCTGCTCCTCCACATGCCCAAGAACCCTACCGTTAACCCAGTATTTTGCATTCATGTTTGTCCTTCCAAAATGGACGACCTCACACTTTTCAGGGTTAAACTCCATCTGCCACTTTTCAGCCCAGCACTGCAACCTATCCAAGTCCCTTTGCAGACGACAATAGCCCTCCTCGGTATCCACAACTCCACCAACCTTTGTATCATCTGCAAATTTACTGACCCACCCTTCGACTTCCTCATCCAAGTCGTTAATAAAAATCACAAACAGGAGAGGACCCAGAACTGATCCCTGCGGCACGCCACTGGTAACTGGGCTCCAGGCTGAGTATTTACCATCTAAGACCACTCTCTGCCTTCTATCAGTTAGCCAATTCTGAATCCAACTGGCCACATTCCCCACTATCCCATGCCTCCTGACTTTCTCCATAAGTCTACCATGGGGGACCTTATCAAATGCCTTACTAAAATCCATGTACACCACATCCACTGGTTTACCCTCATCCACTTGCTTGGTCACCTGCTCAAAGAATTCAATCAGGCTTGTGAGGCAAGACCTACCCCTCACAAAACCGTGCTGACTGTCCCGAATCAAGCAGTGTCTTTCCAGATGCTCAGAAATCCTATCCCTCAGCACCTTTTCCATCAACTTGCCTACCACCGAAGTAAGACTAACTGGCCTGTAATTCCCAGGGTTGTTCCTATTCCCTTTCTTGAACAGGGGCACAACATTTGCCACCCTCCAATCACCTGGTACCACCCCCGTCAGCAGAGAAGATGAAAAGATCATTGCCAGCGGCTCTGCAATTTCATCCCTTGCTTCCCATAACATCCTTGGATATACCCCGTCAGGCCCGGGAGACTTGTCTATCTTCAAGTTATTCAAAAACCCCAACACATCTTCCCTCCTAACGAGCACTTCCTCGAGCTTACCAGTCTGTTTCACACCGTCCTCTTCAGTAATACACCCCTTCTCATTCGTAAATACCGAAGAGAAGTACTCATTCAAAACCTCACTTATCTCTTCCGGCTCAACACACAGTCTCCCGCTATTGTCCTTGACCGGACCTATGGTCCCCCTAGTCATCCTCATATTTCTGACATACGCGTAAAAGGCCTTGGGGTTTTCTTTTATCCTACCCGCCAAGCATTTTTCATGCCCTCTCTTAGCTCTCCTAATCCCTTTCTTCAGATCCTTCCTGGCCATCTTGTATCCCTCCAGAGCTATGCCTGTGCCCTTTTTCCTCAACTTTATATACGCATCCTTCTTCTTCCTAACAAGACTCTCAACCTCTCTTGTCAACCACGGTTCCCTCACATGACCATCCCTTCCCTGTCTGACAGGGACATGCTTATCAATGGCCCCTACTATCTGCTCCTTGAAAAAGTTCCACATTTCGACCGTGCCCTTCCCTGCCAGCATATGCTCCCAACTTATGGTCCTCAGTTCCTGCCTGACAGCATCATATCTACCCTTCCCCCAATTGTAAACCTTGCCCTGTTGCACATGCCTATCCCTCTCCATTACCACAGTGAATGCTACAGAATTGTGATCACTATCTCCAAAGTGCTCTCCCACCAACAGCTCTATCACTTGCCCTGGTTCATTACCTAGTACCAAATCCAATATTGCCTCCCCTCTGGTCGGGCAGTCTACATACTGAGTCAGAAAAGCTTCCTGGACATACTGCACAAACACTACCCCATCCAAACTATTCGATCTAAAGAGTTGCCAATCAATATTTGGGAAGTTGAAATCCCCCATAATTACTACCCTGTGACTTCTGCTCCTTTCCAAAATCTGTTTCCCAATCTGCTCTTCCACCTCCCTGCTGCTATTGGGGGGCCTATAGAAAACTCCCATCAAGGTGACTGCTCCTTTCCTGTTCCTGACCTCAACCCACAGTGCCTCAGTCGGCAGATCCTCCTCGAAAATTCTTTCAGCAGTTGTTACACTATTTCTAACTAACAATGCCACCCCCCCACCTCTTTTACCACCATTCCTAATCTTATGAAAACATCTATAACCAGGTACCTCCAAAAACCATTCCTCCCCCTCACCTATCCACGTTTCAGTGATGGCCACAACATCGTAGTCCCAAGTGCCCATCCACGCCTTCAATTCACTCACCTTATTCCTGATGCTTCTTGCGTTGAAGTATACGCACTTTAACCCTTCTCCGTGCCCATCTGTCCTCTGTGACAGTGCTACCTTCCCCAATACCTCACTACACTCTTTGTCTTTCTGAGTGGACCCACTGGTCCCTGGATTACAAGTCCGGTTCCCATCCCCCTCCCAAACTAGTTTAAACCCTCCCGAACAGTACTAGCAAACCTCCCTCCCAGGATATTGGTGCCCCTCTGGTTCAGATGCAGCCCGTCCTGTTTGAACAGGTCCCATCTTCCCCAGAATGCAGTCCAATTATCCAAGAACTGGAAGCCCTCCCTCCTACACCATTCCTGCAGCCACGTGTTCAGCTGTGCTCTCTCCCTATTCCTAGCCTCACTATCACGTGGCGCCGGCAACAAACCAGAGATAACAACTCTGTCCGTCCGAGCTTTCAGCTTCCAGCCTAACTCCCTAAACTCACTTCTAACATCTGTGCCACCCTTCCTTCCTACGTCGTTGGTGCCAATGTGCACCACGACCTCTGGCTGCTCCCCCTCCCCTTTAAGGATCCTGAAGACGCGATCACAAACATCACGGACCCTGGCACCAGGGAGGCAACAAACCATCCGTGCGTCTCGCCTGCGCCCACAGAACCGCCTGTCCGTACTCCTCACCATCGAGTCCCCGATGACTAGTGCTCTCCCATTCTCCCTCCTTCCCTTCTGAGCCACAGTGCAGGACCCCGTGCCAGAGGCCCGGTCACTGCAGCCTGCCCCCGATAGGCCGTCCCCCCCAACAGTATCTAAAACTGTATACTTGTTGTTGAGGGGAACGACCACAGGAGATCCCTGCACTGACCTCTTCCCACCTCTAACTGTTACCCAGCTGCCTTTGATTTGTGGAGTAACGACCTCCGTGTAGCTTCTATCTATCAACCCCTCAGCTTCCCGAATGATCCTCAGTTCATCCAGCTCCAGCTCCAATTCCCTAACACGGTCTGATAGGAGCTGGAGACGGATGCACTTCCAGCAGGTGAAGTCGGCAGGGCCACCGGAGGTTTCCCTCACCTCGAACATTCTGCAGGAGGAGCAATACACTACACTGGCTGCCATTTCTTTTATTCAATTACCCCTTAGTTAAGTACAACTATAGATATTAACAAAAACAGTAAATAGCTTACCTGCTCAGTCCTTTTTGGTTAGAGGAGGAGGGTAACTGTAAGTAAAACAGTAAGTACTTACTTTTAAAACACAGCTCCTGATGCCTTCACTCACCCACCGAAGAGTCGCTACCTTCTCCTGCTGCTCCGCCGGGAAATGAATTTACAATACAAGTGAAGTCAATGATATATCTGGATGGTAATTGCAATACAAGGTGAGGTCAATGATATATCTGGATGGTATTTACAGTAAATGTGAGGTCAATGATATATATGGAGGGTATTTACAGTAAATGTGAGGTCAATGATATATCTGGGTGGTATTTACAGTAAATGTGAGGTCAGTGATGTATCTGGATGGTATTTATAACACAAGTGAAGTCAATGATATATCTGGATGGTAATTGCAATACAAGTGAAGTCAATGACATATCTGGATGGTATTTACAAGTGAGGTCAATGATGTATCTGGATGGTAATCGCAATACAAGTGAGGTTAATGATATATCTGGATGGTATTTACAAGTGAGGTCAATGATACATCTGGATGGTATTACAATAAAAGTGAGGTCAGTGATATATTTGGATTGGTATAGAGTACAGAAGCAGCGATATCATGCTGGACCTGTACAGCGCGCTGGTTAGGACACAGCTGGAGTATTATGTGCAGTTATGGTCACCACATTACAGATGGAACATAATTGCTCTGGAGAGAGAACAGAGGAGATTAAGAAGTATGTTGCCAGGCCTTTAAAGTTGCAGATATGAGGAAAGATTGGATAGGCTAGGATTGTTTTCCCTGGAACTGAGGAAGCTGAGGGGCGAATTGATTGAGGTGTACAAAATTATGAAGGTCCGTGATAGCGTGGACAGGAAGGACATGTTTCCCCTGGCGGGGAGCTCAGTTACCAGGCAACACAGATTTAAGGTGATTGGCAGAAGGATTAGAGGGGACAAGAGGTGAAGCTTTTTCACCCAGATGGTGGTGGGTGCCTGAAATTCATTGCCAGGAACGGTGGTGGGGGCAAATACCCTCAACTCGTTTGAAAGGTATCTGGACATGAACCTGAAGTGCTATAACCTGCAGGGCTATGGACCATGTGCTGGAACGTGAGATTGGTTTGTGTGGCGAGTTTATTCGATCCATGCGGATACGATGGGCTGAATGGCCTCCTGTGCTGCACTTTTTCTATGTCTCTATGCATCTATGTTTCTGACAGAGTGAATTTATTTCAATGACAACATTAAGGAGCAGAATTCAGCTCCATTCAATTTGCACAAAGATCAGTTCTTGAACAATCCAATTCTGCCAATACAACTTAATCATTGGATCATACTGTTACAGAAAGTTTAATTGAGTCCTAACCTGCTTCCTGGTCCAGGACCCTGTCTTCAGTGTAAATTGATCCGTGAGAATTCTATTGACATTCATTGACATGACAATTTACAACTGAAATGATCTGAAATCGGTAACTGAAAAGTTGTTCCCAATTCCTAGCAGTGCTGTTAAACTGCGGGTCGCATATTATCTGTCCATCCAAAGAGTTAAAGAAATAATTGTCAGCTGTCTGGGAAACTCACTTTTAAGAATCGAAATACATATCAAATGTTAGAATTTTAAAACATATACATATACACTTTCTATTCTACATGTATAGTTCCTGAGTAAAATGAGTCCATTTCAGTTGTGAAATGACTGTAATTAAAACTAGTCTCCTTGGGAACTAATTGTTTGTTTCTTGTCAATTCCAGTCATTTGAACACTGAAAATGCACACAGTATTATTTCGAGTAAAATTATAATGGAATATATTCTAAGTATTTTACAGGCCTGCATTTGCTCCCATCAATTCATAGCATGTTATGATTAAATACTCAGTACAAAACAAAAAGATGTACATCTCACTCAGTGAAGTTTAACTTGAGGAATCAGATTCACCGTGTTGGATTGAAAATACAGTTTTTTGGGTGGAAAGTGCTAGTTTAATATCAGGGCTGAAAAAATACGCGAACATAGTCTTCCAATTGTAAGCAGCATCTTTCACGTATTCTCTAGTCCTCTCTTTAGCTGTTACTTTATACAGAATCATTGTGTAAATGCCCAGCCGTCCGAATAAGGAACAAACCACACAATAAGGATGATCCCACATTGGGGTGGAGAGGGTAGGTGAGGCAGGGGAGAGTTCTGAAAATCTGCTACAAATTTTCTTTTTGTTCCTAATTTACTGATACTGAGCTGACACTGTCGAACACAACATCCCTTCGAAATGTCCTCCAGAAGAGTGAAGCTATGGGACAGGTTTCATTCCCAGCCATGGTTAAATCGCTTGCATTATAACATTATTAAATATACGGATTGAATTGGTAGGTGTTAAATTGCTGAATTGAGCCTTGTATTAGTTTAGAAAATATGGTAAAATATGTTCTGTGACATAAGAAATGTTAATGGTGGAATTGTGTAAATCTGTTGTCATTAACTTATTGCAAGTAATAAGGAGCAGGGAGATCTGGTTTCTAGCTGAGTATAATTACTACCAGCCACAGAACAGCAGCATTAACACTTTACAATCTAAGTCTTTTTAAACAACAATTTACTTAAAACTAGAGATGGGAGAGATCGTGAAACCATGGCCGATTGCTGTAAAAACCCAATTGGTTCACTAATGTCCTTCAGGGAAGGAAATTTGCAGTCCTTATCCAGTCTGGCCTACATGTGACTCCAGACCCACAGCAATGTAGTTGACTCAAAAATGCCCTCTGAAATGGCCTAGCAAGACACTCAGCTGTTTCACACCATTATGAGGACAGCAGTGGTTCAAGATGGCAGCTCATCACTACCTTCTCAAGGGCAATGACGGATTGGCAATAAATGCTGGCCTTGCCCACATCCCCGAAAGAAGAATAAAAATGTGAAAATGGTCATTTCAATAACTTTGGGGAACAGCTGGCGCGAATCTGTTTATCTAACAAGAATGAAATGAAGTAGGAGCTGATTCGTTTACTGATTTCAAATTACTTTTGTGATTCTGTGCTAGTCCTTCATTGCACAGAACTTCGATACACTTTTCTGGGCTGGACTGAGTCCTCACACATGGAAACTGAACCAATTAACTGGACAGATTCTATAAAACATCAAACATACCTTCTGCAAGATGCACTGCAACAACTCGCCAAGTCTCCTTCGACAGCACCTTTCCAGCCTGTGACCTCCACCGCCAAGGCCAAAGACAGCAGATGCCTGTGAACACCACCAGCTGTAAATTCCTCTTCAACGCGCACACCATCCTGACTTGGGACGATAGCGCTGTTCATTCATGTCAGATCCAAAACGTGAAAATCTCTTCCTAACTGCACTTTAGCTTTACCTGCACCACATGGACTGCAGCAGTTCAAGCAGGCAGCTCACCAACGCCCCGCCCCCCACTACCCCCCGACCCCGCCGCCCACCACCCCCAACTCCCCGCCCCCCCACTAGCCCCCAACCCCGCCGCCCACCACCCCCAACTCCCCGCCCCCCACTACCCCCCAACCACGCCGCCCACCACCCCCAACTCACAGACCCCCACTGCCCCCCAACCCCCCAGGGCAATTTGAAAGGGCAGAAAGTTCTGGCCTTGCCAGTGACGTCTATATTCCATGAGAGATTGAAACAAAAACGAAATGATATGCATTGTAATTACAGGCAAGTCAGTTTAATATCAGTGGCAGGATCTTTCTTTAAGGTACCATATTGTGGGAAAAAATTAACAGTTGCATGTATAAATGTGGGTTAATTAAGAATTCAAACTGAACATGAATTTGGTCAGGGCAAATCGTGTTTAACTAATTTTATGAGTGAACGGAGAACATTGATGAGGATATTTCAGTTGATGTGGTGTGCACAGACGTCCAATAGAGGTTTGATAAATTATCGCATAACAGCCTTGTCAGCAAATTTGAAGCTTAGGGAATAAAATGGACATTGGCAGCATGGGTGTGGAGTTGGCCAAGAGTCATACAGTCATTGAGTTCAACAGCACAGAAACAGGCCCTTCGGCCCATCGTATCTGTGCCTGTCATCAAGCACCTATTTATCTTAATCCCATTTTCCATCACTTGGCCCGTAGCCTTGTACGCTACGGTGTTTCAAAGCTCATCTAAATATTTCTTAAATGTTGTGAGGGCTCCTCCCTCTGCCACCTCTTCAGGTAGTTTATTCCAGATTCCAACTACCCTCTGGGTGATTTTTTTCCCCTCAAATCCCCTCTAAACCTTTTGCCCGTTACCTTAAATCTATGCCCCCTGGTTATCGAAACCACTGCTAAAGGAAACGGTTGCTTCCTCTCTATCCTACCAATACCCCGCATAATTTTGTATACCACAGTCAGGTCCACCCTCGGCCTTCTGTTCTCTAAGGAAAACAACCCTAGCTTATACAGTCTCTCTTCATAGCCGAAATGCTAAAGCCCAGGCAATATCCTCATGGATCTCCTCTGCACCCTCTCCAGTGCAATCATATCCTTCCTATAATGTGGCGACCAGAACTGTACGCAGTACTCCAGCTGTGGCCTAACTTGCGTTTTATACAGCTCCATCATAACCTCCCTTCTCTTATATTCTATTCCTCGGCTAATAATAGCAAGTATCCCATAAGCCTTCGTAACAACATTATCTACCTGTGCTGCTGCCTTCAGTGATCGATGGAGAAGTACACCAAGGTACCACTGACCCTCTGTACTTCCTAGTGTCCCACCATCCATTGTACATTCCCATGCCTTGTTAGTCCTCTCAAACGCATCACCTCACACCTCTCAGGTTTAAATTCCAGTTGCTACTGCTCTGCCCATCTTACCAGACCAACTACATCGTCCATTAATCTGAGGCTTTCCTCCTCACTATTTATGACTCCACCAATTTTTGCGTCATCTGTGAATTTACTGATTGTACCTCCTATATTCATGTCTAAATTATTAATGTACACTACAAACAGCAAGGGTCCGAGAACTAATCCCTGCGGTACACCACTGGTCACAGGTCTCCACTCACAAACACAACCCTCTCTCCCTCTTTTCCTCTCTCGTTCTCTGACCCTCTGCATAAATACGCACTCATCAACATCCCCTCCCATTTTAAACCTGGAGAAATGACACCCCCATCCATTTTAAACATTAGCGACTTCCCTCTGTGAATATCCACAGGATTTCCGCCCCCCACTTCCCACACCACCCCACCACCACCCCATCACACATACACCCGCCACCCGTGAATGGACCCCATCGAATTACCGACCCCAGTGAATATACCCCATAAGATTAACCCCCAGAGAACGGACCCCATCTACTACGTACCCGACCCCCCGCCACTGTGACCAGACCACTATCTAATATCCACCATGAGACCCCTTCAAATTATGCCTTCCCCCTTGAACAGACCTCCATCTTATGACCCTCCCACCCAACGCCCCCATCTCAAGGCCCCATGAATCTGCAGGAGAACCCCCTCCCATTTTAAGCATGGAGTAGACAACCTTGCCCCCGCGAATTTATGCCCCTACATCACAACCCCCAGAAATTATAACCCCGCATCCGCGATTTCCACCCACAAATCTCCCCCTAAAATTTGCCAGCAAAATCCCCACTCCCCCAAATCTCCCCTCCCCCCATCAGACACCAGCAGATGGAGATGGTGAGAGGTGGCAGTAACTGCAATGAGACAGGGGCACCAGTAGATGGAGATGGTGAGAGGTGGACAGTAACTGCAATGAGACAGGGACACCAGCAGATGGAGATGGTGAGAGGGTGCAGTAACTGCAGTGAGACAGGGACACCTGTAAATGGAGATGGTGAGAGGGGGCAGTAACTGCAGTCAGACAGGGACACCAGCAGATGGTGATGGTGTGAAAGAGGCCGTAACTGCAGAGAGACTGGGACACCAGTAGATGGAGACGGTGAGAGGGGGACAGTAAATGCAGTGAGACAGGGACACCAGCAGATGGAGATGCTGAAAGGGGGCAGTAACTGCAGTAAGACAGGGACACCAGAAGATGGAGATGCTGACAGGGGGCAGCAACTGCAGTGAGACAGGGGCACCAGTAGATGGAGATGGTGAGAGGGGGCAGTAACTGCAGTGAGACAGGGACACCAGTAGATGGAGATGGTGAGAAGGGGGCAGTAACTGCAGAGAGACTGGGACACCAGTAGATGGAGATGGTGAGATGGGGTGCAGTAACTGCAGTCAGACAGGGACACCAGCAGATGGAGATGGTGAGAGGGGGCAGTAACTGCAGTGAGACAGGGACACCAGCAGATGGAGATGGTGAGATGGGGAGCAGTAACTGCAGTCAGACAGGGACACCAGCAGATGGAGATGGTGAGAGGGGGGCAGTAACTGCAGTGAGACAGGGACAGCAGCAGATGGAGATCAGGAGAGGGGGGACAGTAACTACAGTGATACATGGACACCAGTAGATGGCGATGGTGAGAGTGGACAGTAACTGCAATGAGACAGGCACACCAGCAGATGGAGATGGTGAGAGGGTGGCAGTCACTGCAGTGAGACAGGTACACCAGCAGATGGAGATGGTGAGAAGGGAGTAGTAACTGCAGTCAGGCAGGGACACCAGCAGATGGAGATGGTGAGATGGGGAGCAGTAACTGCAGTGAGACCGGGACAGCAGCAGATGGAGATGGTGAGAGGGGGACAGTAACTGCAGTGAGACAGGGACAGCAGCAGATGGAGATCGGGAGAGGGGGACAGTAACTACAGTGATACATGGACACCAGTAGATGGCGATGGTGAGAGTGGACAGTAACTGCAATGAGACAGGGACACCAGCAGATGGAGATGGTGAGAGGGTGGCAGTAATTGCTGTGAGATAGGGACACCAGCAGATGGAGATGTTGAGGGGGGGGGGACAGCAACTGTAGTGAGACGGGGCACCAGCAGATGGAGATGGTGAGAAGGGGACAGTAACTGTACTGAGACGGGGAGACCAGCAGATGGCTATGGTGAGAGGGGGCAGTAATTGCAGTGAGACAGGGACGCCAGCAGATGGAGATTGTGAGAGGGGACAGTAACTGCAGAAGAGACAGGGACACCAGCAGATGGAGAAGGTGAGAGGGGACAGTAACTGCAGTGAGGCAGGGACACCAGCAGATGGAGATGGTGAGAGGGTAGCAGTAACTGCAGTGAGACAGGGAGACCAGTCGCTGGAGATGGTGAGAGGGGACTGTAACTGCAGTGAGGCAGGGACACCCGCAGATGTAGATGGTGAGAGGGGGACAGAGCAAGTCGCACCTCAATGGATCAGATTCTGAATAAAATATAATCTCAGAATCAGATTTAATATCATTTCAGGTCTCAGTGCTGGGAATGTAATATGTACTTTCTGAACTGTGGGGAGTGGAGTGAATGGAATATGAAATGTGATTTATTTCCAGTATTTAACTCTTCCTATGATTTCATTAATTTAAAAATGAGATTGAGAGGGTATTTCACCGCCTTCTTCAGCTCCTGTCTGAATTTAGTTTGGGTCACAGTGTAAATACACGTGTTGGTGCAGCAACTGAGAAGCTGCAGCATCTTTGATGTGAGATCTGTGATAAAGCGAGGGTCAGTGTAGGAGGAATAATCCTGAATGTCTGTAAATCGCCTTTGAATGGTATAAACAACCTGGGTCACACATAACAATGTAAAACTGCTGGATATACTAAAGAGTAAAATAATTGATTTTCTCCGATTCTCCATCTCTGGGTCCTTGTGCTTCTCCCCAGTGCTGTGGTGGCGGAATTCCCTGCGGACTTTACTGGAGAATAAAATACGTCTGACAGTCAGAACATTAAGCAGCAAAATCAGAAAGACCGGGACACAAGGTGTTAAAATGTAATTAAACAATTCAAATGCCCCCCATATGGGGGAAGTAAAGAAGCTCAATTTATAAACACAATCCATGGGAACATTATCAATAATGTATTCTTGTTCCAGTGTAAAGTGAAAGGGAAGAGTCTCTAAACAGCCCAGGGCACTCACTGTTCCTGCAACCACTGCTGCCATTTCTCGGTGCAATATTTTGTTTTCAGCTCCTCACAACAAATGACCACAAATCGATCAAAGCTGAAAGTGACTGTGAGCCTGACATAAATAACTGTGGCTGCAGAAAGCAGAACGTCAATGAGAGAACTCACAGGAGCAAATCTCAGGAATGAATCTGGGAAATAAATTAAAATAATCCAGTTCAATATGGGATCAGTGATAACGACCAGCAGATCAGCCACTGCCATTCCCAGCAGGCAGACAGTGATACATTTGGAGAGACCGCACTTTCCCCGGGATAGGATCACAATCGCCACCAAGTTAACAGGAAGGGAGGGAAAAGGGAGCAGAGAAATTCCTGATCAGACCTGGAGACAAAGCTGTAGTTTGATAGGATCTGAGCTGAAAATCCCAGCTTTGTTGCTGCATCGAACAGTGAAAACTGGTTCATTGACCTGGACAGTATTTTGTCACAGTGAAATGTTTGAAATACAATTATTAATAATGAATTGTGAAATTGCTGCAGTAAGTGAATAAAGTCAGCACTGGGTCTCCTGGAAGTACTGAATGAGGATGCAGTACCGGTGGGGAAATTAGAAGTTGTTTTACAGAGATGGAATCCAATGGGCTAAATGGGGATTTATCTCCAGATTGTCGGTCGGGAAGGTTTGAGAACAGCGGGATGTGCAGCTGGTTCGTTTCTGTGGGTTCAGAGAACCGACAGAGACTGGTGCAAAATGGGGAAAGTCTGAGAGCTGCTGTGGTGAGTTTGAGGGTTGGGATTTATTTGGAAGAGGCAGCTGGAGGTGGAGCAAGTGAGTGAGATTGGGAGGGAGAGAAGGAAAAGGCCATGATTGAGCTGGAGGGGAGAAAGGAGCAGATGGTTTGGGAAAGTGGATAAACTGAAGCAATGGGCAGAGCATTCAATGCAGTGAGAGGGGAGGCTGAGATTCACAGGGAGAGACTGCAGCAAAGTGTTAGTGCAGAACTAATTTAGAGATCCCAATAACACAACTCCAATAATACATTCAAACAATAATATATGTGGTTATTGGTACTGGAGAACATGTCATTGGTTATACAATATAGTCAATACATTTAGCTTACACAGTCAATTAAATATCAATTTAAGTAGATTTATGATATCAGCCTCGCTGTTTATTGAAATCAACGGTCACAGAGATTTTGAAGGGCAGTATTTAAATAATGAATAACCATCAGCGAAGAACAGATTTTATTATGTTAATTAAGTCAATAAGTAAGGAATAGGAACTTTCTACAAAACAAAATGAAGACCTGACAGAAATAAACACTGAGGGATCAAGTCCAACAGTAAAATTAACACAATCTGACAGCTGACAACTTCAACTCTCGGTTTTTCTCAATAATTACTCTGGATATTCCAGCACTTTATGTTAGTGATTTATTCACACCTCTGCTTCTTCCTCTTTCAATTTCCTTCTGGTTATCTTTACCCCTCTGTTTCATTCTCCCTCCTCCTTTTCTAAGTTGCCCTCCCTAGCTCTCTGGACTCCTCATATCCTGAAAACTGTTACTTAATGCCACTTTTCACACGCGATTTGTTCATCACATCCTGTGCCTGTATTCTGTTCACCAGCGCCATGTTCAATGATTCTATTTTAAGAGTCAGTTTGTTCAATGGTGAAACATCTTTGAATAATTTAGTGTGTCTGTAGAGCACCCAAGTCTCCACCTACACTCTTCACTTCATTTGCACTATATGGAATAAACAGAATCAGAAGCTTCTTCCAGACAAACCTCACAATCATTGAAATTCATTCTCCTGGAATTATAAAGTACACCGTTAGAATGTGGGGTTGTTAAATTAATAAAACACCAACACCAACGGTGCAGCTGATAATCTGCAGATCAATGCATTCAACTGATACAGTGCAAACCAATAAAACATAACATC
Source organism: Heterodontus francisci (assembly GCF_036365525.1). NCBI lineage: Eukaryota > Metazoa > Chordata > Chondrichthyes > Heterodontiformes > Heterodontidae > Heterodontus > Heterodontus francisci. The sequence goes on from NW_027140486.1 coordinate 602,279, forward strand.
AATGACTTCTGCTTTACAATGTAGTTTAGTGGTAGTGAATGTTCCACGGTGAAGCAGAGAAGGAGATGTGAAAGAGGTAGCCGCAAACTCAATTCAGTAGACAGACCTCTGAAGCAGCGTCAGACATACACAGTATATTTTATAACAATGATAACCAATAAATACATCGAAATCGCTGTTAAACTGAACCATGTTATTGGGTTGGGAGAATATTGTGCTGCCTGCTTGTAGCATGGATACAGTGGGAGGTCTTCAGAAGAAGGACTTTTTCTCCAAACAAGATCAGGGGTCAGGTTGTTTAACCTTGCCCGTCGAAGAGCGAAATCCAAAGTACAGAAAGTCCTCATCAGGGAACTCCTCTTTGCTGACGATGCTGCTTTAACATCTCACACTGAAGAGTGCCTGCAGAGTCTCATCGACAGGTTTGCGGCTGCCTGCAATGAATTTGGCCTAACCATCAGCGTCAAGAAAACGAACATCATGGGGCAGGACGTCAGAAATGCTCCATCCATCAATATTGGCGACCACACTCTGGAAGTGGTTCAAGAGTTCACCTCCCTAGGCTTAACTATCACCAGTAACCTGTCTCTAGATGCAGAAATCAACAAGCACATGGGAAAGGCTTCCACTGCTATGTCCATTTTGGCCAAGAGTGTGGGAAAATGGTGCACTGACACGGAACACAAATGTCCGAGTGTATCAAGCCTGTGTCCTCAGTACATTGCTCTATGGCAGCGAGGCCTGGATAACGTATGTCAACCAAGAGCGACGTCTCAATTCATTCCATCTTCGCTGCCTCCGGAGAATACTTGGCATCAGATAGCAGGACCGTATTTCCAACACAGAAGTCCTCGAGACTGTCAACATCCCCAGCTTATACACACTACTGAGTCAGCGGCGCTTGAGATGGCTTGGCCATGTGAGCCGCATGGAAGATGGAAGGATCGCCAAAGACACATTGTTCAGCGAGCTCGCCACTGTTATCAGACCCACCAGCCATCCATGTCCTCGCTTTAAAGAAGTCTGCAAACGTGACATGAAATCCTGTGACATTGATCACAAGTCGTGGGAGTCAGTTTCCAGCGTTCGCCAGAGCTGGCGGACAGCCATAAAGACGGAGCTAAAGTGTGGTGTGTTGAAAAGACTCAGCAGTTGGCAGGAAAAAAGACAGAAGCGCAAGAGAAGAGCCAACTGTGTAACAGCCCCGACAATCAAATTTTTCTGCAGCACCTGTGGAAGAGCCTGTCACTCTAGAATTGGCCTTTATCGCCACTCCAGGCGCTGCTCCACACACCACTGACCACCTCCAGGCGCTTACCCATTGTCTCTCGAGATAAGGAGGCCAAAGACGATATGCATCATTGTACTCATCACTGTATCACATTTAAGTAACAGTTAGTTTTTCCCTGTCTGTCGTTTCATGTGTCCATTTTTATAATTTACTCAACATCCTTGCCTGTGTACTTGTGATTGTGGCGAATGTAACAAATAAATTCAGCTATGATTAGAATGCATTCATTATCAAGATTAAACAATTAACTATTTTCTTCGTTAGCGCTCTTGTTATATTCAATTAAGCAATAAACTGCAAATTTATTCCATTGCACATTGATTATGCTTAATTTAAAAAAATAACTATCTTTATAATCCTATCAAACCGATTTTTACAATTAATTGTAACCTTATTCTCCTGCACACCGATATCAAGACCAATATAAGAATCAAATGCAACTCTATTCCCTGCATTTAGTTATCAAGCACGAAGGGCAACTAATTGTAACTTAAAATATTTCTTTGAGTTATAGATTAGATTAGATTAGAGATACAGCACTGAAACAGACCCTTCGGCCCACCGAGTCGGTGCCGAACATCAACCACCCATTTATACTAATCCTACACTAATCCCATTTAGATTAGATTAGGGTTACAGCACTGAAACAGGCCCTTCGGCTCCATTTAACTAAATGTAACTTTATTATGCTATGTATTGTTATCAAAACATACATAAAAATTAACTGTTATTTCAATACCCTTATATTGGTTATCAGGAACAATGAGTAATATATTATGTGTATCAGGTATTAATTGCAATTAAACAATGAACTGCAAGGCAATTCCACTTTGCATAAGTTATAACTCCTAAATTAAAAATTAATTGTAACTTAGGATCATGTGCATTCGTTACAACAAACTATTTAACAAAAAAAATTAGAAAGTGTATATATAATTAAACAATTAACTGTTACTTTATTCCCAACGAAATGTTTATACTACACTAATATAACAATTAACTGCCATTTTTAGCAGCAATGTACAAATTATATTAAGAAAGATAAGAAAATTGAAAACGTTCCCCCGTATACTGCTTTATACATCCAATGTTATAATTAATTGATAGATTCTTAAATTGTGTATTACTAATCACGGCCATTTTAACAATTAACTGCTCTGTAACCATGTATTGGCCATCATGACCAATTTAAGAATTACTCATTATATTAGTCATGCATTTGTTATATTGCATACTACTTATCTGGTCGTATTTAGCAATTAAAAGTAAATTATTTCTCTGAATATTGGTTACCGTGTTCAATTTAACCACAATTGCAAATTTATACCACAGTGGTTCTGTTACCAAACCAAATTAACCTTATTCCCCTGTGCATAGTTATCACTCGAATATAACAATAAACATTAACTTTATTAGCTGTCAAATACAATAACAATTTATTCTGCTTTTATTCCCTGGTGTATTGTTTAGCATGTTCAATTGAGCAATCACCTTTAGCTTTGCATGCACGTGAACTCAGTAGCACAAACAATTTGATAATTAACTCATTTGGTTTTTAATTTTATACGTAATTGGCGAATTAACTGTGAAATTATGTTCACACTTATAGTGTATTCTAATCGTAATAGTGTTCAATTTTAGCAATATAGCCTTGTAGTGTACCACATGACAGGGTTTTCCGTACCGTAATTAAACTGCGTATTGGCTATCATTCCACTTTAACAATATACAGTAATAGTATTCCCCTGTGTATTGTTATCAGGATTTAACAATTAATTATAATTTTACACCATGTGTCGTAATCAGGTACAATTTCACATATAACTATGAATGTAATTGCTTGTGTATTGGGTACAACCCCCACTTTCACAATTATGTACCAGTACCCTTATTTCCCTGCACATTGAGCACAATGTCTCATTAAACAATTAATAGTAACCTTCATCTCCTTGAAATGCTTATCAAATACACTATATTAATTTACAGTAACTTGATCCACCTTATCTGAGTTATCATGCCAACTGTGTATCAGTTTTCAAGCCCAATTTGACAATTACCTGCATCTTCATGCCCCAGTTGTCCGGACATTATGGCCTATAGAATAATTAACTCTAACTTTATGTTGTGTGTATTAGTTATCATGAGCAATTAAACAGTTGAGATTAATTTATGATCTTGCATGTTGGTTGTCATGTCCAATAAAATGATTAACGGTCCCCTTCTTCCCATATGTATAGTTATCAAGCCCCATTTAACAATTATCTGTAACTTTTTTTTTCCTTTGAGAATTGGTTAATGAGCCCAACTATGCAATTAATTGTCGCCTTATTCACTTGGGTATCGGTTTTCAGGACCAATTTAATAACTAACTGTAACTGTTACCCCAAGCGTACTCTATCAAGATCAATATAACAATTATCTGTATTTTTATGTGTCATTGTCGTGTACATTGGTTTTCTCTCCAGGAAATATGTGGTTTGCCTTTAAGGTTTGCAAACGATCAGTATTGCTTTAAGAACCAGCAAACTTCAGGAGTTAGAGGAGACTGCGATTCACAGGATGCATTCTCGTTAGCATAGATACAGCTACTGGGAGTGATCATCATGCAATACATTTTCTACAATGCAATTTTGAACTGGCTTTTCAGTTGAAGACAGTCTGTTCTACCAGGACACACAGGTAGACAGTTGAACTGTTTAGCACCAGAAAAAAGAGCTCTCAGCTATTTAAACTGAAGGAATAGAATTTTAGTCTGTTTAATTATTATCTCTCAAAATTCTAAAAACAAAAGTCAAGCCAAAACAGAAATCTCTGGTAATTTAAACTTAAGGAAGGGGAGTTAGACTGAGACAATCTTTTATCCCTCAAAAACTCTGAAGTCAGATTGATTCTATTGTAAGTGTTCACAAGTTGTTAATTGTTGAAATCCATTATGGAAGAAGGAAGCATCACTTACTGCTGGAGTTAGACTACAGACTGTTCTACTGTGGAAGAACCTTTTTTCCCCATCAGACAGCTGTGAGGACTTTAAACAATATTGGACTGAAAACTTGCAAGGACTCTATTTTTCTTTCTATTTTAAATGTTGTTTAGATCTTCATCGTGTTAAGAATTTAGTTCTTCGAATTAAAGAGTTAATTTGTTGATTTTAAGACACCTGGTTTGGTTAGCCTCATTCGGGGTTAATAGATGGTACAATTTGCTGCGTCTTTCTTTAATTTGTAAAGTTTTCAATGATATGCTCAGCGATATGTGGAGTGACAGGATTAAATTAACAGTGCATTGGTCCCACCACAATCAGAATTGTATATTTTGATTGGGGGCTTTGACTGGAGCGGGCAGTAGTAACATATGCAACAAGGCATTATTTACCATTTCAAATTTAAATAACAGTAACTTCTTCCCCTATGTTTTGCCTATAATATCATTTATTTTTTTTACAATAAATGTAATGTTCATAACCTCTGTAGTAGGTTGTCTTGATCAATTTAATCATTAATGACACCGTGCACTCGTCACCACAACCTTGCAATTGAACAAATCAATGCCAATGCAATCCAAACATAATGATTGTCAGGATAAACTTAAAAATTAACATAAGTTTTATGACCGTGTGCATGCGTTATGATGTCCAAAAAATTACTGCTTGATACCTTATACCTAATACATTGGTGAAGAGGTCTAGTTCAATAATTAATTGCAACTATATTCAGGTGTGTATTGATAATGATGTCCAAATAAACAAATTACTATTACTTGATTGTCATGTATGTTGGTGATATTGTCCAATTTAATTAGCAGCTGTAACTTAATACCCCATTGTATTTGTTATCATGTCCAATTCAACAATAACTGTAACTTTATTCCCTTGTGCATTGGTTATCAAGCCCAAGTTACCGACAAGCTGGAACTTTATTCCCCTTCGCATTGGTTACCAAGCCAATTCAACAATTAACTGCAACATTACACCCTTGTGTAATTATGGACCAGGTATAATTTCATAATGAACTCCTACTTCATTCCTTTGTGTTTTGGTTATTAAGAACAATTTAACAAGTAACTGTGTATTACTTATCATGCCCAATTTATAATTCATATTACCCTAAGCCCCTTGCATTTTTTTCATAACGTTCAGTTAAGCAATTAATTGTGACCTCAAAGCCATGTGAATTGTTATGAAACACAATAAAACAATAAACAGTATCTTTATCCACCATATTTGAGTTATCAAGCCCAGTTTAACAATAACTGGAATTTCATTCCAACATGTATCAGTCATCAAGCGCAATATAGTAAATTAATCGAATTTAGTGTTTATGGTTATCTGGACTAATTCAACAATTAATTTCAAATTTATAACCATACATGTTGTTATCATGTCCAATAACACTATTCATTTCAACCTTGTTCCCATGTGTATTGTTATCAAACCCAAGTGAACAATTATCTGCAACTTTATTCTTTATGTATTGATTATCATGTCCAATTAAACAATTAACAGTGACATATTCCCCTATATATTATTAAGTGCAATTTAACAATTAACCGTAGCTTTGTACTGCGATCTACTCTTTCTCATGAGCTGTTTGACAATTAACTAATTGGCCAGAATTTTCTTGAAATGCAACTGAACAAATACTCAGCAGTATTTTTTTCTCTTTTGCATTTTTTGTCATAATTTAATTTAACAATGTTATGCACCCATGCATTATTTATCATAACAAATTCAAATAAGAGCAACTTTTCCCACATGTTTAACTTACTGTGACCACTTTGATAATAAACATAACCTTATTTAGCATGTTTGGTTTAACAATTAACTCTATTTGATTCACACCAGTCCACTCATTATCGCAATCAATTGAGCAATTAACACTTGTTATTAGCTGGTATACTCGGAGTATTCAATTGAACAATACATTATATCTTTATCCCCATATCTTTATTCCCATGTGTGTCTGTTATAAATCCCAATTTACTAATAAATTGAACCTTGTTCCACTGTGTATCAACTGTTCACACAAACTGACATTTATCTGCAGTTGTATTTCCTTGTGATCTCATTTCCTGCTTCATTTAATTCTTTCACATCCTGGCATTCACATGTACATTTTCTTCCAAGCCAAATATAACAATTCGCTCTAAATGCATTCCCTTTTTAATCGTGTCTAATGAAAAACTGTGGTTTATTCCTCTGTGTATTGGTGTATTCAAATATTAACTGAATATTTATGTCCTACGTCACAGTTAGCAAGTCCAATATTACAATTAAATATACGTTTATAAACTTGTGCATTGGTCATCATATCCCATTAAAAATTAATTGCAACCGTTTTTACCTGTGAATTGTTTTCATACCCATTATAATATTTAACTGCAACTGTATAACCAATGTTCGAATTATCAAGCCCAATTCTACAATAAATGGAACTTTGTTCCACTGTTTATCAGTTATCAATCCCAAATTGGTAATTCACCGTGTATTGTTATTAAGCCTAATATGACAGAGGATATCACAGCTGTGCTGAAGGAGGGCACCATGGAGGACTCGAACAGTGAGGCAATATGGGCAGAACTCAGAAATATGAAGGGTGCGGGAACAATGTTGGGGCTGTACTACAGGCCTCCCAACAGCGAGCGTGAGATAGAGGTACAGATATGCAAACAAATTATGGAAAGATGTAGGAGCAACTGGGTGGTGGTGATAGGAGATTTTAATTTTCCCAACATTGACTGGGATTCACTTAGTGTTAGAGGTCTAGATGGAGCAGAATTTGTAAGGAGCATCCTGGAGGGTTTTCTAGAGCAGTATGAAAATAGTCCAACTCGGGAAGGGGCCATACTGGACCTGGTGTTGGGGAATGAGCCCGGCCAGGTGGTTGAAGTTTCAGTAGGGGACTACTTTGGGAATAGTGATCACAGTTCCGTAACTTTTAGAATACTGATGGACAAAGACAAGAGTGGTCCCAAACGAAGAGTGCTAAATTGGGGGAAGGGCAACTATACCAAAATTCGGCAGGAGCTGGGGAATGTAGATTGGGAGCAGCTGTTTGAAGGTAAATTCACATTTGATATCTGGGAGTCTTTTAAAGAGAGGTAGATTAGCGTGCAGGAAAGACATGTTCCTGTGAAAATGAGGGATAGAAATGGCAAGATTAGGGAACCATGGATGACAGGTGAAATTGTGAAACGAGCTAAGAGAAAAACGGAAGCATACATAAGGTCTAGGAGGCTGAAGAAAGACGAAGCTTTGAAAGAATATCGGGAATGTAGGACCAATCTGAAACGAGGAATTAAGAGTGCTAAAAGGGGTTATGAAATAGCTTTAGCAAACAGGGTTAAGGAAAATCCCAAAGCCTTTTATTCATATGTAAGGAGCAAGAGGGTAACTAGAGAAAGGATTGGCCCACTCAAGGACAAAGGAGGAAAGTTATGCATGGAGTCAGAGAAAATGGGTGAGATTCTAAACGAGAACTTTGCATCGGTATTCACCGAGGAGAGGGACATGGCGGATGTTGAGGTTAGGGACAGATGTTTGATTACTCCAAGTCATGTCGGCATAAGGAGGGGGAAGTTTTGGGTATTCGAAAAGGCATTAAGGTGGGCAAGACGCCAGGTCCGGATGGGATCTATCCCAGGTTACTGAGGGAAGCGAGAGAGGAAATAGCTGGGGCATTAACAGATATCTTTGCAGCATCCTTAAAGACGGGTGAGGTTCCGGAGGACTGGAGAATTGCTAATGTTGTCCCCTTGTTTAAGAAGGGTAGCAGGGAAAATCCAGGTAATTATAGACCGGTCAGCCTGACGTCAGTGGCAGGGAAGCTGCTGGAGAAGATACTGAGGGATAGGATCTATTCCCATTTGGAAGAGAATGGGCTTATCAGTGATAGGCAACAAGGTTTTGTGCAGGGAAGGTCATGTCTTACCAACTTAATAGAATTCTTTGAGGAAGTGACAAAGTTGATTGATGAGGGAAGGGCTGTAGATGTCATATACATGGACTTCAGTAAGGCGTTTGATAAGGTTCCCCATGGTAAGCTGATGGAGAAAGTGAAGTCGCATGAGGTCCAGGGTGTACTAGCTAGATGGATAAAGAACTGGCTGGAAAACAGGAGACAGAGAGTAGCAGTGGAAGGGAGTTTCTCAAAATGGAGACGTGTGACCAGTGGTGTTCCACAGGGATCCGTGCTGTGACCACTGTTGTTTGTGATATACATAAATGATTTGGAGGAAAGTAGAGGTGGTCTGATTAGCAAGTTTGCAGACGACACGAAGACTGGTGGAGTCGCAGATAGTGAAGGGGACTGTCAGATAATATAGCAGAATATAGATAGATTGGAGAGTTGGGCAGAGAAATGGCAGATGGAGTTCAATCAGGGCAAATGCGAGGTGATGCATTTTGGAAGATCCAATTCAAGAGTGAACTATACAGTAAATGGAAAAGTCCTGGGGAAAATTGATGTGCAGAGAGATTTGTGTGTTCAGGTCCATTGTTCCCTCAAGGTGGCAACGCAGGTCAATAGATTGTTCAAGAAGGCATACGGCATGCTTTCCTTCATCGGACGGCGTATTGAGTACAAGGGTTGGCAGGTCATGTTAAAGTTGTATAAGACTTTGGTTCGGCCACATTTGGAATACTGCGTGCAGTTCTGGTCGCCACATTACCAAATGGATGTAGATGCTTTGTAGAGGAGGTTCACCAGGATGTTGCCTGGTATGCAGGGCGCTAGCGATGAAGAGAGATTGAGTAGATTAGGATTATTTTCATTAGAAAGACGGAGGTTGAGGGCGGACCTGATTGAGGTGTAAAATTCATGACAGGTATAGACAGGGTGGATAGCAAGAAGCTTTTTCCCAGAGTGGGGGATTCAATTACTAGGGGTCACGAGTTCAAAGTGAGAGGAGAAAAGTTTAGGGGGGATATGCGTGGAAAGTTCTTTATGCAGAGGGTGGTGGGTGCCTGGAACGCGTTCCCAGTGGAGGTGGTAGGCGCGGGTAGGATAGCGTCTTTTAAGATGTATCTAGACAGATACATGAATGGGCAGGAAGCAAAGAGATACAGACCCTTAGAAAATAGGCGACATGTTTAGATAGAGGATCTGGATCGGCGCAGGCTTGGAGGGCCGAAGGGCCTGTTTCCTGTGCTGTAATTTTCTTTGTTCTTTGTATGACAATTACGTCTAATGTTTGACTTATCAGGCCCAATTTAACAATTAAATGTAACTTTATTCTTTAAGCATTGGCTATCATATCCACTTTCACAATTCAATGTAACCATAATTTTCTGCTTATTGCTTATAGAGAATAAATAAACGATTAACCATAACTTTATTTATCCATCCATTGTATCAATTCCCATATAATAATCAACAGTAACTGCATTTCCTGCGTTTTTACTATCAGGCACAATTAGCAATTAATTTTAACCTTAATCACTATGACTTTGTTGTTCGGACCAATTTAATAATTCATAGCAACTTGGTTCCCTTGCACACTGGCAATCATGTCCAATTAAATAATTGACTGTAACATCATTCCGTGTGCATTGGTTATCAAATACAATTTAAAAATAGCATTAAATTTATTCCACTGTGTATTGTTTCTCTTGCCAAATTTAACAAGTAATTGTAACCATATTCATCTGTGTATTTTATGAAGTCCATTGCAACAAAAAGGCATAGATTTAAATTATCTGGTAAGTGAAGCAAAATTGACATGAAGAACAACTTTTTCAAGTAGCGAGTGGCTAACATCTGGAATGCGCTGCCTGAGAACATGGTGGAGGCAGGTTCAGTGGAAGCATTCAAAAGGGAATTAGACAGTTATATGAAAAGGAAGAATGTGTTATGGGGAGAAGGGAGGGAAATGGAACTGACAGGATCGCTCTTTCAGAGAGCTGGTGGAGACACGATCGGCTGAATGACCTCCTTCTGCACTGTAACGATTCTGTGATTCTGTGAACTGCAACCTTGTGTCCTGTGTACTGATTATAACTTCCGTTTTTATAATAAACTGCACCTTTATTTCGTTGTGCATTCATTATTATGTCCAATTAAGTGATTATTTGTGGTATGAATGGCTATCAAACACAACATAATAATTAATAGTAACGTTATACTCTATGGATCAACATCAATGCCAAATCAACAATAAATGGAACTTTTGTTTCACTCAGGGTCACTTGTAAATCCCAATTTGACAATTAAAAGTGCATGTCCAATTGCATTGTTATCAACAACAATATAACAATTTCAACTAACTTACTGTCATTTGTATTAGTTATCAGGACAAATGTAAAATTAAGTTTGAATGTATTATTCTGTGTTTTGCTGTCATGTCCAATTCAATTATTAACTGTCACCTTATTCCCTTATGTATTGTCACCAAGATCAATATAACAATTAGCTTAACTTTATTCTTTTACGCATTGATCTCCATTTCTAATTAAGTAATTATGCAAGTGTTTTCCTGTGTATTGGTTCTTAGGACTTATTCAACAAACAACTATAGCCTTATATCTACTCGCTATCAATTTATCAATCAATCCAATGGTCAGAGATTCATTTACAAGCAACTGAAAAATTATATAAATGCAACTTTTGCCACATCATACTGTTTAACATAATCTAACAATTTAATGCCATTATATGCTAAAATGTTTCATTTATGAAATCGAATTTAACTAACTGTATCATTTGGCACACGTGTAATGCTGAATAGGAGCAATTGTATAAGTAATTGGAACGCTATTAACCTGTGCATTATTTACCCTGTTCGGATGACCAGTTAACTGCAGGTTTTAACACCATCCAACCACTTTATGAATTAACATCATTTACTAGACACTATTATTCTATTCAACTGAGCACATATTTGTGACTTAATTTCCCTGCATGTTGCTTATCATGTTCCAATTTAACAATTAATTGAACCTGTGAGTCTGTTATCAATCCATATTTAACAAGCAATGAAACTTTATTCCACTGGGTGGCAGTTACCAAGCCGAAACTTACATTTAAATGCAAATTTATTCTGGTGGGTCTTGTTATCGAATTCAATTTTACAATTAACTGTAAACTTTATTCTCATGAGTATTTCATCAAGCCCAATGTAACAATTATCTGCTACCTAAGGGCCTCTGGACGCCAATATGGTTATTGGTTATATCTGTAATTTAAACACAGTGCCCTGGTGGTCACCAGGTGTTAGTACTTGTCCATGTTGTGAGTATCCCCCGATGAGGGATACATGTCTACCTGTGGGGACCGAACATGTCCTGCGGAATCCAGGAGTTAATCTATATTCTTATCATCTCTAGTCTTTTCGAAATTATCTATATGGTCCTGTCACGCTCGGGCTTCGTTCCCCACAGTCCTTGCTCAGTTAGTAGCCCATCTAATAATAATCCAAATGCCTATCAATAGCAACATTATTCCCAGCCCTCCGAGTAGTCCATGCTCAAGTGTATTCTTCCATTCCCGTTATCTCTTGGCGTACCAGGTGGTGTTTATTTCGGAGTCTATCATTTGCTGTTGGTTTTATATATCTTCAGTTGGGACCAATGTTTCCATCCGCCCTTCCCTTGACCATTACTTTGTCTCCCACAACAGGCACCTTTGTCTGTTCCTCTTTCATGTTTCTATAGAGCCTCACCTTGTGCAGTTGTCTGCACAACTCCTTCAAAAATATTTTAACCCTTTCTCTTGCGGGTCCTATTTCCTCACTACCTGCTATGAAACCTGCTGGCTACCTCATTGCCCTTCCTGTCATTATTAAGGTGTTTAATTTATCCTGATTATTATAAAGTCATTTTCTCCATGTGAGTTGTCTCACTGCACTGGCTGCATTAAACATTTCATGCCATGCTGTTTCTCAAGTCAGTAAACATGTTTGAGACCCGTTCGTCAGGTGATCTTATCAAAAGATCAAAAATGGCCAGACTTTCAAATGTAGCCCTCTTAAAAACTCATATCTCCAAGAGAAAACTATCAATTGCCAGTCTTATCTACACGTTCCTGACTTTCACTGGAAAATTCCAGACTTCTTGGAAATTTCACACGATATTATTTTAGCTGTTTGAATTCTAATTTCACCATTTGTTTATCCCCTGAATTCCTTTATTGGCTCTTGCATCAGCCAGATCTGATTGCTAATTTCCATTAACTATAATTCTATTTCATTTTGAGCCCTGAAGAACCTTTACAATTAATATTCATAATTCCTTAAAACAGAAATCAAACATTTCCGTTTGATTCCAGGCGTTAGTGTATATTGTTTGTGTTTTACTTTTACCTTAGATGACATTTTAATTGCTGAAATAACTTGCCAAATTAAACTGGATTTTCGACATCTCAGATTATTCCAAATTCCCTTTGAATGCTTTAAATAACCACTCATATCAATTTAACTTTGTTTTTCGATTCCAATTTCGTATGCCCACACTTGGTGATTTTGCATTTTTTTTTTAGTAAAGACAGAAGTGCTTGCAACTATTTCTCCTTCTCAAGCACTTTGTCTCATTGATAAAGGTAGTTGCAGCAAGGTTAATTTCTTGTCTCCAAGGGGGCGGAGCAAAGCATTCTCTGCTGCGTCGCTTTACGTAACCCTTTTTTTATGAATGCATCCCACCTTATCTTAACCTCGTTACAGGCTAGCACCTGTGTCCACAAGGACGTCTGCTTTTCATTTAATTAGCTTTTGTTTGACATTGGAATGTTCAGCTCCTGTGGAATGTGGTCAAGTTAACTAAGCCCCATGGTGCTTTGCAACCTCCTCACTGTTCACTAATATTATATGTTACTGGTTACTCAAATAATATTAAAACATTATGATATTTATGGCAAGTGCCTCTGCGCTTGGGAATACCCTACAAAAAGGTCTAAGGGAGGCGAGGGTCTAACTCAGTAATGTGGCATGGCCGTGGTGAAGGACTGAAAGGTCTAAATGAAGGGTGACACTAACTCAGTAATGGGCTGGGGGCTGTATGAGGGAAGGGAGGGTCTAAGGGACGGGAGGGCCTAACTCAGTAATGAGGTGAGGCTTCCATGAAGGTGGGGTTGGTCTAAAGGAGGGGTTGGTCAAAAGAAGGGGTAGTGTCCACGAGCACAAAGCGTCTGTAGGAGAGGTGATGACTGGTCCGTCAGTCTTAATCCTATCCCTCCCCACCTCCCCCCACCCCTCGGCTGCTAAACTCCATTTTCAGAGCAGTCGTTACTTGGTAATCCTGTCACGTGGTCTCTTTTGAAACAGTGAATTGATCCAGACTGGGTTCATTCTCTTTCAAGCCCCAACTCTCTGATTCTTACTCACCATCTCTCTCTCAATCACCATCGTCCTCTTTCACTCCCCATCTCCCTTTCTCACATCCCATCTATCTCTCTCGCACCCCATCTCCCTCTCACGGCCCATCTCTCCCTCTCTTTCTCAGAAGCAATCTGTCAACACACCATCTTTCTCTCACGCCCAGTCTATCAATCTGCATTATTCTCTCCCCTGCCCCTCTCTATCCCTCGCTCTGCATCTCGATCTCACTCCCAAGCTCTCTCTTACTCCCCCATTGTATTTCTCACATACTCTCCCCACACTCTCTCTCTCACAAAAATGCTCATACACACTCTCTTTCTTTCACTTCCATCTTTCTTTCATTCCCCCACTCTCTCCAATGCCACATCTCCCTCACCCTATCCCCCCTTTCACTCGCAACGAATCTCTCTCGCACCACATATCTCTATCCCTCCCCATCTCTGCATCAATCCCCATCTCTCTTTCTCAGTTCCCATCTCTCTCACTCCCCATCTCTCTCTCACTCCTCATGTATCTGTCACTACCTAGCTTTCTCAGTCACTGCTTATCTCTCTCACTTCCCATTTTCTCTATTTCACACTCCCCATCTCTCTTACTCTCCATCTCTCTCTCACATCCCTTCTCACTCTCACTACTCATCTCCCTCTCAATGCTCATCTCTCCCTCTCTCTCAGAAACAATCTCTCTTGCACTCCATCCAGTCTAATTCTCCCTGTGAACACCATCCTCTTTAATTCCTGCTGTGAACATCCTCCTGTCCCATTTCCCCTGAGAGCACCCGCCTGTCTAACTCCCCTTGTGAACACACTCTCCTGTCTAATTCCCTCCGTGAACACTCCCTCCTGTCTAATTTCCCCTGAAAACACCCTCCTGTCTAATTTCCCCTGAAAACACCCTCCTGTCTAATTCCCCTGTGAACACCTCCTCCTCTCTAATTCCCCTGTGAACACCCTCCTGTCTAATTACCCTCTGATCACCCTCCTGTCTAATTCCCCCTGTGAACAGCCTCCTGCCGAATTCCCCCTTTGAGCATGCTCCTGTCTAATTCCCCCTGTGAACACCACCACCTCTCGAATTCCCCTGTGAACGCCGTCCTGTGTAATTCCCACTGTGAAAAACCCACCCCTGTCTGATTCCCCCTATGAACACCGTCTCCTGTCTAATTCGCCTGCAATCACCTTCCTGTCTAATTCCCCCCGTGAACACACTCCTGTCAATTTCCCCCCGTGAACATCCCTTCCTGTCTCATTCCGCCATGAACATCCTCCTGTCTAATTTACCCTGAGAGCACCCGCCTGTCTATTTCCCCCCAGTGAACAGCCCCTCCTGTCCAATTCCCTCCTGTGAACAACCCCTTGCTGTCTATTTCCCCCCTGTGAACACCACCCGGTTTACCTTCACCCATGAACAGCTCCCCCCCCCCCCACACCCCTGTGTAATTCCCACTGTGAATACCCCACTCCGTCTAATTCCCCCTGTGAACAACCTCTGGTCTAAATTCCCCTTTGAACCCCCCGTCTAATTCCCATTGTGAACAGCGTCCCGTGTAATTCCCCTTGTGAACTCGACCATCAATCTCTGCGTGTGAAATACCATTCTGTCTAATTCCCCTGTGAACACCCTCCTGTTTAATTCGCCCTGAGAACACCCTCTCGTATAATTCTCGTCCGTGAACTCCCTCCTTTCTAATTCCCCCTGTGAACACCCACCTGTTTAATTCCTCTGAGAGCACCCCCTTCCTGTCCAAATCCCACTGTGAATACCCTCCTTTTCAAATGCCCCTGTGAACACCCTCCTGTCTTCTTCCCCTGTTAACACCCCGTCATGTTTAGTTCCTCCTGTGAACACCCCCTTTCCTGTCTAATTCCCCCTGTTAACAACCTCCTGTCTAATTCTCATGTAAACACCCCGTCTAATTCCCTTTGTCAACTCCACCGTCTAACTTCCCCTGTGAACACCCTCCTGTCTAAGTCCCCCTGAGAACACCCTCCTGCATATTTCCAGCATGTAAACTCCCCCTCCTGTCTAAATCCCCCTGTGAAAACCCATTCTGTCTAATTCTCCTTGTGAACAACCTCCATGAAAACTCCCCCTATGAACACCCTTCTTGTGTATTTTCCCCCTGTGAACACTCGCCTGTATAATTCCCCCTGTGAACTTCGTCCTGTGTATTTTCCCCCTGTGAACCCAATCCTGTCTGACTATCCCTGTGAAGACCCTCCTATATAGTTCCCCCTGTGGACACCCTTCTGTTTAATTTCTCCTGTGAACCCCCCAGTCTAATTCCTCCTGTAAACGCCCTCCTGTCGACTTCCCCCTGTGAAAAGCTCTCCTGTCTACTTCCCCCTGTGACAATCCCTCCCGTCTACTTCGCCCTGCGAACTCCCTTCTGTGTAATTCCTGATTTGAATACCTCCTGTCTACTTCCCCTGTGAACACCCTCGTCCTGTCTAGTGATATGAGAACAGATTGTGCTAGAATCACCGCAGTTCTGGCCGCATCTGTGGTGATTGAAACTGAGTTAATATTTCAGGTTCCGACCTACATCAGAAATGGAAAAAGCTAGAATTGTTACAATCATTGAGCAAACGAGAGGGGAGGGGGAAGTCGTTCAAGGGGGGAAGGGGAGAGGGGCAAAGTGACAGATGCCATGGAACAGAATGCACCTGGAGAGCTAAATAATGGGGCTCATGGTCTGAAATTATTGAACTCAATATTGAGTCCAGAGGAATGCTGAGTGCCTAATCAGAAAATGAGGTACTGTTCCTTGAGCTTGCATTGATGTTCACTGGAACACTGCAGCAGGCCAGTGACAGAAATGTGGGCATGAGAAAAAGGTGCAGAATTAAAATAGCAAGCAGTTGGAAACTCGGGATCATGCTTGCATACAGAGCAGAGGTGTTCTTGAAAGCAGTAACCCAATCTGCGTTTAGTCTCCCCCATGTAGAGGAAACCGCACTGTGAGCAGTGAATACAGTATACTAAATTGGAGGAGGTACAAGTAATCGCTGCTTCACCTGGAAGGAGTGTTTGGGGCCTTGGATGGTGAGAAGAGAGGAGGTAAATGGGCAGGTAGTACACCTCCTGCAATTGTATGGGAAAGTGTTGGGAAGGGTACGAGGTGTTGGGGGTAATGGAGGCGTGGACTAGGGTGTCGCGGAGTGAACAATCTCTTTGTAATGCTGGCAGGGAGGGGAGGGTAAGAAGTGCTTGGTGGCAGCATCATGCTAGAGGTGACAAAAATGGCACAGGTTTATCCTTTGGATTTGGTGGCTGATATGGTGGAAATTGAGGAATGTGATTATATTTGACATTTGTCCTTTCAATCTAATCTAATAAGGTGATTGTCTCCAACATTATCCATCAGTCTGTGAACAGAGGAACCTTGGAGTGAATGTTCACGATTACTGAAATTCGGGCGGATAAGGTGGTTAGAAAGGGTTACGGGATACTTTCCTTTATTGGCCGATGTATAGAAAAGAAGAACATGGTCGTTATGCTAGAAACAGTGGCAATACTCAGCCAGTCTGGCAGTATCTGTGGACAGAGAAAAAGAGTTAATGTATCAGATGGATGACCTTTCATCAACCCCTTCTGATGAGAAAGAGAGAGGGAGGGAAGGGGGGGGGGGTAAGGGACAGAGGGAAGGAGGGTGAAAGACAGGGAGACAGAGAGAGCGAGAGAGACAGACAGAGAGGGAGAGACAGAGAGAGAGTCAGAGAGACTGAGAGAGAAGGAGCGACAGAGAAAAGGAGAGACAGAGAGAAAGCAAAATAAGGCAAGAAATCGGAGCAGGAGTAGACCATATGGCCCATCGAGCCTGCTCCGCCATTCAATACAATCATGGCTCATCTTAGGATTCAACTCCACTTTCCCGCCCACTCTCCATATCACTTGATTCCATGAGAGTACAGAAATCTGTCTATCCCAGCCTTAAATGTATTGAACGATGCAGCATCCACAACCCTCTGGGGTTTAGAATTCCAAAGATTTGCAACCCTTTGAGTGAAGTAATTTCTATTTATCTCAATCCGAAATGATCATCTCCTTATCCTGAGACTGTGTCACAGTGTTGTACATTCCCGACCAGCGAAAATAATCTCGCAGTGTCTACCCGATCCAATACCTCCAGAATCTTCTGTATCAATGATATTCCTCTCATTCTTCTAAACTCCAGAGAATACAGGCCCTGTTTATTTAATCTCTCCCCTTCCCTCAGAATTGTCTGTTTCTGCACCCACATTTGAATCGTATCCTTTAGTTTATATCACCTCTCCTCATTCTTTCTGCCTGTGGAGGTGGAAGATGTGGGCATGGTTCGTAATGATTACATCACAACTGTCTTCACAGAAAAGGGGACGATGCAGACATTGTAGTCAAGGAGGAGGGTTTGAAATATTGGGTGGGATAAACAGTGAGAGAGGAAATATTAAGGGGTTTAGCATCTCTGAAAGCTGATAATTGACCAGGCTCGGACTGTTAAGAGGTGCAATGGGGGCCTGGCCTACATTTGACTCCATTCACACACTTAGATAGATAGATAGATCTTATTATAAATAAAGATATACATTTGTCTAGGTTGGAGGATGCATACATGTTTTGTCGTTAGAATACCTTCAGTCTTGTTACTCGCTATCAGCAGCTGTGTACAATTTCTATAATAATATACGAATATAACAATTTCTACTTGCTCTGGCTTGATGTGGGTAATATGTATGTTTGAAAGGATGGGGTGAATCTTAGAACAATTTCCCAGGGATGAAGTGAGATTGAGGGACTGGAGGAAAGGTCAGTACTTTACATGACTTAATGACAAAATCTGTTGTGTTAAATTTGAATATTTCACACGCTGTTGCACTGTGACAATTGCTGATAGTTTTTAAGGATAGGGATTGTTTTTCGTGCAGGATTTTCGATTTTACTTTCCTTTATTGACTGTTGTATAGCATATAAGAGCAAGGAATTCATGCTACAACTACATAAAGCACTAGTTAGACCACAGCTAAAGTACTGCATACCGTTCTGGACACCACATTACATGAAAGGTGTGATCACACAAGCGAAGACATAGAGGAGATTTGCAGAGGATGTTGTCAGCACTGCATAATTCTACCTGTGAGGAAAGATTGAACAGGCTGGTGTTGTTCTTTTTGGAACAGAGGAGGCTGAGGGGAGATTTAATGGTGTATAAAATTATAAAAGGCTCAGATAGAGTGGAGAGGAAGGATCTCAGCAGTGGGGTCAATAACCAGGGAGCATAGATTTGCATTAATTGGTAGAAGGATTACATAGAAACAGTGAACATAGAAAATATAGAATCAGAACAAAGCAGGGAGAATTTAAAAAGGAAACTTCCGCTGAATTTGTGAGCCTTACATTGTGGAATGCTTTCTTATTTGGTGAGAATGGTGACCGAATGAAATTCTGCTTCTGTGCGATGAATAGATACTATATGATCTTATTGCAAAAGTAAGGTACCATGTGTACTGTAAATATGGACTGAAATGGCTGAAATAAAAATGTAACAGATCAATTGTTGGCTGCATACTATGACTACAGTTATGCCAGTTATCCTCTGAGAATGTACATAAGACACAATGGGATGAAGTCAAAGTGGACACTGTTGAATTTGATAGCTTGATCTTTGTGGGAACACAAGGGTTAAATAAGTTAAAGATACTAAATGGTCAATTCACTTGTACAAGTAAACATTTAACAGAAATGGGCATAGAATGTCTTATGTGCTGCATTGCTAATCCTGCACCTACTCTATCTGGACACCTCATGATTTTTAACATGTCTATCAAATCTAATTTCCAGTGTTTTCTTCTCCATGGAGAACACCCCAGCTTCTCCAGTCTATCCACGTAACTGAAGTCCCTCATCATTGTTCTCATGAATCTTTTCTTTACCCTCTCTAATGCCTTCACATCCTTCCTAAAATACTGTGCCCAGAATTGGACACAATATTAGTTGAGGCTGAACCAGTGTTTATAAAGCTTCATTATAACCACCTTGCTTATATATGCGAAGCCTCTATTTACAAGACTGGGATCCCATATGCCTTTTAACTACTTTCTAAACTAGCTCTGCTACCCTCAATTTGTGCACAGATATCGCCAGGTCACCCGGTTCCTGAACCCACTTCAGAATTTTCTCCTTATTTTATACTGCGTGTCTTCATTCTTCCTACCAAGATACATTATTTCACACTCTCTGCACCAAATCAGATCTGCCACATGACAAACACTGGTGAGAAACTATTAAATGTTGGTGTTCAGAGGGGTTTAGTTTCTTTGTACACACATCATACAAAATTAACATGCTGGTGCAAAAAGGGAAGGCAACTGTTTTCTTGCTCTTTATTGCAAGGGATTGGATGCAAGAGTAAGGAAGTTTCACTGCAATTGGTGAGACCATAACTAGAATACAATGTACAGATTTGGTCTCCATACCGAAAAGAGGATATACTTGCCTGACAGGCAGTACAACAAAGATGCACTAGATAATGCTGGAACAGACTTGAGGGGCCTTATGGCTTCCTCCTGCTCTTATTTCATCTGTTCTTACGTTCGCATGACAGAGAGGGACGGAAGGACAGGGAGGTCTAGAAAGAGGGAGGGGGAAAGAGAGCGAACAAGCAGGAAAAACAGATGGGAACACCACCACCTGCAAGTTATACACCATCCTGAAATGGAACGGGATCACTGCTACTTCACTCTCACTGGGACAAATTCCTGGAACTGCCTTCTACAGCATTGTGGGTGAATCGACACCAAATGGACAGTAGTGATTCAAAAAGGAAGATCACCAAAAACTTCCCAAAGAGCAATTAGTTTGGGACATGAATGCTGGCCTTGTCAGAAACACACACATCCAACAAACGAATAAAAACATTTTTAGGACGGCACAGTGGGGCAGTGGTTAGCACCGCAGGCTCACAGCTCCAGCGACCTAGGTTCAATTCTGGGTACTGTCTGTTTGGAGTTTACAAGTTTTCCCTTTGTCTGCGTGGGTTTTCTCCGGCTGCTCCGGTTTCCTCCCACAAGCCTTGCAGGTTGGTAGGTAAATTGATCATTATAAATTGCCCCTAGCATAGGTAGGTGGTAGGGAAATAGAGGGACAGGTGGGGATGTGGTAGACATATGGGATTAGTGTTGGATTAGTATAAATGGGTAGTTGATGATCGGCACAGACTCGGTGGGCCGAAGGGCCTGTTTCAATGCTGTATCTCTAAACTAAACATAAATGAAAAATTGACAGCGATGCATATAAGGCGATATTAGGCTCAATGACAAAAACTTGGGCAAAGAGCTTAGTTTTAGGGAACATCTTAAATAAGGAAAGAGAGGTTGTGAGATGGAGAGGGTTGGGAAGGAATTCCAGAGTAAGGGCCTTGGCAGCATGAAGGCACGGCCACCAATGGTGGAATGTTTAAAATCAGGGATGCTCAAGAGGCCAGATAGGGAGATAGAGACGGGGCGAGGAGGAGACAGGGCGAAAGAGAGTGAAAGAGACGGTGTGAGGCAGGAACAGAGACCGAGTCAGTGATAGAAAGAGAGACACACACGGACGGGTGAGGGAGAGAGCTGGATACTCCCTCCCAAGTATGGGACAGTCCAAGCTGTTTCTCTGTGTAAACAGGGAATGGGGGAGGGAGGGATATTCCAGACATATCCCAAATGGACCATTCAAGCCAGAAACCTGGCTCTCTGCCTGTCTCTCCCCCTCCCCGAAAAACCTCAGTAACTGTGCAGAAACGCTGCTGTAATTTTAAACCGGGAGGAGCCGGATTGGATAATGGTCATTTAACACAAATTGAATTAAATGTCGTTCACTATTCCCCTCCCATTAACAGAAAGTTCAGAAAAATAATTGAAAATGTCTCATTGCATTGACCTTGAAATTTTGACAAAGAGCTTTTGCTTGAAAGGCCAGTTTGCCCGCAGCACAAACAGGTAGATTTTATTTTGATTTTCTATTACATTGTGTGGGAAAGCCTGAAACTAGAGCCAGGTTAATGATACAGCCAAGGGAACATTTACAACTGGTGACATTGCACACAAAAATTTTGACCCATATTTTCAGTTATATTTATCAACGACTGTTTGTACTTCATTTGATGTTGCTGTATTGACGCATTAGCTTGTAATCAATCGAATAAACTGTCTTAATATTTACCACTTTAATGTTACAAGGGTTTATAAAGCTGTAAAATGGCTATTTAACACAAATTGTAAGGAAGATCTTCCACTTTTCACCTCCAGTTTCTATAATGCCTCGCAATAAATACATTTACATTCTGACAAAGAGTTTTTGCTGCTGTAATAAAGTGTCACCTGTTTCCATTTGCTTCCTGACTGTTTCTTTCCTCTGCTCTCCTGGGGCATTCAGAGGGTTTTTTTGTTCATCACTTGTCCGCATTCAGGAGGTTCCAGATCTTCTTCTGCTGCTGCCATGAATACATTAGTTGCATTCAAAATCTTTCCCTCGGTTTGGAGACATGAGGAGAGACTGTTTACACTAGCTGAGGAGAGAAACAGATAGGCAGGGAGTTGTTATGGCCTGTAATTCACTCTGAGGTGTTTCTGAAAGCAGATTCAATAATAACTTTCAGAAGACAATTGGATCAAGACTTCAGTTACTCTTAGTTATAGTAGAGAAGATGGCAGCACAGAAAGAGAAGCGAGAGAGAGAGAGATGTCATAACTTTAAGGATGAAGAACTCAGCAAAAATTATTTCGAGAGCTCTTTTTGTAACTGATTTTTTCAGTTTTATTTGATGCAGCTGTTTTATTTATTCATTACATTTAATCACTCAAAATAATTATCCATATAGGAACCAGTTTAATGTTAAAAGTGTTTACATAGTTGGAAAACAGCCATTTAACACAAATTGTATTGAAATTATTTCATTAAGCATCTCCAGTTTACATTAAGGAAATTCCTCAAACTTTTGGAAACTTTCAGACGGTCAGCAGCACAGAATCGCCCCATCATCAATGGCTCAGCATCACCATTTGCTGGTGTCCCTTTCTCACTGCAGTTAATGTCTTCCTTTCACCATCTCCATCAGCTGGTGCCCCTGTCTCACTGCAGTTACTGACCCCCCCTCACCTTCTCCAACTGCTGGTGTCACAGTCTCACTGCAGTTATTGACCCCTTTCACCATCTCCATTCTGCTGGTGTCCCTGTCTCAATGCAGCTACTACCCCCTCACCATCTCCATCTCCTGGTGTCCCTGTCTCACTGCAGTTACTGACCCCTTTTCACCATCTCCATCTGCTGGTATCCAGTGTCACTGCAGTTACTGTCCCTCAACATCTCCATCTTCTGGTGGGAGAAATTGCCGCGGGGGTGGGGGGTTGTAATTGCTGGGGGTGGGGGAGAGGGAGACGGCAATGACTGGGTTGTGAGAATAGAAGGGAGACAGAGTCAAGAATGTGTCCCCAAAAATACAGAAAAATAATCAATTGACACGAGAAAATTTCCTGTATCTGCAGCATTTTCCTTCTGTAAGAACAACTTTGTTTCTCTCTGCGCAGATGTGAGCAACTAAGAATGGAACCAGGTAAAGCGGTGGAGAGGCTGTGGGTGCTGTTTCCACTCCTGTCCTGCAGGGTGCACTCTGACATTCCTCCTGCCCCACTAATGTTCGCCACTGTCAAGGTCGTCTCTTTCCTGCTGCCTCGCTGCTCTTTGCCATGTCTTCCCCCTCTACTGCCGTTGTGCTCATGCTGCTGTCATTCACCTGTTACACGCCGCAACCCCTGCTCTTTAGCATCTGTCAACCCCCAGACAGTGTATTATGGGTCACTCAGTTGTCGTTCAATTCTTGCCCACTGGGGACAAATGCTCAGTTCATGGTCTGAACACGTAGGGACCCGCCCCTGGGTTGCTCTTAGTTGTTTTGTTTATTCATTAATTGAATAATTGATGTAACTGGATATTTCACCGCCCTCTTGACCTGCTGTCTGAACTTGTACTGTGTCGTCCCATAAATAAATGTGTTGTGCAGCAACTTAAACTGTGCAGCATTAATCCGACTTGTCGGAATATATATTCAGAATTGTTGTAATCCCTGTGATTTTTTCCTGTAATGTTATAATGTTAGAAATCTAGAACAATTATCAACCACAGAAGTATGAAGCTGCCAGATATAGTGAAGAGAAAAATCACAGACTTCCTTTTGCTCTCCATCTCTGGTTCACTGCGATTCTCTGCGTTGTTCTGGCTCCTCAGTCCCTTACGGACTCAACTGGCCACTAAAATATGCCTGACAATCAGAGCATTAAGGAAAAGCATTAAAGCAAATGGGAACAATGGGATTAAAATCTTATCAAACCAGTCAAATGCCATCCATCCGGGATCAGTATGATAGCTTGGCTTTCAATAACAGAACCATCGTGCATTACCAATTATCTCTGGAGGTGCACATGCAAAGTAGAAGGGGAGGTTTTTTAAACATAGCAGAACGCAGGTTTTTGCTAGAACCACAGCTACAGTTTTCTCAGTGCAATAATTTGTTTTCAGCTTCTGGCAACAAACGGCCACAAATCGATCGAAGGTGAAAGTGACGGTGAACCAGACAGAACAGTCTCTGGTTGCACGAATCAAGACAATGATAACCTTACAAACAGGGATGATAATCATCAGTATTTCTGGCAGATAGTAAAAATTGATCCTGTACAGTATGACCTCAGTGATAATGACCAGGAGATCCACCATTGCCATGGCCACTAAGTAGCGAGTGGTGCAGGTGGAGAGACCGCATTTTGCCTGGGGAAGAATCACAATCACCAGTAAATTAACGGCAAGAGAGAGAAGGGAAAAGAGACTGGAACTTACTGATCAAGCATTAGTAGTGTCTGACCCAGGCAGTAAGAGCTGATGCAGACGATTCTCCAGGTTACGAGACTCCTCCTGGGGTTTAGGGATTGACAGCCCAATGATCAGAGATATCACCACTCTCCACCCCTCTGGAGTTACTGGTTGAGCATCCCCTCCCCTGCCCCCGTCCCGCCCCCGCCCCCGGTGTCAGGCAACTCTGCCCAAACCCTGCAGTCATGGTTTGGACTGCCCTCGCCCTGAGGCCTGCTCCAGAGTCCTCCCTGCCTGAATGGAATCCAAGCCTGTCAATCAGGCAGACTTCAGAGCGGGAATCCAGTCAAGGATAAAAGAGGAAATGTGTGGGGTTACAACACTGGGACACTGCTCCCAACCTATGTCACTCACAACTGTTAATCTCCAGGCATAGGTATTGGAGTAAAAACAAAATACTGAAAACTGCTGTAAATCGGATGAAATTAGCAGAATGTTGAAAACACTTCATAGGTCATGCAGCATCTGCGGAGAGTGAAACAGCTTTCACGGTTTAGGCTGATAGACTTCCATCAAAACTGGAAGATATGAGAGGTTAGCAGTTTTAAAGCAATGATAGAGCCATTGCAAAGTGGGGTACAGGAGGATGAAAGAACAAAGGAGCAGCTGTGTGGGCAGATGGAGGGCAGAACTGATCTAATGACTAAGTTGATGTTGGCGCAAGGTTTAGTTTAGTTAAGAACATTACAGCGCAGTACAGGCCCTTCAGCCCTCGATGTTGCGCCGACCTGTGAAACCATCTGACCTACACTATTCCATTTTCATCCATATGTCTATCCAATGACCACTTAAATGCCCTTAAAGTTGGCGAGTCTACTACTGTTGCAGGCAGGGCGTTCCACGCCCCTACTACTCTCTGAGTAAAGAAACTACCTCTGACATCTGTCCTGTATCTATCACCCCTCAACTTAAAGCTATGTCCCGTCGTGTTTGCTATCACCATCCGAGGAAAAAGACTCTCACTATCCATCCTATCTAACCCTCTGATTATCTTATATGTCTCTATTAAGTCACCTCTCCTCCTTCTTCTCTCCAACGAAAACAACCTCAAGTCCCTCAGCCTTTCCTCGGAAGACCTTCCCTCCATACCAGGCAACATCCTAGTAAATCTCCTCTGCACCCTTTCCATAGCTTCCACATCCTTCCTATAATGCGGTGACCAGAACTGCACGCAATGCTCCAGGTGCGGTCTCACCAGAGTTTTGTCCAGCTGCAGCATGACCTCGTGGCTCTGAAACTCGATCCCCCTACTAATAAAAGCTAACACACAATTTGCCTTCTTAACAGCCCTATTAACCTGGGTAGCAACCTTCAGGGATTTATGCACCTGGACACCAAGATCTCTCTGTTCATCTACACTTACAAGAATCTTCCCATTAGCCCAGTACTCTGCATTCCTGTTACTCCTTCCAAAGTATATCACCTCGCACTTTTCCGCATTAAACTCCATTTGCCATCTCTCAGCCCAGCACTGCAGCCTATCTATGTCCCTGATCCTATCCGCCAATGACTTCTCGTGTCCTCTCCTTGCTCTTCTTAACTCTCCCTTTCGATCCTTCCTGGCTAGCTTGTAACTCTCAAGCGCCCTTCACGTCTCATCCTAACATAAGCCTTCTTCTTCCTCTTGACAAGCGCTTCAACTTCTTTAGTAAACCACGGCTCCCTCGCTCGACAACGTCCTCCCTGCCTCACAGGTACATACTTATCAAGGACACGCAGTAGCTGCTCCTTGAATAAGCTCCACATTTCGATTGTTCCCATCCCCTGCAGTTTCCTTCCCCATCCAACGCATCCTAAATCTTGCCTAATCGCATCATAATTTCCTTTCCCCCAGCTATAATTTTTGCCCTGCGGTATATACCTGTCCCTGCCCATCGCTAAGATAAACCTAACCGAATTGTAATCACTATCACCAAAGTGCTCACCTACATCTAAATCTAATACCTGGCCGGGTTCATTACCCAGTACCAAATCCAATGTGGCATCGCCCCTGGTTGGCCTGTCTACATACTGTGTCAGAAAACCCTCCTGTACACACTGGACAAAAACTGACCCATCTAAAGTACTCGAACTATAGTATTTCCAGTCGATATTTGGAAAGTTAAAGTCCCCCATAACAACTACCCTGTTACTCTCGCCCCTGTCGAGAATCATCTTCGCTATCCTTTCCTCTACATCTCTGGAACTATTTGGAGGTCTATAAAAGACTCCCAACAGGGTGACCTCACCTCTCCTGTTTCTAACCTCGGCCCATACTACCTCAGTAGACGAGTCCTCAAACGTCCTTTCTGTCACTGTAATACTCTCCTTGATTAACAATGCCATCATGGACAATTAAAGAAACTTAGGATGGGTCCAGAGGAGGTGCACATGGTTAGAGCAGAATCTCAGAGGGCGAGGGGAGAATGTAAAATCTGGCAAAGAGCAAAAGGCCCCAGTGGCCCAGAGAAGTGTCAGGAATGGTGGTATACCCCAAAGGTGGGTTTGCTGCAGGTTCGGAGAAGTGTCTGGAGATGGGGAAGGTTGAGGCCCAAGGTTAAGAATTTTAAACCTAAAGCGTGAGGGGACTGAGAGCCAATGTGTGTCATTGAGGGTGAGGGTGATGGATGAGTTGGACGTGGTGAGGGATGGACATGGACAGTGGAGTTTTGGATCAATTCTGTTTGATCGAAGCTGGAGGTTGGCTGGCTGGTCAGGGGTGAACTGGAGGAATGGAGTCAGGAGCTGACATAGTTCTAATTTTACTGGAGTCATTAACCAACATAGAATAGACAGGTAAACATCTGCTGTGAAATAGCAGAGAGAAGAATGTCAGTTTGATACTTTCTTTGTCACTCCCCTAAAATCACCCACAGTAATTTCCAAGCTGCAATTTTGAATGTGATCTTTAACTGTTCCCGTGACAGATATTCAAAGTTCATATTTTAACTGGAAAGCTTCCGAGGCAAAGTGAAACAGCTCTGCTAGAGTACCTGAATTCAGTATACACTGCAGTCAAATCAATAATACTTATCAATGAATCGGAGGAGTGAACATGGCTAATATAATTATATGAAAGCTGTAAATAAAGCTTCTCATCATTATGGGGCCAGTCCTGCATGAATACAGCTTCCAGCTTTATTTCTGAGTGGGGTTTAACTAAAATAATTTCCTGGACTTTGAAATGCTTGTGTCTTATCTGCCACATTATTTCCATCGGAGTTGAAGCAGCTGATGCATTCTGTTTGTTTATTCAGTGTAACTAGTAGCAACAATCAGGTGTATAACCATGTCACTGGATACTTACCCCTGTATAAATCTGGACCAATTTGAATGGAGCAGCTCAGTGTGCCTGCCAGAGCTGTGGGATCCAGACCAGCAGAAGTCACTGCTTCTCGGGGAAATGGGACGTTCAGTAATCCGTCAGATAGAATGCATTTACTATCCTATTCTTGCAGCTGTTGGAGTTCCTTGTAAGCTGTTATCTCAGTTGTCGATGGTGTAACCAGTTTTACCTGGAAAGCTGTAATCGGTATTATTTCTTACTGTGTGTTTTACTCAGCTACCGGTTCAGTTTCAGCAGTTGCTTGATAGAATGTCCTCAGTCTCTGCTCTTTCAGTCTTGCAGGAGCTGCATTATATTTATAATGATCTTTCTTCATGCAACCCTGGTATTGTCACTGGGTTATTCCTTCTGCTGTGCATATCGAAATCAGTTGCCTGTGTGAAGAGCATGGATGTGCCCATAAGGAGCTGTTAACAGTTTCATGTTGTCCAACTAACCTGTCCGAGGACATTGATATGAATGTGTTTCCAGTGATTGATAATGAGACAGCTTACTGTCTCAGTGTTGCAAGGAGGCAGTGCAATGTCCTCTTTCACCATGAACATTGTTCAGTTTGTGTGTAATTTCAATATATTTATTGTTTATCCCTGTAACAAAATAGTATTTCATTCTGTGTTTGTCTGTTGCTGCTTCATGGGTCTGGCTACTGAACTGAGTTTTCTGCTTACTCTTTCACATCTCTTTCTCTGCTTCATTGTGCATGAATTCACTGTCACTGGGCTTCATTGTGAATTGAAGTGTGTTGGTGATGTTGTATCAGTTAACACTGTGCCTGTTGGAATTATGAATTCTTCTATTTATCAGGAGATTATAATTAGCAGAAGTAATCTTGTGCTTTATGAGTTAAGCAATCTCGCCATCGAACACCATGCTTTATCATACAATGAGAAGGAATTTTAATGACTGTAAAGGTGTGCCTGGAAAAGACTTTTGATATTGTTTATTCTGTGCATTGTAGATATTGTGAACAGTGTAGGTGAATAGTGGGAGATTTGTGTGATTTGGTTAAACATTAAACTATTGACAGAGACTTCACCATTGAACAAACTGAATCTGAGAATAGAATCATTACGGGGCTGGTGAATTGAATGCAGGCTCAGAATATTAGGACAAACGGATTGGAAAATTATCATTGTGAAAGACAGTACAAGATCGTGCTGTGATGGAAATCACACCTGTCAAATGGAAACACCTTAATTTAGTCATATGGGATACCACATTAACATTTGTTTTTGCCAGAGATTGCAAAGAACGTGTTAAAAAACACAGACCTGAGTGGATGAAAACATGGTTGCACATTTCCATTCTGAGAGACATGAATGGAAAGACGATGGGGTGCTCTTTGATTCAATTAACAAGAATAGCCTGGACAATAGTGATGATCAAAAGTCACCAACGGCTTCTGACGTTGTAAGAGACAAAACTTCACCCCTCACCGAGTATGTGTGGGAGGCACTCAAATCCACCAACCTTCCCAGAAGTTGCTGTTTGAAGCTAAGAGACGGTCATATGACCTGCCTGCTGGTAAGACCGGTGGCTTTCTGAATTGTGACACAGAAAGGGAATAGCCTGCAACTTGGCTGCTTACTTTCCACCATTCAGAGTAAGAGACTTTACCTCCTCCTCGAAGAAAAGCGGAAAATGCTTTAAACACTCTGCCAGTCAGGCAGCATCTGTGGGGAGAAATACACCTTCTGAAAATGTTCCATCACAGCCTGAAACGTTAATTCTGTTTTTTTCTCTCCACAGATACTGCCTGACCTGCTGATTATTTCCAGAATTTTCTGTTTTTTTTCAGATTTTCATCACCCACTTTTGTATTGGTGTTGAATTCCCAGCAACTTCTCTTCCAGGAATGGTTACCTTGAAGAAGTTCTGCTCTTCTCTCTGATGGGATTTCCCTTTCTCTCTTGTACCTTGCTCACATTCATTTCTTTCTATCTCCCTTCTTGTGTTTGAACAGGTAACTAACAAAACTCGCTTTCACAGTCGCATGAACTGTCTCTGATTCCAAGTTATGTCACGTGGATTCCCACAGACATTCCACCCTTTGTGTGTTTTAAATTAAAGGGAGAAACTAATTAATCTTAAAGTTAAGTCATGGCAGGAGCGACCTCACCCGTGATATGCTGGAACTGTGGGTGGATTGACTGTGGCGCATCACGATGCTTTGATTGTCATGGTTGACACGTTCAGCATAAACCTTTTTGCTAACATTCCAAGCCTTCAGTTTCTTTCGCATCAGAACAGCCTCCTTTATCTTTTTGTTGCTCTCAATCTTGTCTTCAACTACAAGTGGGAGCTCTGGGATTTCCTCAATGCGATGATCTTTTGACAGGACCAGAGCAGGGAGGGCTGATGCAGCCAGAGAAGACTGTTGGCACCCTATGGTGCCAACGTCGCCAAATCTTTGTGGGAGCGAACCTATATTCAGCTTGCAGGACCTCATCCCCCCTTTCCTTTTACCTATGTTGTTGTTACCAATATGTACCACGACAACTGGCTGCTCGTCATCCCTCCTCAGAATGCTCTGTTGCCGCTCAGAGACATCCTTGACCTGAGCACAAGGGAGACAACAGACCATCCTGGAGTTTCTTTTGCGGCCACAGAAACGCCTGAATGATCCCCTTACGATTGAATCACCTGTCACAAGAGCCCTGTCAATCTTCTTCCTCCAATCCTGTGCAGCACAGCATCCCCCCACCCCCACCCCCCACCCACATTGTGCCATGAGCTTGGCTCTTGTTGCTTTCCCCGAGCCATCTCCGCCAACAATGTCGAAAGCTGTACATCTGTTAGAGAGAAGGACGGCCACAGGTGACTCCTGCATTACCTGCCT
Source organism: Heterodontus francisci (assembly GCF_036365525.1). NCBI lineage: Eukaryota > Metazoa > Chordata > Chondrichthyes > Heterodontiformes > Heterodontidae > Heterodontus > Heterodontus francisci. The sequence goes on from NW_027140486.1 coordinate 632,918, forward strand.
TCCTCTACTCTGCCTGGTTGTCATCCACTCCCTTTCTGCCTTTGCCTGCGGTGTGAGCACCTCGTTAAACGTGTTATCCATGACAATCAAAGTATCGTGAATGCTCCACAGTGAATCCACCCGCAGCTCCAGCTCCGTAAGGTGGGTAGCCAGGAGCTGCAGATGGATCCACTTCCTGCAGACATGGTCTTCATACTGGAAGCATCCCTGATTTCCTACATCGCGCAGGAGGAGCATACCACGGGTGAGGGCTCCCCTGTTATGATTTAGTTTTAAGATTACTTAGTTACTCCCTTTAATTAAAAATTACACAAAGGGTGGAAGTTCTGTGGGTATCCACGTGACATAACTTGGTGTCAGAGTCAGTTAATGTGACTGTAAATTGAAAGGTCGGATCTCAAAGGTGGTAATCTCAGGATTACTACCAAAGCCACATGCTGGAGAGAGCAGAAATAACAGGATATATCAGATGAATATGTGGCTGGGGAAATGGTGTCGGAGGAGAGATTCAGATTCCTGGGAAATTGAGACGGGTTCTGAGGAAGTTGGGACCAGTACAAGCTGGATGTGTTACATCTGGGCAGGACTGGGACCAATTTCCTTGGAAGGGAGGTGGGTGTTTGCTAGTGCTGTCGGAGAGCGTATATAATAGAATGGCAGGGAGACAGAGGAGGGAGATACAAAAATAGAAATGAAAGAAAGAAAGGCATGAAGGAAAAGTGGAAGCAGAGAAAACAAGGGCGAGAAACACATGGGACCAAAGTGCAAATTAAAGCAAAGGTGACGAACAGTCTTAAAAAGACAAGTCTAAAGCATTGCGTCTTACTGCACGGAGCATTTGCAACAAGCCAGATGAATTAACAGCGCAAATAGATATAAACAATTATTATATAGTTGTGATTACAAATACATGGCTGCAGGGCGACCAAGGATGGGAGCTGAACATCTATGGGCATTCAATATTTAGGAAGGATCGGCAAAAAGGGAAGGGAGGTGGGGTAGCTTTGTTAGTAAAGGCGAAAATCAATGGAACAGTGAGGAAGGATATTGACTCGGAAAATCATGATGTGGAATCTGTATGGGTGGAGCTAATAAACACCAATGGGCAGGAAATGTAGGTAGGAGTTGTCTATCGGTATCTAAACAGTAGTGGAGATGTAAGGGATGGCAATAAACAGGAAATTAGAAACATATTCAATCAGGGTACAACTGTAATCATGAGTGACTTTAATCTACATATAGATTAGTCAAACTAAATTTGCAATAATACTGTAGAGGAGGATTTCCTTGAGTGTGTACATGACGGTTTTTGAGACCAGTATGTTGAGGAACCAACTAGAGAACAGGCCATCCTAGACTGGGTATTGTGCAATGAGAAAGGATTAATTAACAATCTTGTTGTGCAGGGTATCTTGGGGAGGAGCGACCATAACATGATAGAATTCATTATTAAGATGAGGAGTGAAACAGTTCAATCCGAAACCAGGGTCCTGTATCCAAATAAAGGAAACTACGAAGGTATGAGGTGAGAGTTCGCCATGGTAGATTGAGTAACTTTGCTAAAAGTGTTGACGGTGGATAGGCAAATGATAATATTTAAAGAATGTGTGCATGAATTACAACAATTATTCATTACTGTCTGATGCAAAAATAAAACCAGAAAGGTGGCTCAACTGTGGGTAACAAAATAAATTAGGGATAGTGTTAGATCCAACGAGGAGGCATATAACATATTCAGAAAATGGGTGGTTGATGGTCGGCACAGACTCGGTGGACCGAAGGGCCTGTTTCAGTGCTGTATCTCTAAACCAAAAGGCAGCAAGTCTGATGATTTGGAGCAGATTCGAATTCAACAAAGAAGGACAAAGAGGTTGATTAAGCGGGGGGAAATGGATTATGAGGGTAAACTTGTGGGAAAATAAAAACTGACTGTAAAAGCATCTATAAATATGTGAGGAGAAAATGAATAATGAAGACAAACGTAGGTCCCTTACGGTCAGGAGCAGGGAAGGTATAATGGGGAACAAAGCAATGGAAGAACAATTAAACACAAACTTTGATTCTGTCTTCAAAAAGGAAGACACAAATAACCTCTCAGAAATGTTAGCGAACCAAGGGTCTAATAAGAGGGAGGAACTCAAGGAAATCAGTACTAGTAACAAAATGGTGCTAGGGAAATTAATGGAGTTAAAGGCTGACAAATCCCCGGGGCCTGATGATCTACATCCCAGAGTACTAACGGAAGTGACCCTAGAAATAATGCATGCATTGGTAGTCATCTTCCAAAATGCTGCAGACTCTGGAGCAGTTACTACAGATTGGAGGGTGGAAAATGTCACCCCACTATTTAAAAAAGGAGGGTGAGATAAAACGGCGAATTAAGACCAGTTAGCCTTACATCAGTAGTGGGGGAAATACTTAATTCGATTATAAAGGATGTGATAGCAGAACACCTGGAAAGCATAAACGGGATTACACAAAGTCAGCATAAGTTTGCGAACGGGAAATCATGCTTCACAAATCTACTGAAGTATTTTTGAGGATGTAGCTAGTAGAATAGGTAAGGGAGAAACAGTGGATGTGGGGGATTTTGATTTTCTGGAGGCTTTTGATAAGGTCCCACATAAGATGTTCGTCTGCAAAATTAAAGCACATGGGATTAGGAGTAATATACTGGCATGGATTAAGAATTGATAGACAAGGAACAGAGAGTGGAATAAACGGGTCTTTTTCCGCGTGGCAGGCAGTGACTAGTGGGGTACCGCAGCGATCAGTGTTTGGGCCCCAACCATTCACAACATATATTAATGTCTTGGGTGAGGGAACGAAATGCAAAATTTCCAAGTTTGCACATTGAGGGGGGAATGTGAGCTGTGAGTAGGGTACAAATAGGCTCCAATGTGATTTGGACAAGTTGGGTGAGTGGGCAAATGCATGGCAGATGCAGTATAGTGTGGATAAATGTGAGGTTATCCACTTTGGTTGTAAAAACAGAAATGCAAATTATTATATGAATGGTATAGATTGGGAAAGGGGGAGGTCTAACGAGAACTTGGTGTCCTTGTACACCAGTTGCTGAAAGCAAGCAGTTAGGAAGGAGAATGGAATGTCGGCCTTTGTTGCAAGAGGATTTGAGTACAGGAGCAAGGATGTCTTGTATTTATACAGGGGCTTGATGATACCACATCTGGAGTATTGTGTGCAGTTTTGGTCTTCTTATCTGAGGAAGGATGTTCTTGCCATGGAGGAAGTGCAAATAGTATTTATCAGGCTGATTCCTGGGATGGTAGGATTGACATATGAGGAAAGATTGGGTTGTCTCGGCCTATATTCACTCGAGTTTAGAAGAATGAGAGGAGATCTCATTGAAATCTATACAATTCTAAAAGAACTAGATAGTGTAGATGCCTGTCATTTTTTGTGAGATATGTCGAACATTCCTCTTCAGGCCCCCTCCCTCAACTCTTTTTTCCGGTACATTGATGACTTTATCGGTCCCATATCCTGCTCCCGCCCGGAATTGGAAAACTTTATCAACATTGATGCTAATTTCCACTCTTCTCTCACCTTTACCTGGTCCATCTCTGACACTTCCCTTTCCTTCCTCGACTTCTCTGTCTGCATCTCAGGGGATAGGCTGTCTAATATTCGTTGTAAGCCCACCGACTTCCACAGCTACCTCGACTACACTTCTTCACACCCTGCCTCCTGTAAGGACTCCATTCCATTCTCCCAGTTTCTTCATCTCCAACGCATCTGCTCTGATGATGCTATGTTCCACGACAGCGCATCTGATATCTCTTCCTTTTTCCTCAGCCGAGGGGATTCCCCCCACTGTGGTTGACAGGGCCCTCAACCGTGTGCAGTCCATTTCCCACACCTTTACCCTCACTCCTTCCCCTCCATGCCAGAACCGCGACAGGGTTCCCCTTGTCCTCACTTTAGACCCCAACAGCCTCCACATCCAAAGGATCATCCTCCACCACATCCACCATGTCCAGCATGATGCCACTACCAAACGCATGTTCCCCTCCCCGATCTGCATTCTGAAGGGATAGTTCTCTCTGCGACACCCTGGTCCAATCCTCCATTATCCCCAACACCTCATCCCCTTCCCACGGCGCCTTCCTCTGCAATCGCAGGAGGTGTCATACCTGTCGATTTACCTCCTCTCTCCTCACTATCCAAGGCCACAAACACTCCGTTCTTGTGAAGCAGCAATTTACTTGCACTTCTTTCAATGTAGTATACTGTATTCACTCCTGACAATGTGGTTTCCTGTACTTTGGGGGTGACCACTCTGCGGAATACCTCCACCCTGTCCAAAAGCATTAACCGAACTTCTGGTTGCTGGCCATTTCAACACCCGCCCCTGCTCTCATGCCCACTTTGCTGTCCTGGGATTGCTGCAGTCTTCCAGTGAACATCAACGCAAGCTCGAAGAAAAGCACCTCATTTATTGATTAGGCACGCTACAGCCTGCCGGATTGAACATTGAGTTCAATAATATCAGAGCATGACGGGCCCCCCTTTTTATTTTTATTTTTAGATGTTTTTCTTTTTTTAAATACTATTTGTTTAGTTTTCTTCTACTGTGCCTACACACTGTTTTTTTTCATGTTTGTGCTTTAGGCCAGGGCTGTTCTTTTTCTTCTGTCACTGAACACCCTCTCTGTCTGACACTTTGCCTTTCACCACACCATTAACATACCATTTGCCTTTGCTTCATAACCTTCTGGTCAGTTATTCTCAGCGTCCTTGTCCTATCAACACCATCTCTTTTGTTATCTCGTGCCCCACCCCCACTTTATTTGCTTTAAACCTATTACATTTCTAATATTTGCCATTTCTGACGAAGGGTCACTGACCTGAAACATTAACTCTGTTTCTCTCTCCACAGATGCTGCCAGACCTGCTGAATATTTCCAGCAGTTCTTGTTTTTATTTCAGATTTCCAGCATCTGCAGTATTTTGCTTTCGTTCTAAATACAGGAGAATGTTCCTGATGGCTGGGGAGTCCAGAATCAGGGGGCTCATTTAGAACCGAGATGATGAGAAAATTCTTCACTCATAGGGTGGTGAACCTGTGGAATTCTCTGCTGCAGAAGGCAGTGGAGGCCAAGTCATTAAATATATTCAAGACGGAGATAAATATATTTCTTAATGCCAAAGGGATCATGGGATATGGGGAGAATATGCGAACAGGGTACTGAATTAGACGATCTTTTTGAATGGTTGAGCAGGCTGGAATGGCCGAATGGCCTACTCCTGCTCCTATTTTCTATCTTCCTATGCTTACAGAGACAGTGCTAGAGTGGTAAAAACCCATAATATCATATGTGGCGTCATTTAGTTGGGCACTTGGAATCAATAAGTGTAGAAGTCTTTTCTCTGTCTTGTTGCAATATAAATTATTCACGTGGTTATCAAGAATCAAAGAGAGATTTGGAATTGGAAATAGTTAGCTTAAATTGCTTTCTGGGAGATCCCACATGTCCCACTTACTGTTGAGATAGATGTTGCTGGGGAGAAGCTTTTTGAGGTCAGGTGTCTATTGGTGTGTGCTTGCTGACACATCACCAGCCAGTTGGACTTTCGAAAGGTAAGTTGGCTTTTGGAAAGCTGTTGGCTTTGAAAACAGCTGGACTCAGGAACAGAGAAGCCATCAGGAACCAGGGGTGTTTCTGTTTTGAGGCAGGCCCATGCTCAAGCTGGGAAATCCAGACTCATGAGGTTTTGAAGGTAAAATGGATCATAATTCTACCTGAGGCTAGGGGAAGAATTCGCAGGAAATCTCAAACCTCAGAAGACAGCTGAGAAACTAAGAAATTGAAGTAAATTCTTAAGAGCTTTGGCACACTTTGAATTGGTCCCAGGAGAAGTGGACACACCGTCAAGATCCTGGAATCTTGACTTCGAATTAACCGTCAAACGAGGATGTTCTGCTGAGATTTAGAGTTAGAAGTATACAACGTCATGCTCTGTTAAGATTTTATGTTGAAAAAATACATATTTCTAAATTGTAGTGATATGTTAGTAGTGCTTTGCTTTGTTTAACTCTTGTACAGTAATATTTTTTGTTTAAAGCATGAAATCGTGCAGCGTAACACATTCAGTAGCAACTGGGATTTCGACGTTCTCTTTTTAAAAGTTAATAGTCCCTAATGGAATTCTAGCACCCGGCACTCGTGTCGCACGAATGTTACTTGCCACTTATCAGCCCAAGCCCGAATGTTGTCCAGGTCTTGCTGCATGGATGGTTTCAGTATCTGAGGAGGTACAAATGGTGCTGTGTAATCATCGGCAAACATCCCCAATTCCGAGCTTATGATGGAGGGAAGATCATTGATGAAGCAGCTGAAGATGAGCGGGTCTAAGGCACGACCCTCTGGAACTCCTGCAGCAATGTCCTAAGGCTTAGATTATTGGCTTCCAACCACCACAACCACCTTCCGTTGTGTTAGGTATGACTCCAACCAGATGTTTGGGTTCCTTGATGCCGCATTTGGTCAAATGCAGCCTTGATATCAGCTTTTGCCCCATGTCTGGACCAAGGCTGTAATGAGGTTAGAAGCCGAGTGGCTCTGGCATATCCCAAACCAAACATCAGTGAGCCGGTTACTGCTGAGTAATTGTGACTTGATAGCATTGTCAATGACAGCTTTCATGACTTTTCTGATTATTGAGAGTAGACTGATGTAGCAGTAATTGGCCAGTTTGGGCCTATGAATAGACAAACATATGAAATAAAAGCAGGAGTGGCTCAATCGGCCCCTTTGAGCCTGCTTGGCTATTTCAGAATATCATAGCCGATCTGTGTTTGGCCTCTACTCCACTTTCGTACCTACCCCCGATACCTTTTGACTCCCTTGTTGGTCAATAACTTGTTGACTAATTTATTGACCCTGCCTCCACCACTCTCTGGGGAACAGACGTCTAAAGACTTACAACCCTCTGAGAGAAAAAAAATCTCCTCATGTCTGTCTTAAATTGGCGACCCCTTATTTTTAAACTGTGTCCCCTAGTTCTAGTCTCGCCCACAAGGGGAAACATCTTGTCAGCATTCACCCTTTCAAGTCCCCTCAGATCTTACATGTTTCAATATGATCACCTCTCATTCTTCCAAACTCCAATGGATACAGACCCAACCTGTCCAACCTTTCTTCATAAGATGACCTGCTTCCCAACACCATCGCAGTTGTCAGTCGGGTGAACCTCCTTTGCGCGGCTTCTAACGCATGTATGTCCTTTCTTAAATAGGAAAACAACACTGGACACAGTACTCCAGATGTGGTCTCAACAATACCCTATACAGCTCAAGCAAGACATCCCAACTTTTATATTCCATTCTCCTTGCAATAAACAATAACATTCCTTTTGCCTTCCTAATCACTTGCTGTATCTGCATAGAAGCCTTTTGTGATTTATGTACCAGGATACCCAGATGTCTCTGCACCTCAGGGTTCAGCAGTCTCTCTCCATTTAAATAATGTGCTGCTTTACTATTTGTCCAGCCAAAGTGGATAAATTCATACTTTCACACAATTATACTCCATTTTCCAAGTTTTTGTTGACAGAATTGACCTAACTATATTCCTTTGAATGCTCCTTATGCCCTCGTAATGATGTACTTTCCTACCTATCTGTAGGTCATCAGCAAATGTAGAAACCATACATTTGATCCCTTCATCCAAGTCATTGATATATATTGTAAATTGCAGAGGACCCGGCACTGATCCCTGTAGCATTCCACTAGTTACAGCTTGCCAACCCGAAGAAAGACCCACTTATCTCTACTCTTTTCTTCCTGTTTGTCAACCAGTCCTTTATCCATACTAATATGTCCTCCTACACCATGAACTCTTAACTTATATAATAACCTCTGATGGGGCTCCTTGTCAAATGCCTTATGGAAATCCAAGTGCACCACATCCACATATCCACGATGTTTGTTCCTTCATCAAAGAACTCCAATAATTTAGTCAAACATGATCCCCCTTTCATAAAACCATGTTGACTCTGCCTGATTATATGAAGGTTTTCTAAGTGTCTCGTTATAACCTCCTTAATAATAGATTCTGGCATTTTCCCTCTGACAGATGTTAGGTTAACTGGCCTGTAGTTTCCTGCTTTCTGTCTTCCTCCTTTCTTGAACACAGGAGTCACATTCGCGATTTTTCAATCTGATTGAACCTTTGCAGAATCAAGTGAATATTGGAAAATTGAAAACAATGCATGTATTATCTCAGCAGTCAATTCTATTAAGACGCTAGGATGAAGTCCATCAGGACCTGGGGACTTGTCAGCTTTTACTTCGAACACTTTTCTCAGCAGCTGATCCCTGGTGATTGTAAATGTTTTAAGTTCCACCCCACTCGCCCTTTCACATCCTGATTCAGAATTATTTCTGTGATGTTATTTGCATCCTCTACAGCGAATACAGATGCAAAAACATCTGTTGAAATCCGTCACTATTTCCTTATTGTCCATTATTAATTCCCACTCTCTCTCTCTAGAGGAACAACACTCCCTTTATTTACTCTTTGACTTCCTAAATTCCTGTAGAAGCTTTTATTTTTATACTTTTATATTTCTAGCTTGCTTTATCTCATTCTCTATTTTCTCCCTCCTTATTAACCTTTTAGTCATTCTTTGCTGTTCTTTCTATTCTGCCCAATCTTCTGGCCTGCCGTGGAATGATACGCTTTTTCTGTTAATTTGAGAATGTCTTTGACTTCCTTAATTAGCCATGGATTGCGCGTCCTTCCCTTAGATTCTTTCTTTCTCACTGGAACGTATCATTTCTGAGTATGCTGAATTGTCTCCGTAACTGTCTGCCACTGCATCTCCAATGACCTATCCCTTAACCTAATGTGCCAGTTTACTTTAGCCAGGTCTGTCTTCATGCCCTCATAACTGCCCTTATTAAAATTTAAAACACTGCTCTTAGATTTGTCCTCTCACAAGCTGGATGCGAAATTCAATCATGTTATGATCACCTTCTTATGAGAGCATTCACTAATTTTGTCTCATTGCATCGTACAATACCTAGTATAGACTGCTCTCTAGTAAGCTTTAGAATATGCTGCTCCAAAAAACGGTCCCGAAATTAACTCCAGGCTAAATTTGGCAAGCTGATTTGTGCAATCGATATGCAGATGCAAATCGCCCATGATTATCATCGTACCTTTCTCACAAGCCCCCTTTATTTCATCCTGTATCCACCGTCCTGCAGCGTGGTTACTACTTGGGGTTTGCCTGCTTGTTTGTGGACAGGGCATAGCTGGGCAATTTCCACATTGTCGGGAAGAGACTAGTGTCATAGCTGTACTGGAACGACTTCGCTGGAGTTGGGGCCAGCTCCAGAGGACCAGATGCTGACAGCTTTTGTTCTATCTTGTTTATACTTCCTCCAGCTGAGAAACTGAATTTGCCACCCACGATGGAATCTCCTGTACATTGGGGAGGAGTAAATGCAGATTGGGTGATTACTTTGCTCAGTGTGCAAGATTGACTCCGAGCTTCCGGTCACTTCTCACTTTATTTCCACACTTCAAGTCCATTCTGACCTCTCGCACTTCGACCTGCTGCACTCTTCAACTGAAGCTCAACGAGGAAGAGAGAAGAATGTTTCAGTTTGATATTTTGCTGCCTGCCAGGCTCAACACTGAGATTACAACTACTGTTCCCATTTTCAGGGATGGCCTGTGTTGTTAATGGAGGATGGGTACACCAGAATCACTGGACGTGGAAGTGGGGGGTGGGGGGGGGGGTGGTTTGGTGCGGTGCGGTGTGGGCTGGTGCTTGGGATAGGATGGTAGATTCCCTATTGGTACACAGCTGGCAGGCTGGTCCACACTCCTGGGGACCTATGCATACTTCTCCATCACTTTTTCCAGAGCCACTGGAGCTTTCTCCTATTTTCCAGATTTCCCATGCTTCCCTCTCCCTCTGTTATTCGGTTAGAACCATTTAAACCTCCTCTGGACCCATCTTCTATTTCTTTAATTGTCGCATTCGCCTTTCAGTATCATCCCTTTTGTTATTGAATCACTCCTTCCTCCATCCGATCACAGACCTTCCCCTTTGTTCGCCCCTTCCACCCGCCACACCGTCCATATCACAATTTTCAATGGCTCTGTCATTGCTTTAAAACTGTTATTCTCTGATATTTTCCAGTTTTATGAAACATTAACCCTGTTTCTCTCCCCGCAGCTGCTGCCTGACTTGCTGAGTGTTTTCAATATTCTGCTATTTTTATCATATTTCTGGCAGTTTCAACATTTTATTTGTGTTCCAATCCTTAGGCTTGCATATTACCGGGGCGGGTTTGAGGGCGAGTTTGGGGGCTGCTGGGGAGCGGGGAATATGTTTTACTTCGGCAAGGGGCGTAAGTCCAGGTTTCCCCCAGCCTGCTGTGAGGTTTTAATTCCACAGACTGCATCTTTTATCATTGACAGCTTTCTCAGCCTGAAGTGAGCCTGATTGACAGGCTTGGCTTCCAAATAGACGGTGAGGAATCCAGAGCGGGTTGAAGGAGCAAGTAAGTCTTATTACAGATCCTGAGGGGGTTAGAGCCTGGCAGGTCCGACTCGCAACTCCAGCGAAAGTGTCCAACGTAGTTGCATGGTGGGGTGGTGTCCAATTCTAGGATGGAAGTGGTTCACGGGAGGACAGTGTCTGTTCCAGGTGGGGGGGAGAGGTGATGTCTGATTCTGAGGAGTGGATCTGATCCCAGGTCCTGGGGGTCTTTGTGTGAGGGTGTGTGATTCTCTGATGGATGGGCAGCTTGCGGGCACAGGGGGAATGAACTCCTTGTTTTCCTGGGCCCACAAGCAGTGCGATAAAGACATTTACTGTCTGCCTGAAAATGTCCTTATCCGCCTTCAGCTGCTACTTTTCAGAGGCCTGGGAAACACGACCTGACTCCGTCAAAACCTGGAAAGCAGATTAACTCATAGTCTTATAGACTCCTTGAAATATTTAAATTACCAACCCTGCTCCTGGGAGCGGTTGTCTGCTCCTCTGCCTGCCCCAACTGTGTTAAACCCAGAAATGGGCGGGTTGGAAGTGGGTTTGGGTCAGGGTTCAGATTTTAAAATTGTAACCTGTGACCCGACCACAGCCCAGCTGTTTTTTTTTTATCTTTCTTTACTGTCTAGGTCAGATGGGGAGAATGTTTGATCAGTAATTCCCAACCTCTTTCCCCATCTCTCTCTTACAGTCAATTTATAGGCGATTGTTATCCTGTCCCGGGGAAAGTGCGGACGCTCCACCTGCACCACTCGTTACTGGCCATTGTAACTGAGGTCATTCTGAGGTGGATCAGTTATTACTATTTCCCAGGATCTTTCCTGAACATCTCCCCTGTGTGTAGCATTGTCATTGTCCTGCTTCATGCAGCCACAGACTGTTCTGTCTGGTTCACCGTCACTTTCTCCTTTGATCGATTTGTGGCCATTTGCTGTCAGAAGCTGAAAACTGAATGTTGCATGGAGAAAACTGCGGCTGTGGTGCAAGCAACAACCTTCATTCTGCTCTGTTTAAAAAACATTCTTTTCTAATTTACATATGAACCTGGAGAGATAATCAACAATGTACCATGGTTCTGTTTTATAAAGCCAATCTATTTTACTGATCCCGGATGGATGGGATTTGACTGGCTTGATACGGTTTTAACCCCATTGCTCCCATTCACTTTAATTCTGTTGCTCAACGCTCTGACAGTCAGACACATTTTAGTGGCTAGTCGAGTCTGTAATGGACTGAGGGGTCAGAGCAAGGGAAAGAATCGTAGTGACCCCGAGATGGAGAGCAGAAGGAGGTCTGTGATTTTACTCTTCACCATATCCGGCAGCTTCATACTTCTGTGGCTGCTGAATGTTATAAATGTTTCTCTCTCTCTCTCTCTCTCTCTCTCTCTCTCTCTCTCTCTCTCTCTCTCTCTCTCTCTCTCTCTCTCTCTCTCTCTCTCTCTCTCTCTCTCTCTCTATCTATCTATTTATCTATCTATGACGGTGGGAGTGGGAGTGGGATTGGGGATGTGACTTCTGGACAAGCCTGGCTGAGGGACTCGGGCGAGGAGACTGTACCCAGACTGAGGGAGAGGGGCCGGGCCTGGCACAGGAGCTGACAGTCCTGGTGCCTCAGTTTGATGGCAGCTCAGATGGAAGTGGTCGAGTCCTTCCCTGTTCGCCATGTTAGCTGATATTGTTATCGGTTCCGACTCATCAGGAATCCAGGTCGGACGACACTGTAGTATGGGTATGAGTGGCGGGCGAGGGTGTCTCACCACTGAATCAGCAGATCAGGGGTTCAAGCCACAAAATTGCCATCCCCCCAAAACAGTCATCCCCTCGTTACCCAGTCCTGAGAGAGCACTGCACTGCTGGATGGTCAGTACTGCGGGAGAGCTGCACTATCGGGGTCAGTACTGAACGACTGCTGAAATATTGTAAGGTCAGTACTGGAGGACTCTGCACTGTCAGTTGATCAGTACTGACGGAGCACTGCACTGTTCGAGGGGAAGTAATGAGAGAGCACTGAACCGTCGGAGGTTCAATACTGAGGGAGGGCTGCATATTCGGAAGGCCCGCACTGCGGGAGAACTAAACTGCCAGAAGGGGAGTGCTGAGGGAGCACTGAGCTGTCAGAAGGGTAATGCTGAGGGAGCACTGCACTGTCAGAGGGTCAATACTGAGGAAGCGCTGTATTGTCAGATGGTCAGTACTGAGATGGCGATGCACTGTGGGAGTTTGAGTACTGAGGGAGCACCGCACTCTCAGAGGGGCAGTACTGAGGGAGTACTGAATTGTTGGAGGTTCAGTACTGAAGGAGCACAGAACTGTCGAAGGTTCAGTACTGAGGGACGGCAGCATTGTCAGAAGATTCGCGCTGAGGGAGCACGGGATTGTCAGCGGAGAAGTACTGAGGGAGTGCTGCACTGTCAGAGGGCTACTACTGCAGGAGCGCTGCACACGTAGAGAGGCAGTTCTGAGCGAGGCTGCCCTCTTTGAGGGACAGTGCTAAGGGAGCGCTGCACTGTCAGAAGGTCAATACTGAGGGAGCGCTGCACTGTCGGAGAGGCAGTAATGGGACATTGCTACACTGTCGGAGGGTCAGTACTGATGGACTGGTGAAATGTTGCAGGGTCAGTACTGAAGGAGTGCTGAACTTTCGGAGGGTCAGTGCTAAAGGAGGGCGGCACTGTTGGAGGGTCAGCAACGAGGCAGCGTAGCAATGTTGGAGGGTCAGTACTGATGGCGCACTGCACTGTTCAAGGGGTAGTACTGAGAGATTGCTGAACTGTCAAAGGATCAGTACTGAGGGAGCACTGCACGGTCGGAGGGCCCCTACTGAGGGAGTACAGGACCGTCGGAGAGTCAGTACTCGTCGAGCCCTGCACTGGATGATGGTCACTTCCGAGGGAGTGCTGAAATTTTGGAGGGTCAGTACTGAGGGAGCCTTGCTCGGTCGGAGAATCATTACTGAGGGAACACTGCACTGTCAGCGGGGTAGTCTGAAGGAGCACTGCACCGTCGGATGGTCAGTACTTGCCGAGCACTGCACTGTCTGATGATCAGTTCTGATGGAATGCTGAAATGTTGGAGGGTCAGTACTGAGAAAGCGCTGCACTGTCGGATGGTCAGTACTGAGGGTCCTGCTGCACTGTCAGATGGTCAGTATTGAGGGAGCACTGCACTGTCGGATGGTCAGTACTGAGGGAGCGCTGCACTGTCGGGTGGTCAGTACTGAGGGTCACTCTATTGTTGGAGGGTCTGTACCGAGGGTGCCCTGCACTATCGGACTGGTAGTGCTGAGAGATCGATACACTCCCGGAGGGGCACTACTGAGGGAGTAATGCGCTGTCAAGAGTCAGTACTGAGGGAGAGGTTCACTGTCTGAGCGTCATACTAAGGTAGCGCCGCACTGTCGAAGGGTCAGTCTTGAGAGAGTGCTGAAATGTTGGAGGGTCAGTACTGAGGGATGCTGAAATGTTGGAGGGTCAGTACTGAGAGGATGCTGAAATGTTGGAGGGTCAGTACTGAAGGAGCACTGCACTGTCAGTGTCCCAGGTCACCTAGAGAGAGAAAGGGAGAGAGACCTCCTAAATCCTGCACTGGTGGAAAACTCAGTAACTTGTCTACCATCGCAAGAAGAAACTGCAAGTTTCCATCCAGATGGAGGGTCGGTCACATAAGGTCGCAGTGTATTCACTCATTAGCACTTCAATGGGTTCCAAGTCTAAGAATTTCAGTCTGACAGATCTCATAGTTTCAGTGTTTACCCCTTATGGGGTAATAATGTTCCAAGATTTCCTGCTAATGAAGGTGAGACCAGGTAGTTCATTCAATTTCTCACACCATTGTTCTGGATGAAGACTATTCAGACATGCGTCTCTGCCTCAATACCTTGGTATGTAAGGTGTTTAGATGTAAATTGCATTGGCCATTTTTGCTGCTGGCAGTGACCTCATCTGTTCTATTTGCTCCTTTAAAAAACAGGTTTCCAACAGATGACGTAAAAATCCTTGCTTGGCATAGCCTGATTCTGACAGCCTTAGATAAGTTAGACAAGGAAAAGCTGTTCCCATCACCAAATGGTTCAAGGTGTGTGGAGCACATGTTGGAAGTGATGGGAAAAGGATGCCGTGGGGGGAGGGGAGATATGAGGAAGCCCTTTTACACAGCAGGTGATAATGACGTGGATCTCACTGCCCACAAGAGTGGTGGAAGGGGAGACGATCAATGAATTAAAGCAGAGGTTGTATGGACACCTGAGAGAATTAGACTTACAGGACTATGAGGATCAAGCAGCGGAGTGGGACTGACAGCATAGCTCTTTGATCTGTGGCAAGCCAGCAAGGAATTAATGGGCTGAATGGCCTCCTTCTGTGCCATAAATGAAGTTATGACTTTATGACTCTCTGATTCTACTCCTCATTTCCCATCACTCAGATAATTTTGTGGACATGCTGCCACTGTCCCTGTTATTCCATGGCCTTTGACTTTGCTGACAAGCATGTTATGGGGCATTTTATCAAGCACCATTGTGGGAGGGGTGAGTGGGACGAAAAGGAGTTTTGTAAAATTAGCCCGCAGTGGGCCCACTGGGTGGGAAGGGTGTTGAGACAATAGGAGGAGTGAGTTGGACATGAACGAGATTGGTATGGTTAGCCAGGAAAATAATGAAGCTGAAATTCTAGTGTAACCAGTGGCTCAGTCACAGGGTCAACATGAGACAGAAATCTCTCAGTCACAGCAGTGATGGGAAAGGGCAGTAAACTGATCAAAGGTACTTTAGATATTGTAAAGGAGCAGCATAATAGAGACTGAAGTTGGGCTTCATGGTACAGTTGGTGTAGACCAGACCAAAAGAAGTTTAGAAGCTAAGTTTAAGAGACATCGAGATCTCGAGTTTTCCAGATCTTTCCACAGTTCACATATCAAAGAAGAGCAGAAGATTATAGACAGACGCAAAGTCTGATGATTTATTCCAATGTAGTTCAGTGAATCACAGAATAGTTCAGCACAGAAGGAGATACTTCGGCCCATCGTGTTCGCACTGGCTCTCGGGAAGAGCAATTCCCTCAATGCCATTCCTCTGCCTTCTCCCTACAACACTGCACGTTCTTCCTTTTCATAGAAGTGTCTAATTCCCTTTTGAATGCTTCAATTAAACTTGCCTCCACCACGTTCTCAGACATTGCATTCCAGAACTTAACCACTCGCTGCGTGAAAACATTTTTCCTCATGTCACTTTTGCTTCCCTTACCAATTACTGTGAATATGTGCCCTCACGTTCTTGATGCTTTCACAAATGGAAACAGTTTCTCTTTATCGACTCTGTCCAGACCCCTCATGATTTTGAATACCTCCATCAAATCACCTCTCAGTCTTCTGTTCCCGAAGGAAAACAATCCTAACTTAGAGTCATGAAGTCATAGAGCCATAGAGTCGGGCAGCATAAAGACAGGCCCTTCGGCCCACCACGTCCATGCTGACCATAATGCTATCGATACTAATCCCACCTGCCTGCATTAATTCTATATCCCTTTATGCCTTGCTCATTCAAGTACCTGTCCAGATGCCTCTTAAATGTTGCCACTGTTCCTGCCTCCGCCACCTCCTCTGGCAGCTCATTTCAGATACCCACTATTCTTTGTGTGAAAGATTTACCCCTTTGATCCCCTTTAAACCTCCTCCCTCTCACCTTAAATCTATGCCCTCTAGTTTTAGCCACACCTACCATGGGAAACAGATTCTGGCTATCAACCCTATCTATGTGTCTCATAATTTTATATACCTCTATCATGTACCCTCTCAGCCTCCTTCGCTCCAGGGAAAACAGACCCAGCCTATCCAATCTCTCTTTATAACCCAAGCCCTCCAATGCAGGCAACGTCCTTGTGAATCTTTTCTGCACCCTCTCTTGGTTAATCACATCTTTCCTCTAGTGCAGCGACCAGAACTGCACACAATACTCCATATGCAGCCTAACCAACATTATGTACAACTGTAACATGACGTCCCAACTCTTGTACTCAATGCCTCGGCTGATGAAGGCAAGCATGCCATACGCCTTCATCACCACCCTGTCTACCTGTGTTGCCACTTTCAGGGAACCATATACTTGCACCCCAAGGTCTACCTGCTCAACGACACTCACCAGGGTCCTACCATTCACTGTATACGTCCTGTCCCGGTTTAACTTCCCAAAATGCATCACTTCACACTTGTCTGCGTTAAATTCCTTTTGCCAAGCCCTTGCCCACTTTCTCAGTTGATCCATATCCTGTTATAACCTTAGACAACCTTCTTCACTGTTCACTATATCACCGATTTTGGTGTCATCTGCAAACTTACTAATCATGCCCCTTACATTCACATCCAAGGCATTAATATATATGACAAACAACAGAGCGCCCAGCACTGATCCCTGTGGCACACCACTGGTCGCTGGCCTCCAATCTGAAAAACAACCCTCCACTATCACCCTCTGCCTCCTATCACCAAGCCACTTTTGTATCCAATTTGTTAGCTCGCACTGGATCCTATATGTTCGAACATTCTGGACCAGCCTACCTTGTGCGACCTTGTCAAAGGCCTTGCTAAAGTCCATGTAGACAACGTCCATTGCCCTGCCCTCGTCAATTCTCTTGGTCACCTCCTCGAAAAACTCAATCAAATTCGTGAGACATGATTTCCCACGCACAAAGCCATGCTGACTATCCCTGATCAGGCCATGCCTTTCCAGATGCATATGAATCCTGTCTCTCAGAATCCCTTCCAATAACATTCCCACCACTGATGTAAGTCTCACCGGCCTGTAGTTCCCTGGTTTCTCCCTGCTGCCATTCTTAAATAAAGGCACAACATTAGATATCCTCCAGTCTCACCTGTGGCTAACGATGATACAAAAATCTCTGCCAGGGCCTCAGAAATCTCCTCCCTTGCTTCCCAAAGCATCCCAGGTTACACCTGGTCAGGCCCTGGGGATTTATCCACCTCAATGCGCTTCAAAACCTCCAACACCTTCTCCTTTGTAATGTTAATATGCTCCAGGATATCGGTGTTCCCTCCCTCGAAGTCAGTAGCTTCCATGACCTTCTCCACGGTAAATACGGACGAGAAATATTCATTCAAGACCTCGCCCATTCCCGTGACTCCACACATAGATTGCCACACTGATCCTTAAGGGGACCGACTCTCTCCCGAGCTACCCTTTTACTCTTAATATACTTACAGAATATTATAGGATTCTCCTTTATCTTATCTGCCAGGGAAATCTCATGGCCCCTTTTTGCCCTCCTAATTTCCTTCTTCAGTGTATTCCTACATCCCTATACTCCTCGAAGGACTCGCTCATTCCCGGCTGCCTATACCTGAGATATGCCTCCTTCTTTGTCCTGACTAAAACCTCAATATCCCTCGTCAACCAGCCTTGCCCTTTCATCTAACAGGAACATGCCGGCCATGAAATCTTCCTATCTCACTTTTAAAAGCCTCCCACATGCCAGACGTCCCTTTACCTGTAAACAACCTCTCCCATTCAACTTTTGAGAGTTCCTGTCTGATGCCATTGAAATTAGCCTTGCCACAATTTTGGACTTCAAGCTGAGGACCAGTCCTATCCTTTTGCATAACTGGCTTGAAGCTAATAGAGTTATGGTCACTGGTCCCAAAGTACTCCCCCACTGACACTTCAACCACCTGCCCGTCCTCATTGCCTAAGAGGAGGTCGAATGTAGCCCGTTCTCTGGTAGGGCCATCCACATACTGCTTCAGAAAACTATCCTGGTCACACTTAACAAATTCTTCCCCGTCTGATTCCTTTGTACGAAGGCAGTCCCAGTCAACATTAGGGAAGTTAAAATCACCTACTATTACAACCCTATAATTCCTACACTTATCTGTGATGTCCCTACATATTTGCTCCTCCCATTCCCTTTGACTATTGGGGGGCCTATAGTATAATCCCATCAAAGTGATCACCCCTTTTATTTATTTCCAAGTTCTACCCATATGGCCTGGCTGGACATCCCCCCGGGATATCCTCTCTAAGTACTGCCGTGATGTCCTCCCTAATCAATAGTGCAACTCCCCGTCCTCTCTTACATCCACCTCTGTCAGGCCGGAAAGATCGGTATCCCAGAACATTGAGCTGTCAGTCCCACCCATCGCTCAAGCATTTTTCCGTAATAGCTATAATATCACAATCCCATGTACTGATCAATGCTCTGAGTTCATCTGCCTTACCTGTAAGGCTTCTTGCATTAAAATAAATGCAAATTTGCCTACCAGACCTTCCAGGCTCCCTGCCCTGCCCCTGCCCTGCCTGCCTACTGGACTTGCTTGCTAAAACTTCTACATTTGCCTCAACTATCTCATCTGAGAGACTACTACTTTGGTTCCCAGCCCCCTGCAAGACTAATTTAAACCCACCCGAGCAGTGCTAGCAAACCTCCCTGCAAGCATATTGGTCCCCCTCCACTTTAGAAGCAACCCGTCCTTCTTGTACAGGTCACCTCTGCACCAGAAGAGATCCCAATGATCCAAGTAGCTGAAGCGGGCCCGCCTACACCAGCTCTTCTGCCACGCATTCATTAGCCTAATCCTCCTAGCACGTGGTACAGGCAGTAATTCTAAGATTACAACCCTAGATGTCCTACTTTTTAACCTTCTGCCTGACTCCCTATATTCACTTTGCAGGACCTCACCTCTTTTCCTGCCTATGTCGTTAGAACCAATATGGACCACAACCTCTGGCTGCTCACCCTCCCCTTTCGGAATGTCCTGCGGCCGCTCCGACACATCCTTAACCCTAGCACCAGGGAGGCAACATACCATCCTGGAGTCTCGTTTGTGGCCACAGAAACGCCTATCTGCACCCCTTACAATAGAACCCCCTATTACTATAGCTCTCCCAACCCTTTTCTTCCCCTGCTGTGCAGCAGAGCTCTCCTGCCATGAATTCCCCTGAGGTTAATTAGTTACTCCCTTAATTAAAAAATACTAATTATACTAGGGGCCTTGTGCTACCCACTCCAATATAAATCCTTAAAAAAACGTTTTCATAGTACTCGCCTTATCACCAGAGGTTTTATTTTCAACAAAAAAAAACTTACCCGATTTTTTGAAGATATTCTTACAGCTGTTACTCACCAACCAATCACCTTGCAGCTCTCCTGTGCTGTCACTATTGGCTTTTTTTTCCCAAACCTCAGGCATGCTGTCGCTGTTCTTTTTAAACACCGCCGGTCCCACTCAATCTACTTCTTTCCCGCTGTCACTGCTCTTTTTAAACACCGCCAGTCTCACTCAGTCTCCTTCTTTGCCGCTGTCTCTGCTCTTTTTAAACACCGCCAGTCTCACGCAGTCTACGTCTTTCTCGCTGTCTCTGTCTCTGGGAAACTTTGCGTGTGTTCTGTGCTTGGTGGAGGATTCAGCTGATTGTACAACTTGGAGAAATAGGAAGAAACTGTGGAAATGTGTGGAATGTGGGAAGGAATTCAGTTACCCATCAGAGCTGGAAACTCATCAACACAGACACAGTAGGGAGAGGCCGTTCACCTGCTGCATGTGTCGAAAGGGATTCACTCGGTCATCCAACCTCCTGGCGCACCAACTTGGTCACACTGATAAGAGACCGTTTAAATGTTCTGACTACAAGACCAAGGATTATAGCAAACAAAGCAGAAACATAGCAGTATGATGTCATAGCTATGACAGAAACATGGCTAAGGAGGGATATCTCAACTTTCCTGGTTACAGTAAATGGAGGGGTATAAGAAAGAAGGGTTGGTGGCAAATTTGATAAAAGAAACTCTTGCAGCTTTGAGAAGGGACGATATGTTGGAAGGTTCATCCAATGAGGTCATACAGATTGAGTTAAGGAACAAAAAAGGGGCAGTCACACTGCAGGGAGTGTACTATAGACCCGCAAACAGTCACAGGCAGATAGAAGAACAGATATGTAGGCAAATCTCTGAAAAGTGTAAGAACAATAGGGCAGTAATAGCACAGGATTTTTACTACCCCAATATTTACTGAGATAGTTTTAGTGTGAAAGGAATTAAGGGAGCAGCATTCTTGAGGTGCATTCAGGAAAATATTTTTTTGCCCAGTATGAAGCAATCTCAACATAGAAGGTGCAGTCTCAGACTTAGTTTTAGGATATGAAAATGGGCAGGAGGCAAGAGTGGCAGTGGGATTGCATTTTGGTAGCAGTGATCATAATTCAGTCAGTTTCAACATAATTATGAAACAGAATAGAGAGAGAACAGGAGTCAGAGTTCTCAATTGGGGCAAGGCATACTTTACTAAACTGAGGCGTGACTTAGCGAAAGTGGAGTGGAAACAGCTACTTGAAGCTAAATCAGTGTCAGAACAGTGGGAGGCATTCAAAGGGGAGATTCAAGGGGTTCAGAGTAAACATGTTGCCACGAAGAAAAAGGGTGAGACGGTCAAATCTAGGGCCCCATGGATGTCAAGGAGCTTACAGGGTAAGATAAGGAAGAAAAGGAAAGCTTATGTCCGACACAAGGAACTCAATGCTACAGAAAGCTGAGAGGAGTATAAAAAGTGGAGAGGTGAAATCAAAAAGAAAATGAGGAAAGCAAAGAGAGGGCATAAAAGAATATTGGCAAACAAAATCAAGGTGAATCCAAAGATGTTTTATCAATATATTAAGAGTAAGAGGATAACAAAGGAGAGAGTAGGGCCCATGAAAGACCAAAACTGTATCATATGTGTAGGGGTAGAAGATGTTAGTAAGGTTATTATTGAATTATTTGCGTCTGGCTTCACAACAGAGCGGGCGGATGCAGATATTGCAGTTAAGGAGGAAGAGTGTGGAGTATTAGATGTGATAAATCCCGGGGGAGTGGAAGTATTAATGGGGCTAGCATCCTTGAAAGTTGGTAAATCACCAGAGCTAGATGAAATGTACCCTCGGCTGTTAAAAGAAGCAAGAGAGGAATTGCAGAAGGTCTGACCATCATTTTCCAGTCCGCACTGGATACAGGTATAATGCTGTAGGATTGGAGAACTGCCAGTGTTGTACCCCTGTTTCAAAAGAGAGCGAAGGATAGACCGAATATTTATAGCCCAGTCAGTCTAACCTCCGTAGTGGGCAAATTATTGGAATCTATTCTGAGAGAAAGGATACACTGTCACTGAGAGAGGCACAGGTTAATTCAGGAAAGTCAACATGGATTTGTGAAATTAAGATCTTGTTTGGCCAATCGTGTCGAATTTTTTGAAACAGCAACGAGGAAGATAGATGAGGGTAGTGCATTTGATGTGATCTACATGGATTTTAGCAAGGTTTTTGACAAGTTCCCACATGGCAGACTGGTTAAAAAAATAAAATCCCATGGGATCCATGGAAATGCAGCAAGGTGGATAAAAAATTGGCTCAGTGCCAGAAGACAAAGGGTAATTGTTGACGGGTGTGTTAATGACTGGAGGGCTGTTTCCAGTGGCATTCCTCAGGGTTCAGTACTAGATCCCTTGGTTTTTGTGGTATATATTAACGATTTGGATGTAAATGTGGGGGGCATGATCAAGATGTTTTCAGACGACACATGGATTGACCGTATGGTAGATAGCGAAGAGGATAGCTGTAGGCTTCTGGGAGATATTGATTGTCTGGTCAGATGGGCAGAAAAGAGGCAAAAGGAATTCAACCTGGAGAAGTGTGAGATGATGCATTTGGGGAGGTGAAAGGAATACACGATTAATGGGAAAATACTGATAAGTGTACAGGAAGTAAGGGACCTTGAAGTGAATGTCCACAGATCCCTGAAGGTAGAGGACAGGTCGATAACGTGGTTAAGAAGAAATATGGAATCCTTTCCTTTATTAGGCGTGGTATAGAATATAAGTGCAGGGAGGTTAGAACTGTATAACTCATTGGTTAGGCCACAACTTGAGTAGTGTGTGCAGTTATGTTCACCTCATTACAGAAAGGATGTAATTTCACGAGAGAGTACAGAGGAGATTTACGAGGATGTTGCCAGGACTGGAAAAATTCAGCTATGAGAAAAGACTTGAAAGGCTGGAGTTGCTCTCCTTGTAACAGAGAATGCTGAGTAGAGATATGATTGAAATGTACAAAACTGTGAGGGGCCTGGATAGAATGGAGGTCTATTCACCTTAACAGAGGTGGCAGTGACGAGGGGGCATAGATTTAAAGTGATTGGTATAAATTAGAAGGGAGATGAGGAAAAGATTTTTCACCCAGAGGGTGGTGGGGTCTGGAACTCACTGCCTGAAAGGGTAGTTGAGGCAGACATCCTCAACTCATTCAAAAGGAGAATGGATGTCCACCTCAAGTGCCATAATCTGCAGGGTTACGTTCCAAATGCTGTAAAATGGAATTAGAATAGGCGGATAGTTTTTTTTTGACCGGAACAGATGTGATGGGCCAGGTGGTTTCTTTCTGTGTGGAAAACGTTCTATTATTCTATGCTACTCATCCCTACTTCTTCTTCTTAGGCAGTCCCTCGGGATATGATTTACTTCCCTCGATGGCTCAATGAGTTTTAAGGTGGCTGATAAGTCCAATGATTGATCTGCAGACTCTGCCATGAGGGGCAGCTAGTTCTTGAAGTATCAGGTAGACGGGTTGGTTGGGGGTTTGTGCGCTCCCTCTGTCGCCTCAACTTCACCTCCAGATGTTGCTGCCGAAGTCACTTGAGGTGTACGATGCCATCCCAAATGAGATTTCTCAGCTAAGATGGCCATGAGCCAGGGCCTCCCATGAGTGGATGGGGATGTTTTATCTCTTCAGGGATACTTTGAGGACATCTCTAAAGTATTCCCACTGTCTTCCTGGGAGTCTCCAGCCGTTGCCAATTTCTGAGTAAAACAGCTGCTTTTGGAGACTGGTGTCAGACATGCAAATTACATGTTCTGCCCAGACAAGCTGGTTTTGGGATTAGCACCACAATTCTGGGCAGGTTGACTTGAGTGAGGTCATTGCTGTTGGATCACATTTCTTGCCACTGGATTTGGAGGATCTTGCGGAGGCACCTCTGGTGGTACTTCTCCAGTGCTTTCAGGCACCTGCTGCCGGTTGTCCAAATCTCTGGCATCTACAAGAGAAGGGGCAGTACTGAACCTAATGCAAGGGAATAAAGCCCAACAAGTAGTAGAATTGTCAGGGGGGAGCATTTCGGGGACAGTCACCATTATTCTGTAAGGTTTAAGGTAGTTATGGGAAAGGACAAAGAGGGGCTGGAAATAAAAGCACTGAATTGCGGGAAGGCCGATCGGGGGCAGGCTGCAGTGAACGGGCCTCTGGCACGGGGTCCTGCACTGTGGCTCAGAAGGGAAGGAGGGAGAACGGGAGAGCACTAGTCATCGGGGACTCGATGGTGAGGAGTACCGAGAGGCGGTTCTGTGGGCGCAAGCGAGACGCACGGATGGTTTGCTGCCTCCCTGGTGCCAGGGTCCGTGATGTTTGTGATCGCGTCTTCAGGATCCTTAAAGGGGAGGGGGAGCAGCCAGAGGTCGTGGTGCACATTGGCACCAACGACGTAGGAAGGAAGGGTGGCACAGATGTTAGAAGTGAGTTTAGGGAGTTAGGCTGGAAGCTGAAAGCTCGGACGGACAGAGTTGTTATCTCTGGTTTGTTGCCGGCGCCACGTGATAGTGAGGCTAGGAATAGGGAGAGAGCACAGCTGAACACGTGGCTGCAGGAATGGTGTAGGAGGGAGGGCTTCCAGTTCTTGGATAATTGGACTGCATTCTGGGGAAGATGGGACCTGTTCAAACAGGACGGGCTGCATCTGAACCAGAGGGGCACCAATATCCTGGGAGGGAGGTTTGCTAGTACTGTTCGGGAGGGTTTAAACTAGTTTGGGAGGGGGATGGGAACCGGACTTGTAGTCCAGGGACCAGTGGGTCCACTCAGAAAGACAAAGAGTGTAGTGAGGTATTGGGGAAGGTAGCACTGTCGCAGAGGACAGATGGGCACGGAGAAGGGTTAAAGTGCGTATACTTCAACGCAAGAAGCATCAGGAATAAGGTGAGTGAATTGAAGGCGTGGATGGGCACTTGGGACTACGATGCTGTGGCCATCACTGAAACGTGGATAGGTGAGGGGGAGGAATGGTTCTTGGAGGTACCTGGTTATAGATGTTTTCATAAGATTAGGAATGGTGGTAAAAGAGGTGGGGGGGGTGGCATTGTTAGTTAGAAATAGTGTAACAACTGCTGAAAGAATTTTCGAGGAGGATCTGCCGACTGAGGCACTGTGGGTTGAGGTCAGGAACAGGAAAGGAGCAGTCACCTTGATGGGAGTTTTCTATCGGCCCCCCAATAGCAGCAGGGAGGTGGAAGAGCAGATTGGGAAACAGATTTTGGAAAGGAGCAGAAGTCACAGGGTAGTAATTATGGGGGATTTCAACTTCCCAAATATTGATTGGCAACTCTTTAGATCGAATAGTTTGGATGGGGTAGTGTTTGTGCAGTATGTCCAGGAAGCTTTTCTGACTCAGTATGTAGACTGCCCGACCAGAGGGGAGGCAATATTGGATTTGGTACTAGGTAATGAACCAGGGCAAGTGATAGAGCTGTTGGTGGGCGAGCACTTTGGAGATAGTGATCACAATTCTGTAGCATTCACTGTGGTAATGGAGAGGGATAGGTATGTGCAACAGAGCAAGGTTTACAATTGGGGGAAGGGTAGATATGATGCTGTCAGGCAGGAACTGAGGAGCATAAGTTGGGAGCATATGCTGGCAGGGAAGGGCACGGTCGAAATGTGGAACTTTTTCAAGGAGCAGATAGTAGGGGCCATTGATAAGCATGTCCCTGTCAGACAGGGAAGGGATGGTCATGTGAGGGAACCGTGGTTGACAAGAGAGGTTGAGAGTCTTGTTAGGAAGAAGAAGGATGCGTATATAAGGTTGAGGAAAAAGGGCACAGGCATAGCTCTGGAGGGATACAAGATGGCCAGGAAGGATCTGAAGAAAGGGATTAGGAGAGCTAAGAGAGGGCATGAAAAATGCTTGGCGGGTAGGATAAAAGAAAACCCCAAGGCCTTTTACGCGTATGTCAGAAATATGAGGATGACTAGGGGGACCGTAGGTCCGGTCAAGGACAATAGCGGGAGACTGTGTGTTGAGCCGGAAGAGATAAGTGAGGTTTTGAATGAGTACTTCTCTTCGGTATTTACGAATGAGAAGGGGTGTATTACTGAAGAGGACGGTGTGAAACAGACTGGTAAGCTCGAGGAAGTGCTCGTTAGGAGGGAAGATGTGTTGGGGTTTTTGAATAACTTGAAGATAGACAAGTCTCCCGGGCCTGACGGGGTATATCCAAGGATGTTATGGGAAGCAAGGGATGAAATTGCAGAGCCGCTGGCAATGATCTTTTCATCTTCTCTGTTGACGGGGGTGGTACCAGGTGATTGGAGGGTGGCAAATGTTGTGCCCCTGTTCAAGAAAGGAAATAGGAACAACCCTGGGAATTACAGGCCAGTTAGTCTTACTTCGGTGGTAGGCAAGTTGATGGAAAAGGTGCTGAGGGATAGGATTTCTGAGCATCTGGAAAGACACTGCTTGATTCGGGACAGTCAGCACGGTTTTGTGAGGGGTAGGTCTTGCCTCACAAGCCTGATTGAATTCTTTGAGCAGGTGACCAAGCAAGTGGATGAGGGTAAACCAGTGGATGTGGTGTACATGGATTTTAGTAAGGCATTTGATAAGGTCCCCCATGGTAGACTTATGGAGAAAGTCAGGAGGCATGGGATAGTGGGGAATGTGGCCAGTTGGATTAAGAATTGGCTAACTGATAGAAGGCAGAGAGTGGTCTTAGATGGTAAATACTCAGCCTGGAGCCCAGTTACCAGTGGCGTGCCACAGGGATCAGTTCTGGGTCCTCTCCTGTTTGTGATTTTTATTAACGACTTGGATGAGGAAGTCGAAGGGTGGGTCAGTAAATTTGCAGATGATACAAAGGTTGGTGGAGTTGTGGATACCGAGGAGGGCTATTGTCGTCTGCAAAGGGACTTGGATAGGTTGCAGTGCTGGGCTGAAAAGTGGCAGATGGAGTTTAACCCTGAAAAGTGTGAGGTCGTCCATTTTGGAAGGACAAACACGAATGCAAAATACTGGGTTAACGGTAGGGTTCTTGGGCATGTGGAGGAGCAGAGAGACCTTGGGGTCTATGTGCATAGATCGTTGAAAGTTGCAACTCAAGTGGATAGGGCTGTGAAGAAGGCATATGGGGCGTTAGCGTTCATTAGCAGAGGGATTGAATTTAAGAGCCGTGAGGTGATGATGCAGCTGTACAGGACCTTGGTAAGGCCTCATTTGGAGTACTGTGTGCAGTTCTGGTCGCCTCATTTTAGGAAGGATGTGGAAGCCTTGGAGAGGGTGCAGAGGAGATTTACCAGGATGTTGCCTGGAATGGAGAATAAGTCTTACGAGGAAAGGCTGAACATTCTAGGCCTCTTCTCATTAGAACGGAGAAGGATGAGGGGTGACATGATAGAGGTTTATAAGATGATCAGGGGAATAGATAGGGTAGACAGTCAGAAACTTTTTCCCCGGGTGGAGCAAAGCGTTACAAGGGGTCATAAATTTAAGGTGAAGGGTGGGAGATATAAGGGGGATGTCAGGGGAAGGTTCTTTACCCAGAGAGTGGTCGGGGCATGGAATGCCTTGCCTGGGGAAGTTGTTGAGTCAGAAACTTTAGGGACTTTCAAACGGCTTTTAGATAGGTATATGGATAAAGGAGAATGATGGGGTATAGATTAAATTGTCCTTGACAGAGGACAAAGGATCGGCACAACATCGTGGGCCGAAGGGCCTGTTCTGTGCTGTATTTTTCTATGTTCTATGTTCTAATATAATAGAACAGGGTCTGGCCAAAGTGGACTGGAAGCAGATACTTGCAGGAAAGACTACATCAGACCAGTGGGAGACATTCAAAAAGGAAATAGTGAGATTTCAGGGCCAACAGTTTCCCATAAAGGTGAGGGGGAGATCAAACAAGTTCTGGGAACCCTGGATTTCAAGAGTTCTAGAGGATTGGGTAAGGAAAAAAATGGAGGCTTATGGAAGATTCAATGTGCTGAAAACAGCGGAGGCCCGAGAGGAGTATAGCAAATGTAGGAAGGTACTTAAAAAAGTAATTAGTAGAGTGAAGAGGGGGTATGAAAAAACAATGGTGGGCAAGATAAAGGAAACTCTTAAGGTATTTTATAAGTCTATTAAAGGGCAAGAGGATAACCAGGGAAAGAGTAGAGCCCAATCGGGACTAAAGTGGCAATCTGTGGAGCCGAAGGATATAAGTGAGGTTTTAAATGATTACTTTTCATCTGTGTGCACTATGGAGAAGGACGATGTCGGTGTTGAGATCAGGGAGGCAGAGTGTGATATACTAGAACAAAGTAGCATTGAAGACGAGGAGGTATTAGCTGTTTTAGCGGGATTCAAAGTGGATTAATCCCCAGGCCCAGACACTTATGTGAGGCAAGGGAGGAAATAGCAGGGGCTCTGATACAAATTCTCAAATCCTCTATGGTCACAGGGGAGGTACCAGTGGACTGGAGGTCTGCGAATGTGGTGCCATTATTAAAGAAAGGTAATAGGCATAAACCAGGTAACTACAGGCCAGTGGGTCTAACATCAGTGGCAGGGAAACTATTGGAAAATAATTCTGAGGCTCAGGATTAATCTTCACATGGAGAGGCAGGGATTAATCAGGAATAATCAGTATCGCGTTGTTAGGGGGAGATTGTGTCTAACAAACTTGATTGAATTGTTCGAGGAGGTGGTGAGTTTTGTAGAGGAGGGTAAGGCAGTTGCTGTAGTTTACATGAACTTCAATAAGGCTTTTGATAAGGTCCCACATGGGACATTGGCAAAGAAGGTAAGAGCCCATGGGGTCCAGGGAAATTTGGCAAATTGGATCCAAAATTGGCTTAGTGGCAGGAGGCAGAGGGTGATGGTCGAGGGTTGTTTTTGAGAGTCGAAGCCTGTGACCAGTGGTATACCTCAGGGATCGGTGCTGGTACCCTTGCTGTTTGTAATGTACATTAATGATTTAGTCGTGAGTATAGGAGTTATGATGAGTAAGTTTGATAAAACGAAAATTGGTGGGGTCGTAAATACTGAGGAAGAAAGCCTTAGAAAACAGGATGATAGTGAAGGGCTGGAAAGATGGGCGGAGCAGTGGCAAATGTAATTTAATCCTGAGAAGTGTGAAGTCATGCATTTTGGGAGGAGTAATAAGGCAAGGGAATATACAATGGATGGTAGGACCCTAGGAAGTACAGAAAGTCAGAGGGACCTTGGTGTTCTTGTCCATAGATCACTGAAGGCAGCAGCACATGTAGATAAGGTGGTTAGGAAGGCATATGGAATACTTGCCTTTATTAGCCGAGGCATGGAATATAAGAGCAGGGAGGTTATGATGGAGCTGTATAAAACGTTGGTTCGGCCACAGCTGGAGTATTGTGTACAGTTCTGGTCATTGCACTATTGGAAGGATATGATTGCACTGGAGAGGGTGCAGAGGAGATTCACCAGGATGTTGCCTGGGATGGAGCATTTCAGCTATGAAGAGAGACTGAAACGGTTAGGGTTGTTTTCCTAAGAGCAGAGACGGCTGAGGGGGAACCTGATTGAAGTATACAGAATTATGAGTGGCATTGATAGGATCGATAAGAATAAACCTTTTTTCCCTTAGTGGAGAGATCAATAACCAGGGGGCATAGATTTGAGGTACGGGGCAGAATGTTTAGAGGGGTATTGTGAATTTTATATTCACGCAGAGGGTGGCTGGAATCTGGAACACACTACCTGAAGGGGTGATAGAGTCATACAGTAATAAAGTTAAACAGCACAGAAACAGGCCCTTCGACTTATCGTGGCTGTGCCGGCCATCAAGCAGCTAACTATTCTAATCCCATTTTCCAGCACTTGGCCCGTAGCCTTGTATGCTATGGCGTTTCAAGTGCTCATCTCAATACTTCTTAAATGTTGTGAGGGTCCCTGCCTCTGCCACCTCTTCAGGCAGTGCATTCCAAGTCACTACCACACGCTGTTTAAAAAGTGCTTCCTCATATTCCCCCTGCATCTGTTGCTCAAAACCTATCAATCTGTGTCCCATAGTTCTTGCACCAGTTGCTAATGTGAACAATTATTTCTTGTCTAACTTATCTAAGCCTGTAATAATCTTGCGTATGCCAATTAAATCTTCCCTTATTATCTTTTGTTCTAAGGAGAACAACCACAGTTTTTCTAACTTAACCTTGTAACTAAAATCCACCATCTCAGGAATCATTTGGGTAAATCTGCCCTGCACCCTGTCAAGGACCCTCACATCCTTCCTAAAGTGTGGTGACCAGAACTGGACACAATACTCCAGTGGGCCCAAACCAAATCTTTACAAAGATTCAGCATAACTTCCCTGCTGTTGTACTCAATACCTCTGTTTAAGAAGCCCAAGACCCCATATGTTTTACTAACACTCTCTCAATATCTCCTGCCACCTTCAAAGATCGATACACATGCATCCCAGGTCCCTCTGTTCCTACACACTCTTCCGAACTGCACCATTAAGTCTCTGTTGTCTCTCCCTATTCCTTCTGCCAAAATACATCACCTTACACTTGTTTGCATTAACTTCTAGCTGCCGCTTCTCTACCCATTCTGCTCGTCTATCTATGTCCTGTTTCTGGCAGTTCATATCATCCTCACTGTTTGCTGCACCTGCAAGTCATTGGCACATTTTCAGATTCGACACTGTATTCCAAGATCTAATTCATTGATATACAACAAAAACAGAAGTTTTCCCAGCACTGACCCTTGGGGAACAACACTGTCTACCATCCTCCAGTATTAAACAACCAAAGCGACCGACTGTGTAGGACCACCAGAGCAGGCAAAGGCACCAACAGTACAGGCACTAAGGGAATGTACAAGGGTGATTTGGTTTTTTTTGTATTATTTATGTATTGTTGGATACAGTTTTTGAGTGAAGGTATTTGTTTCATGTTGTTGTGCAGAAAGTTCCTTTTAACTGAAGGTAAGCCTCACAATGTGGTCCCTCCAACTCCGTCCAGTTGAACGTGGCGGATGTAGTCTCCTCCCTGCCTCCTCTTCATCCCCTGCACATCCTCTTTCCCCCGAGCTAATTTCCGAATCCCAGGACATAGTGTCTGGACCCTCGGAATGTCCAGGTTATGAAGGACGCAGCACACCGCCACAAAATGGACACCCTCTCGGTCGTGTCCTGCAGAGGCATCCCTTAAGCAATCTAGGCAGTGAAACCATTGTTTGAGGAGGCCGCTGGCTTGCTGCATGCTGTGGTGTGACACTCCATTGCTGTTATTCAAGGCCCTGTGACCTCGCATACTGGGATGATGGCAGGGGGTCATCAGCCACCGGTGGAGGGGCAGCCGTTGTCACCGAGCAGCCATCGTCACACAGCTTTGAGGCTCCAGGTCAGAGTGAAGGAGGTGAGACAACTCCGTAGCCTCCTCAGGCACTGCTTATGGCTCAGCAGGAGAGGTGATCCTGGACAACCCTTTTTGGGTAGGACCTGCTATGGTCTTCTTCTCCCTGCTCACAGAGCTTTCCCTCTCTGCCTCCTCCTCTCCATGTCCTGTTCATATTGCGGACCAAGTGGTACAGCAAGAACTTCCCCCATACCTGTGCAAGGCACTGGTCTTTCCTTCATTACTTTGTATAGCAAATCTCTCCAAATTGTTGCAGTAACTCAGTGCTTCCACAAACTTTACCTCAGCACAAGCCAGTGTAAAACACCTCAGCTGTACTTGTTGAGTGTCCCTTTAAATAGCCCCAGAACAGGGTCCATCTTGCTTCATAACAGTTCTTGTTTTTGGAGTGATTAATGAAGACGCTGCCTGCTTGTGCATTGACCATGTTTGGGATCCTGGTGTTGTATCAGTCTGTTCGGGTCACTAATGTCAGCACAGTGTCCATTCAAGGCCTTTAGGCTCACACAGGAGACGCTCGTGCTTTCACCATTCCAGTTCATTAACACCGCATGGTCCATGCAGGAAGTGACCAGCCAAGCATCGCGCACAAGAAAACCTGAAGGAGGCTCCGTAACGCCGTTGGGACCAACTGAATGTCACCCCATATGGTTTTGAGAGGGTTTTTGACAGGGTAAATGCTGGGAGGAAGTTTCTGTTGGCTTGGGAATCTAGAACATGCGGTCACAATCTCAGATGAGGGGTCGGCCATTTTGAACTGTGATGAGCAGAAATTCCTTCACTCAGAGGTTTGTGGATCTTTGGAATTCGGCACACCCGCTCAGTGAATAAGCAAACTTGATGGAAAGCACAGCAGAACAAGCTGCGGCTTTAACTGCAGTAAGAGTGAGACACAGGAAGCTTACTGCTGCAAGTGCAGGAAAATTTAATCGGATTCCTGAAGGTTATCAGGGTTTAGTGTCTGAAGGGAAAGTAACCCCATCCCCCTCGATTGGGGCAAGCATGTCCAAAGTCATTCAAAGGGACACACGTGTCACTAGATCCCTTTTACTAGGAAAAGGTCTGGCCTTTCCCCCACAGAGTGCAGTGAGCACCAGAATGTTGGTGAATGATATTGGAGGGCAGTGTATGCCTCCACCTGGACACCAGGTGCACCTGGAGTGCGACCTAGATTTGAGACTGGTGACCATCGGGATTGTCCCTAGTTTGCCTATGAATGGTGCTGACCTGTTATTCGGTAATTATCTTACGGGGGTGAAGGTCGTCCCCCACCCCTAAGTAGTGAAAGAAAGACCGCACGAGGTCAGAAAGACGGGCAGTGGCAGGAGATGGACACCTGCAGTTTCCCTGAATGTGTAGTGGATCAGGCCATGATCAAACCAGCTCCCCCAGAAGAGACTGAATTAGCGTTGCAGGCAGTTGGCCAGGTCTGCCTGTCCGAGACTTTCTTTGGAATGTTAGGAGACCCAAGGAATGAATTAAATGGATTTTGCCTACCTGAGGCGAGGCGAGCCAACGCAGTATTGTGAGAGTTAGAACAGGCTTCCCAGTCTGAAACTGAAGCAGCGGAAGTCCGTGATTGTGACTATTTAATGAATGAGGTACTGATAAGGAAATGGAGCTCCCCACACAGACCTGAGAGCAAGGAGTGGACAGTACTTCACCAGTTAGTGATGCCAGAGAGGTACCGGAGAGAAATATTAAGAAAGCCCACGAGACTAGACTGGCTGTCCATGCCAGTAAACGAAAGACCAAAGCCCGCATAGGACAGCAGTTTGTCTGGACAAAACTCCACGACGATATGGTAGAGTACTGCAGGAGTTGTCACATGTTCTAGGTAGAGAGGAAACCCAAGCTACAGTGAAACATGTACCTCTAAATCCTGTACTAGTGTTAGGAGGACGCTCCAACAGAGGGCGGGTTCATTTCCTGTCGTTTCTTTTCGGAATATGCGGTTTGCCGTTAAGGCTTTCAAGGGATCAGTATTGTTTTAAGAGCCGGCAAGTCTCAGGAGTTTTAGGAAGGTGCATTTTCATTGCCTTATAAACAGCCATTTGGAGGCTCCGATTCAAAGGGTGCATTCCTGTTACCATAAATATAGTCAATGGGAGTGATCCTGATTTGAACTGGCTTTTGAGTCAAAGATAGTTTGTTCTAACAGAACACGGAACACAGACACAGAGCGCAGCGTGTGTTAGCACCTGGAAAAAGAGCTCTACCATCTAAATTGAATGAATAGGAATTTAGTCTGTTTAATTATTATCTCTCAAACTTCTAAAAAGTCAAGCCAAGACAGAGACCTCTGATAATTTACATTGAAGAAAGGGAAGTTAGACTGTGACAATGTTTTATCCCACCAAAAAAACTCTCAAGGCAGATTGATTCTGTTGAAAGTGTTTGCAAGTCGTTAATTGTTGAAATTTGCTGGAGAAGGAAAGCAACATCCTGTGAGGACTTCGAGTAACATCCTGTGAGGACTTCAAGAAACATTGGACTGCAAATTTACAAGGACGACAACCTTTCTATTTTAAATGTTGTTTATATCCTCATAGTGTTTAAAAGTACTGATTTTAATTAAAGATTTAATTTATTGGTATAAAGGCACCTGGTTTGGTTAGCCTAATTCAGCAGTCAATAGGTGGTACAATTTGGTGGGTCTTTAATTTGGAAAGTTTTAAATTATATGTTAGCCGATTTGTGGAGCGACAGGATTGAATCAACATTGCGTTTGGTCCCACCACAATCAGAATCATATATTTTGATTGGGGCCTTTGACAGGAATGGTCAGTCATAACATAATTATTGGGGGCTCGCTCAAGATTTGAATCATGTATTGATTGGGTTTCTGGATTTGAATGTTATCTTAATTGGGGGCTTACTTGCAGTTGAATCATATTTAATTCAGTGGCTCATGTCTGGGATCAGATTCAGACTAATCTGGAGTGCTCACATTTGGAATCATAGTAATTTCTCATCTCTGGGATAACATATTTAAATTGGGGTCTTGCGTTTGGCATCATATTAATTGCTCTCAAGTCTAGGATCTTATCAGTTGGAAACATGATTGTTGGGATCTAAATCTGTCACCAATGGCAAAGTAATTAAAACAACCAGGTCTATTTTATAAAAAGGTACAGAGTTTACCATCGTTATGGCATTAGTGGTTGTAGCAGAGATTTTCAGAAAGCAGAGTGTTTCCCTGAGTGACTTGATAACTTTAACTAAGAGCAAATTTAAAAAATTGACAGCGAAATTGGGATTGGAATTGAAATCAGGTGCCATAAAAATAGCGATAATTGGAGTAATAGCTAAACATCTGGAATTAGTAGAAAAAGATGATGATGGGGGTAATGCAGATGAAGGGCCATACGAGGAACAAGAACGTGAATAGGAAAGACATGAAGGTAATGGGTCCGAGACTGATGCAGTGGAATTGGCTAGGATTCAGTTAGAAAGGGAAAAAAACTGGAGCTTCAGCAGAAAAAGAAACAAAAAACTTGAGGCAGAAAAAGAATGAAGAAAACTTGAATTGGAAAAAGAGGAAAGGGAGAAAGAGAGAGCATGTCAAAGAGAAACTGAAAGAGAAGAGAGGGAATTTAAGTTAAAAGAGATGGAACTAAGACCAAAGACGAGTCTTGAATCCAGGGAAAATTCGGGTCAGGAAGAATCTGAGTTTCGATCAGGACCCAGTGAGAAGTTGTTTAAATGTATACAGGCTCTTCCGAGGTTTGAGGAAAGGGACGTAGAGGCATTTTTCATGTCTTTTGAAAAAATAGCCAAACAGATGAAATAACCAAAAGAAAGCAGGACATTGCTTATTCAGGGCAGGCTGGTAGGCAGAGCTCATTAAGCTTATGCCATGCTTTCTGAAGAGGCTTCTGCAGATTATGAGATGGCAAAAAAGCTATTTTCGCTGCGTATGAGTTAGTACTTGAAGCTTACAGTTAGCAGTTTCGAAACTTACGGAGATTGACGAGGCAGACATATTTAGAATTTGAGAGGGTGAAGCAAATGAATTTTGACCCTTGGATACGGGCATTAAAGATAAAAACCACATATGATAACCTTTGAGAATTGATTCTCTTAGAACAGTTTAATAACTCCATTCCTGCAGCAGTGAGAGCTCATACAGATAACCTGAAAGTTTGAAATCTAGGCAAGCAGCAGAGATTGCTGATGATTTTGCGCTTGTGAATAAGCCAACCTATTTTGTCCATCTGATATATAGGGAATGATAGGAAGTGGGAGAGTGAAAGGAAGGCAAGTAGCCGGGATAAGAAGGAACAGCTGGAAATGCCTGCAGATTACCTCCTCAGGTCAGAAAGGAAGGTGCTGAGGGTAGAAGAGGTTTGCAAGCCAAAGTGTTATCATTGCGAACAAATGGGTCATCTTTGCTCAGATTGCTGGAAATTGCATGATAAACCCATCGGACATGTTGCAGTACGCAAAGGTAATGCAGAGGAAAAGACTCTGACTGAGAGTATAGCACATCAGGCTATAGCTTTAACAACAGTTGTGTATGAGAAACCAGATACTGAAATGAAGAGGAATGTAGAGGTTAAGAATAAATTACCTTTTAGAACATTACAGCGCAGTACAGGCCCTTCGGCCCTCGATGTTGCGCCGACCTGTGAAACCATCTGACCTACACTATTCCATTTTCATCCAGATATCTATCCAATGACCACTTAAATGCCCTGAAAGTTGGCGAATCTACTACTGCTGCAGGCAGGGCGTTCCACGCCCTTACTACTCTCTGAGTAAAGAAACTACCTCTCACATGTGTCCTATATCTATCACCCCTCAAC
This sequence comes from Heterodontus francisci, assembly GCF_036365525.1. Lineage (NCBI taxonomy): Eukaryota > Metazoa > Chordata > Chondrichthyes > Heterodontiformes > Heterodontidae > Heterodontus > Heterodontus francisci. Next base: position 668,707 of record NW_027140486.1, read on the forward strand.
TTGAAGCTATGTCCCTGAGAGTTATAATGATTTTTTGTCAAAGGGGACAGTAACTCCGTATCCTGTAAGAGAGGCAGGAAAACCTCTTATTATACTCAGGGATACAGGTGCAACCCAAACACTCTTAATGGGAAGGATATGAGGATTCCACCAGAGGGCGCCTTGAACTCTAACGTTTTAGGAAATGAAATTGCCAGGGTGTGTCTACCCATACCTTTGGAGAAAATAGGCCGAGAGAGTGACTTCATATCCAGGATAGTAACAGTAGGTATTGTCCACAGTTTACCAGTAAAGGGAATTGATCTACTCCTGGGAAATGATTTGGCAGGAGCAAAAATAACAGTTCGTCTATGGTTACAGAGGAACAATGTGAAATTAAGGAATGGAGCAATTACAGGAACAGGTTCCGGGAAAATTTCCTGCATGTGTAGTTACCTGAGCAATGGCTAAACAGGATCCATTGTCATAGGTAAAAGGGGCTCCACAAATAGATAATAAGACATCTGAAACCTTATTTTGGTATTTAGATAATCCAAATGAGATGTTTAACAGATCGTCTATTATTGCAGCACAGCAAGCTGATCCCGAGATCTGCCAAATAGCACAAGTGGCTCTGTCAGAGGCTGAGGTGAATTGAGTTCCATAAGGCTATTATATGGCAAATGGGGTTTTGAGGGGGAAATGGAGACCGCCTCATAGACCTGCCGATGAAGACTGAACAGTTGTTGAATAGATAGTGGCACCACCCAGATATCGACATACATTATTAAGGATAGCACAAGACATTCCTTTTTTCAGGACATAAAGAAATTCAGAAAACCAAATCAGACATAAGCAAACATTATTACTGGCCAGCTCTTTTAAAGGATGTGAGTCAATTTTGTCGGGCATGTCACACCTGACAAACAGTGGGAAAATCGCAAACTACCATAAAACCATAGGATGAAGTATGAATGTTGTTACCATCTCAAAGAGAACCAGTGAAAGCATGGTTCAAAAGAACAAAGAAAAATTAAAGCACAGGAACAGGCCCTTCGGCCCTCCAAGCCTGCGCCGATTCAGATCCTCTATCTAAACATGTCGCCTATTTTATAAGGGTCTGTATCTCTTTGCTTCCTGCCCATTCATGTATCAGTCTAGATACATCTTAAAAGACCCTATCGTGCCTGCGTCTACCACCTCCGCTGGCAACGTCTTCCAGGCACCCACCACCATCTGCGTAAAGAAATTTCCACGCATATCTCCCCTAAACTTTTCCCCTCTCACTTTGAACTCGTGACCCCGAGTAAATGAATCCCCCACTCTGGGAAAAAGCTTCTTACTATCTACCCTGTCTGTGACTCTCATGATTTTGTACACCTCAATCAGGTCCCCCTTCAACCTCCGTCTTTCTAATGAAAATAATCCTAATCTACTCAACCTCTCTTCATAGCTAGCGCCCTCCATACCAGGCAACATCCTGGTGAACCTCCTCTGCACCCTCTCCAAAGCATCTATATCCTCTTGGTAATGTGGCGACCAGAACGGCACGCAGTATTCCAAATGTGGCCGCACCAAAGTCTTATACAACTGCAACATGACCTGCCAACCCTTGTACTCAATACTCCGTCCGATGAAGGAAAGCATGCCGCATGCCTTCTTGACCACTCTATTGACCTGCGTTGCCACCTTCAGGGAACAATGGACCTGAACACCCAAATCTCTCTGCACATCAATTTTCCCCAGGACTTTTCCATTTACTGTATAGCTCACTCTTGAATTGGATCTTCCAAAATGCGTCACCTCGCATTTGCCCTGATTGAACTCCATCTGCCATTTCTCTGCCCAACTCTCCAATCTATCTATATTCTGCTGTATTCTCTGACAGTCCCGTTCACGATCTGCTACACCACCAATCTTAGTGTCGTCTGCAAACTTGCTAATCAGACCACCTATACTTTCCTCCAAATCTTTTATGTATATCACAAACAACAGTGGCCCCAGCACTGATCCCTGTGGAACACCACTGGTCACACGTCTCCATTTTGAGAAACTCCCTTCCACTGTTACTCTCTGTCTCCTGTTGCCCAGCCAGTTCTTTATCCATCTAGCTAGTACACCCTGGACCCCATGCGCCTTCACTTTCTCCATCAGCCGACCATGGGCTTATCAAACGCCTTACTGAAGTCCATGTATATGACATCTACAGTCCTTCCCTCATCAATCAACTTTGTCACTTCCTCAAAGAATTCTATTAAGTTGGTAAGACATGACCTTCCCTGCACAAAACCATGTCGGCGATCACTGATAAGCCCATTTTCTTCCAAATGGGAATAGATCCTATCCCTCAGTATCTTCTCCAGCAGCTTCCCTACCACTGACGTCAGGCTCACCGGTCTATAATTACCTGGATTTTCCCTGCTACCCTTCTTAAACAAGGGGACAACATTAGCAATTCTCCAGTCCTCGGTGACCTCACCCGTGTTTAAGGATGCTGCAAAGATATCTGTTAAGGCCCAGCTATTTCCTCTCTCGCTTCCCTCAGTGACCTGGGATAGATCCCATCCGGACCTGGGGACTTGTCCACCTTAATGCCTTTTAGAATACCCAACACTTCCTCCCTCCTTATGCCGATTTGACCTAGAGTAATCAAACATCTGTCCCGAACCTGAACATCCGTCATGTCCCTCTCCTTGGTGAATACCGATGCAAAGTACTCATTTAGAATCTCACCCATTTTCTGTGACTCCACGCATAACTTTCCTGCTTTGTCCTTGAGTGGGCCAATCCTTTCTCTAGTTACCCTCTTGCATCTTATATATGAATAAAAGGCTTTGGGATTTTCTTTAACCCTGTTTGCTGAAGATATTTCATGACCCCTTTTAGCCCTCCTAATCACCCTCTATAAAAACAAAGGTGACCGCGGTGACTGCAACAACTACCGTGGAATCTCCCTGCTCAGCATAGTGGGGAAAGTCTTTGCTCGAGTCGCTCTGAACAGGCTCCAGAAGCTGACCGAGCGCGTCTACCCTGAGGCACAGTGTGGCTTTCGTGCAGAGAGATCGACTATTGACATGCTGTTCTCCCTTCGTCAGATACAGGAGAAATGCCATGAACAACAGATGCCCCTCTACATTGCTTTCATTGATCTCACCAAAGCCTTTGACCTCGTCAGCAGACGTGGTCTCTTCAGACTACTAGAAAAGATCGGATGTCCACCAAAGCTACTAAGTATCATCACCTCATTCCATGACAATATGAAAGGCACAATTCAACATGGTGGCTCCTCATCAGAGCCCTTTCCTATCCTGAGTGGTGTGAAACAGGGCTGTGTTCTCGCACCCACACTTTTTGGGATTTTCTTCTCCCTGCTGCTTTCACATGCGTTCAAATCCTCTGAAGAAGGAATTTTCCTCCACACAAGATCAGGGGGCAGGTTGTTCAACCTTGCCCGTCTAAGAGCGAAGTCCAAAGTACGGAAAGTCCTCATCAGAGAACTCCTCTTTGCTGACGATGCTGCTTTAACATCTCACACTGAAGAATGCCTGCAGAGTCTCATCGACAGGTTTGCGTCTGCCTGCAATGAATTTGGCCTAACCATCAGCCTCAAGAAAACGAACATCATGGGGCAGGATGTCAGAAATGCTCCATCCATCAATATTGGCGACCACGCTCTGGAAGTGGTTCAAGAGTTCACCCACCTAGGCTCAACTGTCACCAGTAACCTGTCTCTAGATGCAGAAATCAACAAGCGCATGGGTAAGGCTTCCACTGCTATGTTCAGACTGGCCAAGAGAGTGTGGGAAAATGGCGCACTGACACGGAACACAAAAGTCCGAGTGTATCAGGCCTGTGTCCTCAGTACCTTGCTCTACGGCAGCGAGGCCTGGACAACGTATGCCAGCCAAGAGCGACGTCTCAATTCATTCCATCTTCGCTGCTTTCGGAGAATACTTGGCATCAGGTGGCAGGACTATATCTCCAACACAGAAGTCCTTGAAGCGGCCAACATCCCCAGCTTATACACACTACTGAGTCAGCGGCGCTTGAGATGGCTTGGCCATGTGAGCCGCATGGAAGATGGCAGGATCCCCAAAGACACATTGTACAGCGAGCTCGCCACTGGTATCAGACCCACCGGCCGTCCATGTCTCCGTTATAAAGACGTCTGCAAACGCGACATGAAATCGTGTGACATTGATCACAAGTCGTGGGAGTCAGTTGCCAGCATTCGCCAGAGCTGGCGGGCAGCCATAAAGACAGGGCTAAATTGTGGCGAGTCGAAGAGACTTAGTAGTTGGCAGGAAGAAAGACAGAGGCGCAAGGGGAGAGCCAACTGTGCAACAGCCCCAACAAACAAATTTCTCTGCAGCACCTGTGGAAGAGCCTGTCACTCCAGAATTGGCCTTTATAGCCACTCCAGGCGCTGCTTCACAAACCACTGACCACCTCCAGGCGCGTATCCATTGTCTCTCGAGATAAGGAGGCCCAAAAGAATTCCTCGTTTCAGATTGGTCCTACATTCCCGATATTCTTTCAAAGTTCGTCTTTCTTCAGCCTCCTAGACCTTATGCATGCTGCCTTTTTCCTCTGAGCTAGTCTCACAATTTCACCTGTCAACCATGGTTCCCTAATCTTGCCATTTCTATCCCTCATTTTCACAGGAACATTTCTCTCCTGCACGCGAATCAACCTCTCTTTAAAAGCCTCCCACATATCAAATGTGGATTTACCTTCAAACAGCTGCTCCCAATCTACATTCCCCAGCTCCTGCCGAATTTTGGTATTGTTGGCCTTCCCCCAATTTTGCACTCTTCCTTTGGGACCACTCTCGTCTTTGTCCATGAGTATTCTAAAACTTACGGAATTGTGATCCTTATTCACAAAGTAGTCCCCTACTGAAACTTCAACCACTGGCCGTGCTCATTCCCCAACACGAGGTCCAGTATGGCCCCTTCCCGAGTTGGACTATGTGCATACTGCTCTCGCAAACCCTCCTGGATGCTCATTACAAATTCTGCTCCATCTGGACCTCTAACACTATGTGAATCCAAGTCAATGTTGGAAAATTAAAATCTCCTATCACCACCACCCTGTTGCTCCTACATCTTTCCATAATCTGTTTACATATTTGTACCTCTATCTCACGCTCGCTGTTGGGAGGTCTGTAGTACAGCCCCAACATTGTTACCGCACCCTTCTTATTTCTGAGTTCTGCCCATATTGCCTCACTGCTCGAGTCCTCCATCGTGCCCTCCTTCAGCACAGCTGTGATATCCTCTTTGACCAGTACTGCAACTCCTCCACCCCTTTACTCCCACTCTATCCAGCCAGAAGCATCGATGTCCTGGGATATTTAATTGCCAATCATGCCCTTCCCTCAACCAAGTCTCAGTAATAGCAAAAACATCATACTCCCAGGTACTAATGCAGGCCCTAAGTTCATCTGCCTTACCTACTACACTTCTTGCATTCAAACAAATGCACCTCAGACCACCAGTCCCTTTGCATTCAACATCTGCTCCCTGTCTACTCTTTCCCTTAGTCACGCTGATTTCATTATCTAGTTCCTTCCAGGCTTTAGTTACTACCTCCTTACTGTCCACTGACCTCCTCATTTTGTTCCCATCCCCCTGCCACATTAGTTTAAACCCTCCCCAACAGCGTTAGCAAAAGCACCCCCAAGGACATTGGTTCCAGTCCGGCCCAGGTGTAGACCGTCCAATTTGTAATCGCCCCACCTCCCCCAGAACCGGTACCAATGTACCAAAAATCTGAACCCCTCCCTCCTGCACCAACTCTCAAGCCACGCATTCATCCTGACTATTCTTTCATTTCTACTCTGACTATCACGTGGCACTGGTAACAATCCTGAGATTACTACCTCTGAGGTCCTACTTTTTAACTTGGCTCCTAACTCCCTAAATTCTGCTTGTAGGACCTCATCCCGTTTTTTACCTATATCATTGGTGCCTATGTGCACAACGACAACTGGCTGTTCACCATCCCCTTTCAGAATGTTCTGCAGCCGATCTGAGAAATCCCTGAACCGTGCACCTGGGAGGCAACATACCATTCGGAAGTCTCGTTTTCGACCACAGAACCGCCTATCTACTCCCCTTACAATCGAATCCCCGATGACTATATCCCTTCCACACTTTTTCCCACCCTTCCGAACAGCAGAGCCAGCCATGGTGCCATGAACCTGGCTACTGCTGCCTTCCCCTGGTGAGCCATCTCCCTCAACAGTATCCAAAACGGTATACCTGTTTTGGAGGGAGATGACCGCAGGGGACACCTGCGCTGCCTTCCTGCTCTTTCTCTGCCTTTTGGTCACCCATTCCATTTCACCCTCATGAATCCTAATCTGCGGTGTGCCCAATTCGCTAAACGTGCTGTCCACGACCTCCTCAGCATCGCGGATGCTCCAAAGTGAGTCCATCCGCAGCTCCAGAGCCATCATGCGGTCTAACAAGAGCTGTGGCTGGACACACTTCCAGCGCGTGAAGGAGTCAGGGACATCAGCCCTGTCCCTGAGCTCCCACTTTGAGCAAGAGGAGCATAACACTGGTCTGAGATCTCCTGCCATTTTCAATCTTAAGCTTAAGTTAGTCTTAACTTAGATAAACGAAAATGTAACGAAAACTTTTCACCAATCACATGAAAAAACAAGTAGAAAAAGCCTTTCCTTATCTGCACACAACCGAGTCCTTATTTTTTGATTTGAGGAGGAGGGCGGGTGGGAGACACTACAGCTGTAGTGTCTCGGGTTCAGCTGCTGCCCAAATATATAGGAATTACTTACCCAGCTGCCACCTCGCTCTCCCGGTCGCCGCTGCAAAAAGAAACCGCCAAAACAACAAGGTAAGTTTATATAAGTTGTAAACTCACTTACCCAGCTGACACCTCGCTCTCCCTGTCGCCGCTGCAAAAAGAAACCGCCAAAACAACAAGCTAAGTTTATATAAGTTGAAAACTCACTTACCCAGCTGCCACCTTGCTCTCCCTGTCGCCGCCAGCTGCCACCTCGCTGTCCCTGTCGCCGCCAGCTACCACCTCGCTCTCCTTGTCGCCGCTGCAAAAAAAAAAAGTGGCCCATGTAGTGTGATCAAAAGAGCGGGTAAGGGAGATTACTTGATTGACAGCCCTGATTGCCGGAGGAAGAACCAGTTGTGTCATAGTAATTTGCTCAAACCATATTACCACAGGGAGAAGGATAAGCCAGTGCAGGTATGTCAGGTAATCGGGACTTTGGAGAAGGAAAGGGATAGTGAGGATGAGGCAGAAGTAGGCCCAGGAAATTCTCAGATTTAACCTCTAACTATCCCATTAGCAAATGTAGAATAGCTAGGAAAATTAAACAATAGGCTTTTACACTTAGAGGAAAACAGAGTGAAGTACGAACCAGGGTTTCGCAAAGTTTCAAGAAGTTTGTAGGAATAAGCCAGGATATATAACCTTAGCCACACATGATGTGGGTATCGGGGGAGCCTTTCCTTTAAATTCACATCCTTGTTGCTTTCGAACAGACAGACAAGCCTAAGTGGAAGCAGAGGTACAATGCATGCTGGAGGGGAGCTTAGATGCACCGAGTCAGGAGAGCTGGAATTCGCAGATGGACCTGATGACTAAACCTAGTAGGACAGCTCAAACTGGCATTGACTCTAGAAAAGTCACTGTGGTAAAGAAGGCAGACTCCTACCCGAATTCTCATTTAAAGGAATGGATGGACAGAGTGGGCAACATAATGTTTTTTAAAGAGACCAATGTGTTGGAAGGATACTGTCAAATTCCTTTGACACCCCAGAGTAAGAAAACATCAGTTTCTATTGCACAGGACAGGGTTTTCCGGTATCAAGTGAAGCCACAGAGGTCAAGGGGTGCTCAACAAACGTCTCAGAGAATAACGAGCCTTGTAGTGGTCATTGCTCCCAGCTGTGCAGCTCACCTGGCTGAGGTGATGAACAATAGGGACACTTGGAAGGAAGACACGAAACAATTGCAAGACTATGCTTGTAAATTTGATGTGGCTTAATTGGAACAACCTTTTGAAAATTTAAAGCAGAAATGTTCTCGTGGAACTTCTTGCTGCAGTCTAAACATTTGCTTTTTTTTAGAAATGTGTATATCTGTAAATGCGTGAAAAGTGAGTTAGCGTTTTTTCAATTTGTATTTTTTTTACCAATTGTGATGAAACGCATTTCAGAAATTGCGCTTAATTCCGCTAAGAGCGCTCATGTGCCTTTCTTTTTGGAATATGCATTTTGCCTTTAAGGCTTGCAAGGGACCAGTATTGCTGTAAGAGCCAGCAAGCCTTACGAGTTTTCGGAAGATGTATTTTCATTGCCTTCGAAACAGCCATTTGGAGACGGCGATTCAAAGTACGCATTCTCGTTTCCATAGATATAGCCACTGGGAGTGTTTCTGATGCTTTCTGATTTCTTTCAACTCTGTTTTGAACTGGTTTTTGAGTCGAAGACAGTTTATTCCAACAGAACACACAGACATAGAGGACAGCTGGTGTTAGCACCTGGAGAATGAGCTCGTTACCATTTAAATTGAAGTAATAGGAATTTAGTCTGTTTAATTATTATCTCTCAAAGTGTTAAAAAACTCAAGCCAAGACAGTGGTCTCTGGTAATTGACATTGAAGAAAGGGAAGTTAGGCTGTGACAATATTTTATCCCTTAAAAACTCTCAAGTCAGATTGATTCTGCTGAAAGTGTTTGCAAGTTGTTAATTCTTGAAATTTGCTGGAGAAGGAAAGCAATATCCTGTGATGACTTTGAGCAACATCCTTCGAGGACTTCGAGCAACATCCTGTGAGGACTTCAAGCAAAATTGGGCTGCAAATTTTCAAAGACTCTAACTTTTCTATTTTAAATGTTTATATCTTCATAGTTTACAAGAATTTAGTTCTTCCAAATAAAATGTTAATTTATTGATTTAAAGACACCTGGTTTGGCTAACCTCATTCGGGGGTTGATAGATGGTACAATTTGGTTGGGTCTGTTTAATTTGGAAAGTTTTAAATGATGTGTTAGCCAATCTGTGGAGCAACGGGATTGATTTAACAGTGTGTTGCTCCCGCTCCAATCAGAATTGTATCTTTTGATTGGGGGATTTGACAGGAGCGGTTGCTTATACAACTGGAAGGGACCTCTGCTGAGAACAAAAGGGGACAGGCAGGTACAAGGCTCACAAAAGTTTAGAATGGGAAGGGGAAAAAGCGACCAAGCGGGCAGATTAAAGGAAGTCTGGGAGGAATGTCACATGAAAAGCCTTACTTTCTGGTCCACCAACCCTAAAAAGTTTAAACCTATATCCTCCTATGTAATTCTTAAAAAAAATTATTTCATGGGATGTTGGCGTCGCAGGCCAGGCCAGCATTTATTGCCCATCCCTCATTTCCCTTGAATTGAGTGGCTTGCTCGGCCATTTTGAGGGCATGTAAGAGTCAACCACATTGCTGTGGATCTGGAGTCACATGTAAGCCAGACCAGGTAAGGACAGAAGATTTCCTTCCCTAAAGGACATTAGTGAACCAGATGGGTTTTTACAACAATTGACAATGGTCTCATGGCCATCATTAGACTAGCTTTTAAATTCCAGTTTTATTATTTGAATTTAAATTCCACCTTCTGCTTTGGTGTGATTCGAACCCATGTCCCCAGAGCAATACCTGGGTCTCTGGGTGACTAGTCCAGTGCCAATACCAGTCCGCCACCGCCTCCCCTAAATGTAGATACAAGAAGCACCCCACCAGAGATGCTAATAGCATTTATAGGAAACTATGAAGGTATAGTCATAGAGTCATATAGCACTGAAACAAGCCCTTCATAGTTTCCTTTATGTATATTCAGGTCGCTAGTCTTGGAATCAACTCTCTCACTCTCCATCTTCATGAAGAATTCTATCATGTTATGGCCGCTCTTTCCCAAGGGACCCTGCACTACAAGATTGTTAAAAAAATATTTCTCATTACACAATACCCAATCTAGGATAGCCTGTTCTCTGGTTGGTTCCTCAATGTATTGGTCCAAAAAGCCATCACATACGCACTCCACGAATTCCTCCTCTACAGTATTATTGCTAGTTTGGTTTGTCCAATCTATATGCAGATTAAAGACACCCAAATTTGCAGTTGCACCTTTATTGCATGTTTCTCTAATTTCCTGTTTAATGCCATCCTCTACATAACCACTGCTGTTTGGGTGACTATATACAGCCCCCACCAACCTTTTTCTGCCACTTGGTGTTTCTTAGATCCACCCATACAGATTCCACATCAGGATTCTCTGAGCTAATATCTTTACTCACTATTGTACTGATTTTATCTTTTACTAAAAATACTACTCCACCTCTTTTCCCTTTTTGCCTTTCCTTCTGCAATATTGAACACACCTGGATGTTCAGTTCCCATCCTTGGTCACCCTGCATTCATGTCTCCATCATCGCAACTATATCGTATCCATTTACATCTATTTTCGCCATTTATTCACCTACCTTATTGCAAATACTCCATGCATTGAGACACAATGCCTTTAGGCTTGTCCTTTTAACATTCTTAGTTATCTTAGCATTATTTCACACTTTGACCCAATTTGTTTCTTTCCCTTTATTTCTATGCTTTCCACTTTTGCCTTTTTGTTTCCTGTTTTTCGTTTCTATACTTGTTTCCTCCTATTCAGACGCCCCGCTCAGGTTCCCATCCCCTGCCATTCTAGTTTAAATCCTCCCCAACAGCACTAGCAAATGCCCCTGCAAGGACATCGGTTCCAGTCTGGCCTGGAGGCAACCCGTCCCGCATGTACATGTCCCATCTTCCCCAGAACCTGCCTGGGTGGAGTTTGCAAGTTCTCCCTGTGTCTGCGTGGGTTTCCTCCGGGTGCTCCGGTTTCCTCCCACAGACCAAAGACTTGCCGGTTGATAGGTAAATTGGCCATTAGCAATTGCCCCTAGTATAGGTAGGGAAATATCGGGACAGGTGGGGATGTGGTATGAATATGGAATTAGTGTAGGATTAGTATAAATGGGTGGTTGATGGTCGGCACAGACTCGGTGGGCCGAAGGGCCTGTTTCAGTGCTGTATCTCTAAAACTAAAACGAAAGAACCAGTCCCGATGTCCGCAGAATCTAAATCCCTCCCTCCTGCACCATTTCTCCAGCCACGCATTCATCTAGTCTATTCTCTGCCTATACTCACTAACACGTGGCACAGGAAGTAATCTTGAGATTACTACCTTTGAGGTCATGATTTTTAATTTAGCTCCGAACTGCTTAAATCCATCTTGCAGGACCTCGTCCCGTTTTCCACCTATGTCGTTGGTACAGCCATGTACCGCAACTACTGGCAGTTCATGATTGCCCTTCACAATGTCCTGCAGCTGCTCTGAGGGACAAGAGAGGTTATTTCCCTTACCCACTTATTGTAAAATTGGCTTTGATCACCAAAGGTATTGTGTGCAAGAGGATACATTCCAGAGTCTGCCAGGACAAGAGAATCCTCAAACACAGAGGTGGTTACACCAGTTGGTCACGTAACTAACCTGCAGGACAACTTAGGGAGTTTTTTGAGTTGTACAGACAGAGTGAACTGAGAGACTGTTTGCTCCTCGACTGAGAAGACCTGTCCAATCCCATCTTTTTCTCACAAGCCTCTGGACCCACTGAAGACACGTGAACCTCGAGAGAAAAGTCTCCTAGATCGAACAAGGTTTAAGAAGAATACTGGCCCCCAATGAAAAGCAATACCTACCCACAATTAAGGACCCTACAGTGAGCTCGGAGAACAGCAATCAAAACCATCTTCAGATATTACATCAAACGTTTCCACTTTATTTGTTTCAGAACAAAGAACATAGAACATTACAGCGCAGTACAGGCCCATCGGCCCTCGATGTTCCGCCGACCTGTGAAACCATCTGACCTAAACTATTCCAATTTCATCCATATGTCTATCCAATGACCACTTAAATGCCCTTAAAGTTGGCGAGTCTACTACTGTTGCAGGCAGGGCGTTCCATGCCCCAACTACTCTCTGAGCAAAGAAACTACCTCTGACATCTGCCCTATATCGATCACCCCTCAACTTAAAGCTATGTCCCCTCGTGTTTGCCATCACCATCCGAGGAAAATGACTCTCACTATCCACCCTATCTAACCCTCTCATTATCTTATATGTCTCTATTATGTCACCTCTCCTCCTCCTTCTCTCCAACGAAAACAACCTCAAGTCCCTCAGCCTTTCTTCGTAAGACCTTCCCTCCATACCACGCAACATCCTAGTAAATCTCCTTTGCACCCTTTCCAAAGCTTCCACATCCTTCCTACAATGCGGTGCCCAGAACTACACGCAATACTCCAGGTGCGGCCGCACCAGAGTTTTGTACAGCTGCAGCATGACCTCGTGGCTCCGAAACTCGATCCACCTATTACTAAAAGCTAACACACCATATGCCTTCTTAACAGCCCTATTAACCTGGGTGGCAACTTTCAGGGATTTATGTACTTGGACACCAAGATCTCTCTGCTCATCTACACTACCAAGAATCTTCCCATTAGCCCAGTACTCTGCATTCCTGCTACTCCTTCCAAAATGAATCACCTCACACTTTTCCGCATTAAACTCCATTTGCCATCTCTCAGCCCAGCTCTGCAGCCTATCTATGTCCCTCTGTAACCTACAACATCCTTCGGCACTATCCACAACTCCACCGACCTTCGTGTCATCCGCAAATTTACTAACCCACCCTTCTGCACCCTCATCCAGGTCATTTATAAAAATGACAAACAGCAGTGGCCCCAAAACAGATCCTTGCGGTACACCACTAGTAATTAAACTCTGGGATGAACATTTGCCATCAACCACCACCCTCTGTCTTCTTTCAGCTTGCCAATTTCTGATCCAAAGCTCTAAATCACCTTCAATCCAATACTTCCGTATTTTCTGCAATAGCCTACCGTGGGGAACCTTATCAAACGCCTTTTGCTCTTTTCTTTCTCTATCTGCATATGTGTATTGTATCTGCATGTTCGAGGGGGAAGGTTGCATATCTGTATGCGTTAACGAAATAGAATTTAAGTTTAATAACGTTCAGCCTTTCTTCTTTAAACCTAAACAAGCATGTTTGGCTGGTTTCTTTGCCTTGCACTTGGAAAGCAGTAAACCAGGATTCACCAAGGGGGAGCTAAAAACACCGTGTTTTTAAATTAAACCCGATTACAGTAAGACCAGGTGAAAGCTGAGAGGGAACCCTTAGTCCCCTTTCTCACCTGTTCGTAACAAGTATACTAAGCGGAAAGAAGACCATGTAAAATGCTGTTTCACCTGAAAGGATTGTTTGGGGCCCTGGAAGGTGAGAAGAGAGGATGGAAAAGGGTAGGTTTTGAAACACGTGTGCTTGCACGGAAATGTGCTATTAACCTGGGTTAACCTGGCAAGGGGAGGGATTGTTGTGGGTGATTGAGGAGTGAAGCAGAGTGTGACAGAGGCAACTGTCCCTTCGGAATCCTCAGGCCCCACGATATTTGCTGGAAACATGACATGCCTGCGTGTGCTATATCGATACCATATTCCCTCATTGAGTGTGGAATGGCAATACAATTGTTGCATAATATTAGATCAGATGCGGTTGTAACAGTGAGGTCATTTCGAAAATTGTGCAAACTTGGTACTGTGGGAGCGATTTCTTTTTTAAATGTTTACCCTATCACGTCTTTCCTGCTTCATGATTCTATAGCTTCCAGACATAATTACAAAGACTCATCTTATTTTGTGGCTGCTTTTCTGTTCACTAGTTTTAGCGAGTTTGGCACCGCATTTATGCTTACATCATATGATGTTGTTCAGCAAACTTTTCCTCCCAACTAGGAGGACTGAATGTAGGTAATGGAGGTTGTGAAAGGTAATGCACTGGGTTGAACTCATCTGGCTGATATTCAACATGCCACCTGTACTCTTATAGTTTGAGTATCCAACAATCTATCGGAGTAAGTGGTTTGCAATGTAGATTGTTGAACAAGCTTACCAGCGGTCTATGATTGGTTATCACTTTAAACTCACTTGCATATAGAAAGAGAAGAAAGTGGAAGATATCCCATGTGACTGAGAGAGCTTCTTTCTTTTTGTGAATAATGTTGCTCTACAGGCGTTAGCAATCGGCTTTCCATCGCGATGATTGATGTTACCTGTCTTGTCTTTCTACGCGAGGACTGCACCTTTGCTAGCCCGGTTGCATCCACGTTTAGCTGAGTATGTTTTCAGTGTCCAAATAGGCGCTTGTGGGACTTGCAGACAAACGTCGTTTGATCTGGTGTACCTCCTGTTTGTATCATTTAGTCCATTCCCAGTTGGTTGTCTCTTTTGGCAGATTGCCTTGGGGACAGATAGCGTAGCGAGGTGAGGAATGAAGTGACTACAGTATGTAATGAGTCCTTGCAGACTCAGGACTTCTTCTACATTTGTAGGATCTTCAAAGTTTGCAATGGCTTCACATTTCCGTGGATCTGGTGATACTCCTTCAACACTGAACACGTGACAGAAGAATTCAATTCTCCTTTCATTAAATACATAATTGTCTTTCTTCAAGGTGGGGTTACATTCTCTGAGACATTGTCGACATGTATGCAGTCACATCTCAAGTTCCCTTTCAGTGCGACCATATATGAGAATGTCATCACTGATGTTCAGCCTGCCTTCAAGTCCTTGGAGTGCAGACTGAATCCAGTGGTGAAATACCTCAGCTGTTGAGCTGACTGTAAAGTTGAACCTCTTGGATTGGAGAAGTTCGATGTGAATAGCTAATACCGTAAGATATCTTGATTCTTGTGCAAGCTCGATTTGATAGTAGGCTGCAATGAGCTCAAGGTTAGCCAAGTGCTTTGCACCATCACTTTTCCTATGATGTACTTAATTGTCGGTGTTGTGTCTTTCTCGTTGTACACTTGGTTTGGTGATCGCATATCAATGTGGCCTCTAATCTGGTTCTTGCGTTTGGGTGCCTTGATGACTTGTGTGGGTGAGACTGAAGGGATAGGCTCATCCTCAACTTTCTCAATAAAGTCAAGGTCAAGTTCGTGTTGAAGTTGCTTCTCTGCCTGTTTCCTAACATGAAATGGTATTCCTCGCCATTGATGTGCAACTGGGGCACATTAGGATCTACATGCAGCTTGCATGTGACACCTTTCAGCTATCTGATACCAGTGAAGTGATCAGTGGCATATGTTCAGAATGTTTTTGTTATGTGAAGGAAGTGCATATGTGACTGCAAGGATTTACAGATATGTTGCTGTGTGGAAAATGATAATCATGTCACATGCTCCAGAGAATGCTTTCATTGTAGTGGCTTTGAATGAGACAGATATTTCAAAACTTCCAACAATTTTTAATGGTTTGTCACTGTTGTAAGGGAAGATTTTCATGTTCCCTGGTTTGCAGAGAAGGCAGCAATATTGAAGTTTGTTTAATATATTGCCTCCCAGACACTGCCAGACGCTCCTTATCGATGAGAGCGCCGACATCCGAGCAGCCAGTGGTTACTTTCACACGTGACTGTGTGCTGTGTCTGAGGAGAACCCAAAAGTGTGTTCAGGGTCGTCCGGCTCTATGTTAGGTACATTCTGTCACCTTTGTGCTCTGGTACGCATACGTGGCACCCTTCTGTTGATATTGGGATTAATAGTTGATTTTCCTGATGAGCGACAAAAACGAGTAAAGTGCAGGTTTTCCGTAGGCTTTACTCTGTTTACCAGAAGCCGAACACTTTATGCAGTGTGGGTAAACACTGCAACAGTGGAAACCTTCTTTGTATAAGTCATAACTTTGCCTGTGAGACAGCTGTTGTTGTTTTGTAGCTGGTTGCCTAGCCTGTGAATGATGAATAAAGTCCACAGGAGATGAGATTCGTGTTGTAGTTACTGTAAGCAGTCTAGTATCATAGGGTCACGAGAAATATAAGCAGGAGTAGTCCATTCGACCCACTGAGCTGCCTGCTCTGTCATTCAAACAGAATGGGCATCCACCTCTATGCCATTTTTCTGCACTATCCCCAAATCACTTGATGTCACCAGTATCCAGCAATCTATCGACTTCTGTCTTGAACATGCTCAATGGTTGAGCTTCCACAGCACTCTGAGGTGCATATTTCCACTGATTCACCACCCTATGAGTAAATACATTCCTCGTCACCTCAGTCTTATATAGACATTCCCTTATTTTGAGACTGTGTGCCCTTGTTCTAGACCCAGCAGCCAGAGGAAATATCCTATTCTCTGTCATGCCCTGCTACTTGCTCCTGATCATCCCAATGCTGAATGTTGTCCAGGTCTTGTTGCATGCACGAACAGTTAGCTTCAGCACCTGACGAGTTGCAATTGGTATTGAACTCCGTACAATCGTCAGTGGAACATCCATGCTGAGACATTTTGTCGAAAGGAAGGTCATTGATGAAGCAGCTGTAGATGGTTGGACCGAGGACACAACCCCGAGGAACTCTTGCCGTAATTATTGGCCTCCAGCAAGAACATTCATCGTCCTTTGTGCTTGGTATGACTCCAACAAGTGAAGAGTTTTCCCCTTGCTTCCCATTTATTTCAATTTGATAGGGCTTCGTAATGTCACACTGGGTTAAACACTGCCTTAAAGTTAAAGGCAGTTACTCTCACCTCACCTATGAAAGTTAGCTCTTTCGTCCATGTTTGACCAAGGCTGTAATGAGGTCTTAAGCCGAGGTCTGGCAGAACCCAAACTGAGCAACGGTAAGCTGGTGTAAGTGCACGTGTCAAAGGTAATCCTGTCAACGACAAAATCCTTGACCTTGGTGATGATTGAGATTAGATTAATGGAGGGATAATTGGCCAGGTTGGATTTGGCCTGCTTTTGTTGACAGGGAATACCTGTGAAATTTTCCACATTTTCAGATATTGTCCCTTCTTTAGGGGCTTGGCTCGGTCTGGAGCACATATCTTCAGTATTATATCCAGGATGTTGTCAGAGCTCAAAGCCTTTGCTTTGCTTAGGGCCATTTATTGATTTAATGTAGAGTGAATTGCGTTCTTGTGTCACAGAGTCGTACAGCAGATAAACAGGCCCTTCGGTGCACTGGGTCCATGCCGACCATAATGCCTATCGATACTAATCCCACCTGCAAGCATTAATTCCATATCCCTCTATGCCTTGCTCATTCACGTACCTGTCCAGATGCCTCTTAAATGTCCCTACTGTTCCTGTCCACCACCTCCTCAGAAATCTCATTCCAGTTCCCCACTATTCTTTGTGTGAAAAATGTATCCCTTTGATCCCCTTTAAACCTCCTAACTCTCACCTTGAATCTATGCCCTCCAGATTTAGTCACCCCGACCATGGGAACCAGACTCTGGCTATCGAGCCTATCTATGCCTTTCATAATTTTACATACCTCTGTCATGTCTCCTGTCAGCCTCCTTCGCTCCAGGGAAAACAGATCCAGCCTATCCAATCTCTCTTTATAATTCAAGCCCTCCAAACCAGGCAACATCCTTGTGAATCTTTTCTGCACCCTATCTAGCTTAATCACATCTTTCCTGTAGTGTGGCGACCAGAACTGCACACAGTACTCAAAATACGGCCGAACCAACGTTATGTACAACTGCAACATGATGTCGCAACTCTTGTACACAATGCCTCGGCTGATGAAGGCTAGCATGCCATACGCTTTCTTCACCAGCCTATTTACCTGTGTTGCCACTTTCAGGGAACTACGTACTTGCACCCCAAGGTCTCTCTGCTCAACAACACTCTCAAGGGCCCTGCCATTCACTGTGTATTTTCCTGCCCTGGTTTAAGTTCCCAAAATGAATCACGTCACACTTGTCTGCATTAAATTCCATTTGCCACTCCCTTGCCCACTTTCCCTGTTGATCTATATCTTGTTGTAACCTTAGACAACCTTCTTCACTGTCCACTATACCACCAATTTTGGTGTCATTTGCAAACTTACTAATCATGCCCCTTGCATTCGCATCCAAGTCATTAATTGAAATGACAAACAACAGAGCGTCCAGCACCAATCCCTGCAGCACACCACTGGTCACCGGCCTCCAATCTGAAAAACAACCCTCCACTACTACCCTCTGCCTCCTATCACCAAGCCAATCTTGATCCAATTTGCCAGCTCACACTTGATCCCATATGATTGAACGTTCTGGACCAGCCTACCATGCGGGATCTTGTCAAAGGCCTTGCTAAGGTACATGTGTACAAAGTCCATCGCCCTGCCCTCGTCAATCCTCTTGGTCACCTCCTCGAAAAACTCAATCAAATTCGTGAGACATGATTTCCCACGCACAACGCCATGCTGACTATCCCTATTCAGACCATGCATTTCCAGATGCATATAAATCCTGTCTTTCAGATTCCCTTCCAATAACTTTCCCACCACTGATGTAAGGCACACCGGCCTGCAGTTCCCTGGCTTATCCCTGCTGCCCTTCTTCGATAAAGGCACACAATTAACGATCCTCCTGTCTTCTGGTACCTCACCCATGGCTAACAATGATACAAAATCTCTGTCAGGGTCCCAGCAATCTCCTCCCTTGCTTCCCATAGCATTCTAGGATAAACCTGGTCAGGCCCTGGGGATTTATCAACCTCAATGCGCTTCAAAACCAACAACATATCCTCCTTTGTAACGTTGATATGCTCCAGGATATCGGTGTTCCCTCCCTTGAAGTCAGTAGCTTCCACTGACCTTCTCCATGGTAAATACGGACGAGAAATTTTCATTTAAGACGTCGCCCATTTCCTGTGGCTCCACACATAGATTGCCACACTGATCCTTAAGGGGACCTACTCTTTCCCGAGCTACCCTTTTACTCTTAATATACAATCTTTTAGGATTCTCCGTTATCTTATCTGCCAGAGAAATCTCATGGCCCCTTTTCGCCCTCCTAATGGCCTTCTTGAGTGTAGTCCTCCATCCCCTAAACTCCTCGAGGGATTCGTTCATTCTCAGCTGCCTATACCTGACATATGACTCCTTCTTTGTCCTGACCAGACCCTCAAAATCCCTCACCACCCAAGGTTCCCTAAACCTGCCAGCCTTGCCCTTCCATCTAACAGGAGCATTCCGGCCCTGAACTCTTACTATCTCACTTTTGAAAGCCTCCCACTTGCCAGACATCCCTTTAACTGTAAATAGCCTCTCCCCTTTAACTTTTGAGAGTTCCTGTATGATGCCATCGAAATTAGCCTTCCCCCAATTTAGGACTTCAACCTGAGGACCAGTCCTATCCTTTTCCATAACTATCTTGAAGCTAATAGAGTTATGGTCATTGATCCCAAAGTGCTCCCCCACTGACACATCAACCACCTGCACATCCTGATTTCCGAAGAGGAGGTCGAGTGTAGCCCCTTCTCCAGTAAGGCCATGCACATACTGCTTCAGAAAACTGTCCTGGACAGACTTAACAAATTCTTCCCCATCTGATCCCTTAGCACTAAAGCAGTCCCAGTCAATATTAGGGAAGTTGAAGGCACCTACTTTTACAACCCTATAATTCCTACACCTATCTGTGATTTTCCTACATATATACTCCTCCACTTCCCTCTGACTATTGGGGGGCCTATAGTATAATCCCATAAAAGTGATCAACCCCATTCCTATTTCGATGCTCTACCCATATGGCCTCGCTGGACATTCCCCCCGGGATATCCTCTCTAAGTATTGCCGTGATGTCCTCCCAAATCAATAGTGCAAATCCCCGTCCTCTCTTACTTCCACCTCTGTCGAGCCAGAAGGATCGGGACTACGGAACAATGAGCTGCCAGTCCTGCCCATCCCTCAACCACGTTTCCACAATAGCTATAATGTCACAATCCCATGTAGCGGTCCATGCTCTGAGCTCATCTGCCTTACCTGTGGTGTACCTAAATTTCCAAAAAGCCTTCGACAAGGTGCCACACAAGAGGCTGCTGTATAAAATAAGGATGCATGGAGTTCGGGGTAAAGTATTAGCATGGATAGAGGATTGGTTGACTGACAGGAAGCAGAGAGTGGGGATAAAATGAGTGCTAATATGGTTGGCAATCAGTCACTAGTGGTGTGCCTCAGGGACCGGTGTTGGGTCCGCAATTATTTACAATTTATATAGATGATTTGGAGTTGGGGACCACTTGTAGGGAGTCAAAGTTTGCAGATGACACTACGATGAGTGGCAGAGCAAAGTGTGCAGATGACTGTGAAACTTTGCAGAGGAACATAGGTACATTGAGTGAGTGGGCAAAGGACTGGCAGATGGAATACAATGTTAATAAATGTGAAGTCATTCATTTCGGTAGGAGTAACAGTAAAAAGGATTATTTCTTGATTGGTAAAAAGTTGCAGCATGCTGCTATGCAGAGGGACCTGGGTGTCCTTGTGCATGAATCGCAGAAGGTTGGTCTGCAGGTACAGCAAGTAATTAGGAAAGCAAATGGAATTTTGTCCTTCATTGCTAAAGGGATTGAGTTCAAAAGCAGAGAGGTTATGTTGCAGCTGCATAAGGTACTGGTGAGGCCGCACCTGGAGTACTGTGTGCAGTTTTGGTCTCCTTACTTGAGAAAGGAAGTACTGGCACTGGAGGGGGTGCAGAGGAGGCTCACTATGTTGATTCCGTAGTTGAGGGGGTTGGCTTATTAGGAGAGACTGAGTTGATTGGGATTTTATTCATTGGAATTTAGAATAATGAAGGGAGATCTTACAGAAACATATACAATTATGAAGGGAATAGATAAGATACAAGTAGAGAGGATGTTTCCACTGGCAGGTGAAGCTAGGACAAGAGGGCATAGCCTCAAGATTAGAGGGAGCAGATTTAGGACTGAATTCAGAAGGAACTTCTTCACCAAGAGGATTGTTAATCTGTGGAATTCCATGCCCAGTGAAGTAGTTGATGCAACTTCAGGAAACGTTTTTAAAGCTGAGGTAGATATCTTTTTGAATAATAAAGGAATTAAGGGATACGGTGAGAACGCGGGTACATGAATCTGAGTCCACGAAAAGATCAGACATGATCTTATTGAATGGTAGAGCAGGCTCAAGGGGCCGGACGGCCTACTCCCGCTCCTACTTCTTATGATCTTATGATCTTATGACTAGTTTGAGTGGCTGCAATAGTTTGAGGGGCTGCATTAGTTTGAGGAGCTGCATTAGTTTGAGTGAAGTCTTTAGTTTGACTGAAGTAATTTATTTGAGAGGCTGCATTAATTTGAGGGGCTGCTTAAATTTGAGGAGCTGCATTAGATTAAGGGTCTGCATTAGTTTGAGAGGCTGCCTTCCTTTGAGGGGCTGCATAAATTTGAGGGGCTTTATAAGTTTAGGGGCTGCATAAGTTTAGGGACTGCATATGTTTGAGAGGCTGCATTAGATTGTGGGTCTGCATTAGTTTGCGGGGCTGCCTTTGTTTGAGAGGCTGCCTCAGTTTGAGGGTCTGTATTAGTTTGAGGGGCTGCCTCAGTTTGAGACGCTGCATTAGTTTGAGGGCCAGCCTTATTTTGAGGTGCTGCCTTAGATTGAGGAGCTGCCTTAGTTTGAGGCTCAGCCATAGTTTGAGGGGCTGCCTTAGTATGAGGGGCTGTCTTTGTTTGAGGCGCTGCTATAGTTTGAGGGGATGCATTAGTTTGAGGGGATGCATCAGATTGAGGGGCTGCATTATTTTGAGGAGCTGCATTAGTTTGAGTGAAGTCATTAGTTTGACTGAAGTTATTTATTTGAGAGGCTGCATTAATTTGAGGGGATGCTTTAATTTGAGGAGCTGCATTAGATTAAGGGTCTGCATTAGTTTGAGAGGCTGCCTTCCTTTGAGGGGTTGCATTAGTTTGGGCGCGGCATACGTTTGAGGGGCTGCATTAGTTTGAGGGGTGCCTTAGTTTGAGGGGCTGCATAAGTTTGAAGGGGTGCCTTAGTTTGAGGGGATGCATTATTTTGAGGGGCTGCCTTAGTTTGCGGATCTGCATTATTTCGAGGGGTTGCATTAGTTTGAGTGGCTGCATTAATTTGAGTGAAGTCAGTAGTTTGAATGAGGTTATTCATTTGAAGGACTGCATTAGTTTGAGGGGCTGCATTAGATTGAGGGGATGCCTTAGATTGAGGGGCTACCTTAGATTGAGGGGCTGCTTTAGTTTAAGGGACTGCCTTAATTTGAGGGGCTGCATTAGTTTGAGGTACTGCATTAGTTTGAGTGGCTGCATTAGTTTGGGGGGGCTGCCTTTGTTTGAGGGGCTGCCTCAGTTCGAGGCCCTGAATTAGTTTGAGGGGCTGCCTTAGTTTGAGGGGCTACCTTAGTTTGCGGATCTGCATTATTTCGAGGGGTTGCATTAGTTTGAGTGGCTGCATTAATTTGAGTGAAGTCAGTAGTTTGAGTGAAGTTATTCATTTGAGGGACTGCATTAGTTTGTGGGGCTGCATTACTTTGAGGAGCTGCATTAGTTTGAGTGAAGACATTAGTTTGAGTGAAGTCATTAGTTTGACTGAAATAATTTATTTGAGAGGCTGCATTATTTTGAGGGGCTGCTTTAATTTGAGGAGCTGCATTAGATTAAGGGTCTGCACTAGTTTGAGAGGCTGCCTTCGTTTGAGGGGCTGCATAAATTTGAGTGGCTTTATAATTTTAGGGGCTGCATAACTTTAGGGGATGCATAAGTGTGAGAGGCTGCCTTAGATTGAGGGTCTGCATTAGTTTGCGGGGCTGCCTTTGTTTGAGAGGCTGCCTTAGTTTGAGGGGCTGCCTTAGTTTGAGGGCCTGCCTTAGATTGATGGTCTGCCTCAGTTTGAGGTGCTGCCTTAGATTGAGGGCCAGCCTTCGTTTGAGGTGCTGCCTCAGATTGAGGAGCTGCCTGAGTTTGAGGCTCCGCCTTAGTTTGAGACTCTGCCTTAGTTTGAGGAGCTGCCTTAGTATGAGGGGCTGCCTTAGTTTGAGGCGCTGCTTTAGATTGAGAGGATGCATTAGTTTGAGGGGATGCATTCGATTGAGAGGCTGCATTAATTTGAGGGGCTGCTTTAAATTGAGAGCCTGCCTTAGATTGAGGGTCTGCCTCAGTTTGAGGTGCAGCCTTAGATTGAGGAGCTGCCTTAGTTTGAGGCTCTGCCTTAGTTTGAGGCTCTGCCTTAGTTTGAGGGGCTGCCTTAGTATGAGGGGCTGCCTTAGTTTGAGGCGCTGCTTCAGTTTGAGGGGATGCATTAGTTTGAGGGGATGCATTCGATTGAGAGGCTGCATTAATTTGAGGGGCTGCTTTAATTTGAGGAGCTGCATTAGATTAAGGGTCTGCATTAGTTTGTGAGGCTGCCCTCGTTTGAGGGGCTGCATAAGTTTAGGCGCTGCATACGTTTGAGGGGCTGCATGAGTTTGAAGGGGTGCCTTAGTTTGAGGGGCTGCCTTAGTTTGAGGGGCTGCCTTAGTTTGAGGGGCTGCCTTCCTTTGAGGGGCTGCATTATTTTGAGGGGCTGCATTATTTTGAGGGGCTGCCTTAGACTGAAGGGCTGCCTTAGATTGAGGGGCTGCTTTAGTTTAAGGGACAGCCTTAATTTGAGGGGCTGCATTAGTTTGAGGTACTGCATTAGTTTGAGTGCTGCCTTTGTTTGAGGGGCTGCCTTTGTTTGAGGGGCTGACTTTGTTTGAGAGGCTGTCTTTGTTTGACGGGCTGCCTTAGTTTGAGGTCCTGACTTAGTTTGAGGGGCTGCCTTAGTTTGAGGGGCTGCATTAATTTGAGTGAAGTCAGTAGTTTGAATGAAGGTATATATTTGAGTGGCTGCATTAGTTTGAGGGGCTGTATTAGTTTGAGGCTCTGCCTTCGTTTGAGGGGCTGCCTTCGTATGAGGGGCTGCCTCAGATTGAGGAGCTGCCTTAGTTTGAGGCTCTGCCTTAGTTTGAGGCTCTGCCTTAGTTTGAGGAGCTGCATTAATTTGAGTGAAGTCAGTAGTTTGAATGAAGGTATATATTTGAGTGGCTGCATTAGTTTGAGGGGCTGTATTAGTTTGAGGGGCTGCATTAGTTTGAGGAGCTGCATTAGTTTGAGTGAAGTCATTAGTTTGAATTAAGTTATTTACTTGAGGGGCTGCATTAATTTGAGGGGCTGCATTACTTTGAGGAGCAGCATTAGTTTGAGTGAAGTTATTAATTTGAGGGGCTGCATTAATTTGAGGAGCTGCATTAGTTTAAGGGGCTGAATTATTTTGAGGGGCTGCCTTAGACTGAGGGGCTGCCTTAGATTGAGGAGCTGCATTAGTTTGAGGTACTGCATTAGTTTGAGGTGCTGCATTAGTTTGAGTGCTGCAATAGTTTGAGCGCTGCATTAGTTTGAGGGACTGCCTTTGTTTGAGGGGCTGCCTTTGTTTGAGGGGCTGCCTTAGTTTGAGGTCTTAACATAGTTTGAGGGGCAGCCTTAGTTTGAGGGGCTGCATTAATTTGAGTGAAGTCAGTAGTTTGAATGAAGGTATTTATTTGAGGGGCTGACTTAGTTTGGGTGAAGTCATTAGTTTGAGTGGCTGCATTACTTTGAGGAGCTGCATTAGTTTGAGTGAAGTTATTAATTTGAGGGGCTGCATTACTTTGAGGAGGTGCATTAGATTAAGGGGCTGCCTTAGTTTGAGGGGCTGCCTTAGTTTGAGGGGCTACCTTAGTTTGAGAAGCTGCATTAGATTGAGGGACAGCCTTAGTTTGAGGAGCTGCCTTAGTTTGAGGGTCAGACTTACTTTGAGGGGCTGCAAAAGTTGAGGGACTGCATATGTTTGAGGAGCTGCCTTAGATGGACGGGCTGCCTTAGATTGAGGGGCTGCCTTAGATTCAGGTACTGTAATAGTTTGAGGGGCTGCCTCAGTTAGAGGGACTGCCTCAGTTTGAGGGGCTGAATTAGTTTGAAGGGCTGCATTAGTTTGAGTGAAGTCAATGGTTTGACTGAAGATATTTATTTTTGGGGGCTGCATTAGTTTGAGGGGCTGTATTACTTTGAGGAGCTGCATTAGTTTGAGTGAAGTCATTAGTTTGAATGAAGTTATTAATTTGAGGGGCTGCATTAGTTTGAGAAGCAGACTTCGATTGAGGGTCTGCCTTCGTGTGAGGGTCTGCCTTAGTTTGAGGGTCTGCATTAGTTTGAGCGTCTGCCTTAGATTGAGGGGATGCATTAGTTTGACGGTCTGCCTTAGATTGAGGGGCTGCATTACTTTGAGGAGCTGCATTGGTATGAGTGAAGTCAGTAGTTTGACTGAAGTTATTTATTTGAAGGGCTGCATTAGTTTGGGTGAAGTCATTAGTTTGACTGAAGTTATTTATTTGTAGGGCTGCATTAGTTTGGGCGGCTGCATTACTTTGAGGAGCTGCATTGGTTTGAGTGAAGTCAGTAGTTTGACTGAAGTTATTTATTTGAAGGGCTGCATTAGTTTGGGTGAAGTCATTAGTTTGACTGAAGTTATTAATTTGAAGGGCTGCATTAGTTTGGGTGAAGTCAGTAGTTTGACTGAAGTTATTTATTTGAGGGGCTGCATTCGATTGAGGGGCTGCCTTAGTTTGACGGTCTGCCTTAGATTGAGGGGCTGCATTACTTTGAGGGGCTGCATTAGTTCGAGTGAAGTCAATGGTTTGACTGAAGTTATTTATTTGAGGGGCTGCATTAGTTTGAGGGGCTGCATTACTTTGAGGAGCTGCATTAGTTTGAGTGAAGTCATTAGTTTGACTGAAGTTATTTATTTGAAGGGCTGCATTAGTTTGGGCGGCTGCATTACTTTGAGGAGCTGCATTGGTTTGAGTGAAGTCATTAGTTTGACTGAAGTTATTTATTTGAAGGGCTGCATTAGTTTGGGTGAAGTCAGTCGTTTGACTGAAGTTATTTATTTGAAGGGCTGCATTAGTTTGGGCGGCTGCATTACTTTGAGGAGCTGCATTGGTTTGAGTGAAGTCATTAGTTTGACTGACGTTATTTATTTGAGGGCCTGCATTCGATTGAGGGGCTGCCTTAGTTTGAGGGGCTGCCTTAGTTTGAGGGGCTACTTTAGTTTGAGGGGCTACTTTAGATTGAGAAGCTGCATTAGATTGAGGGTCAGCCTGAGTTTGAGGGACTGCCTTAGTTTGAGGGGCTGCATTAGTTTGAGGGGCTGCATTAGTTCGAGTGAAGTTAATGGTTTGACTGAAGTTATTAATTTGAGGGGCTGCATTAGTTTTGGGGGCTGCATTACTTTGAGGAGCTGCATTAGTTTGAGTGAAGTCATTAGTTTGAATGAAGTTATTTATTTGAGGGGCTGCATTAGTTTGAGGAGCTGCATTACTTTGAGGAGCTGCAGTAGTTTGAGTGAAGTCATTAGTCTGACTGAAATTATTTATTTCAGCGGCTGCATTAGTTTGGGGGCTGCATTGGTTTGAGTGAAGTCATTAGTTTGACTGAAGCTATTTAATTGAGGAGCTGCATTAGATTAAGGGGCTGCATTAGTTTGAGGGGCTGCATAAGTTTGAGGGGCTGCCTTAGGTTGAGGGGCTGCATAAGTTTGAGGGGCTGCCTTAGTAGAGGGGCAGGCTTTGTTTGACGGCCTGCCTTTGTTTGAGGGTCTGCCTTTGTTTGAGGGTCTTCCTTAGTATGAGGGTCTGCCTTGGATTGAGGGGCTGCATTAGTTTGACGGGCTGCTTTAGTTTGAGGGGCTGGCTTAGTTTGAAGGGCTGCATAAGTTGTGAAGGGCTGCCTTCGGTTGAGGGGCTGCACAGGTTTGAGTGGCTGCCTTAGATTGAGGGGCAGCCTTAGTTTAAGGGTCTGCCTTTGTTTGAGGGTCTTCCTTAGTATGAGGGGATGCCTTGGATTGAGGGGCTGCATTAGTTTGAGGGGCTGTCTTAGTTTCAGGGGCTGCATTACTTTGAGGGGATGCATTAGTTTGAGAAGCTGCATTCGATTGAGGGTCTGCCTTAATTTGAGGGGCTGCTTTTGTTTGAGGGGTTGCATTACTTTGAGGGGATGCATTAGTTTGAGAAGCTGCATTAGTTTGAGGGGCTGACTTAGAATGAGGGTCTTCCTTGGTTTGAAGTCATTAGTTTGAATGAAGTTATTAATTTGAGGGGCTGCATTAGTTTGAGAAGCTGCATTCGATTGAGGGTCTACCGAAGTTTGACAGGCTGCCTTAGTGTGAGGGTCTGCCTTCATTTCAGGGTCTGCCTTAATTTGAGGGTCTGCCATAGTTTGAGGGTCTGCATTAGTTTGAGATACTGCATTAGTTTGAGGGTCTGCATTAGTTTGAGGGTCTGCATTAGTTTGAAGATCTGCATTAGTTTGAGGTTCTGCATTAGTTTGAGGTTCTGCATTAGTTTGAGGGGCTGCTTTAGATTGAATGGCTGCATTCGTTTGAGGGGCTGCTGTAGTTTGAGGGGCTGGCTTAGTTTGAGGGGCTGGCTTAGTTTGAGGGGCTGGCTTAGTTTGAGGGGCTGCCTTAGTTTGAGGGGCTGCTTTTGTTTGAGGGACTGCCTTAGTTTGAGGTCTTAACATAGTTTGAGGGGCTGCCTTAGTTTGAGGGGCTGCATTAATTTGAGTGAAGTCAGTAGTTTGAATGAAGGTATTTATTTGAGGGGCTGACTTAGTTTGAGGGGCTGCATTACTTTGAGGAGCTGCATTAGTTGGAGTGAATTTATTAATTTGAGGGGCTGCATTACTTTGAGGAGGTGCATTAGATTAAGGGGCTGCCTTAGTTTGAGGGGCTGCCTCAGTTTGAGGGGCTACCTTAGTTTGAGAAGCTGCATTAGATTGAGGGACAGCCTTAGTTTGAGGGGCTGCCTTAGTTTGAGGGTCAGACTTACTTTGAGGGGCTGCAAAAGTTGAGGGGCTGCATAAGTTTGAGGAGCTGCCTTAGATGGATGGGCTGCCTTAGATTGAGGGGCTGCCTTAGATTCAGGTACTGTAATAGTTTGAGGGGCTGCCTCAGTTTGAGGGGCTGCTTCAGTTTGAGGGACTGCCTCAGTTTGAGGGGCTGAATTAGTTTGAAGGGCTGCATTAGTTTGAGTGAAGTCAATGGTTTGACTGAAGTTATTTATTTTTGGGGGCTGCATTAGTTTGAGGGGCTGTATTACTTTGAGGAGCTGCATTAGTTTGAGTGAAGTCATTAGTTTGAATGAAGTTATTTATTTTTGGGGGCTGCATTAGTTTGAGGGGCTGTATTACTTTGAGGGTCTGCATTAGTTTGAGCGTCTGCCTTAGATTGATGGGATGCATTAGTTTGATGGTCTGCATTAGATTGAGGGGCTGCATTACTTTGAGGAGCTGCATTAGTTTGAGTGAAGTCAGTAGTTTGACTGAAGTTATTTATTTGAAGGGCTGCATTAGTTTGGGTGAAGTCATTAGTTTGACTGAAGTTATTTATTTGAAGGGCTGCATTAGTTTGGGCGGCTGCATTACTTTGAGGAGCTGCATTGGTTTGAGTGAAGTCAGTAGTTTGACTGAAGTTATTTATTTGAAGGGCTGCATTAGTTTGAGTGAAGTCATTAGTTTGACTGAAGTTATTTATTTGAAGGGCTGCATTAATTTGGGCGGCTGCATTACTTTGAGGAGCTGCATTGGTTTGAGTGAAGTCAGTAGTTTGACTGAAGTTATTTATTTGAAGAGCTGCATTAGTTTGGGTGAAGTCATTAGTTTGACTGAAGTTATTTATTTGAGGGGCTGCATTCGATTGAGGGGCTGCCTTAGTTTGATGGTCAGCCTTAGATTGAGGGGCTGCATTACTTTGAGGGGCTGCATTAGTTCGAGTGAAGTCAATGGTTTGACTGAAGTTATTTATTTGAGGGGCTGCATTAGTTTGAGGGGCTGCATTACTTTGAGGAGCTGCATTGGTTTGAGTGAAGTCATTAGTTTGACTGAAGTTATTTATTTGAGGGGCTGCATTCGATTGAGGGGCTGCCTTAGTTTGAGGGGCTGCCTTAGTTTGAGATGCTACTTTAGTTTGAGGGGCTACTTTAGTTTGAGGGGCTACTTTAGATTGAGAAGCTGCATTAGATTGAGGGTCAGCCTTAGTTTGAGGGACTGCCTTAGTTTGAGGGGCTGCATTAGTTTGAGGGGCTGCATTAGTTCGAGTGAAGTCAATGGTTTGACTGAAGTTATTAATTTGAGGGGCTGCATTAGTTTTGGGGGCTGCATTACTTTGAGGAGCTGCATTAGTTTGAGTGAAGTCATTAGTTTGAATGAAGTTATTTATTTGAGGGGCTGCATTAGTTTGAGGAGCTGCAGTAGTTTGAGTGAAGTCATTAGTCTGACTGAAATTATTTATTTCAGCGGCTGCATTAGTTTGGGGGGCTGCATTGGTTTGGGTGAAGTCATTAGTTTGACTGAAGCTCTTTATTTGAGGAGCTGCATTAGATTAAGGGGCTGCATTTGTTTGAGGGGCTGCAAATGTTTGAGGGGCTGCCTCAGTTTGAGGGGCTGCATAAGTTTGAGGGGCTGCCTTAGGTTGAGGTGCTGCATAGGTTTGAATGGGTGCCTTAGTAGAGGGGCAGGCTTTGTTTGACGGTCTGCCTTTGTTTGAGGGTCTGCCTTTGTTTGAGGGTCTTCCTTAGTATGAGGGGCTGCCTTGGTTTGAGGGGCTGCATTAGTTTGACGGGCTGCTTTAGTTTGAGGGGCTGGCTTAGTTTGAAGGGCTGCATAGTTTGTGAAGGGCTGCCTTCGGTTGAGGGGCTGCACAGGTTTGAGTGGCTGCCTTAGATTGAGGGGCAGCCTTAGTTTAAGGGTCTGCCTTTGTTTGAGAGTCTTCCTTAGTGTGAGGGGATGCCTTGGATTGAGGGGCTGCATTAGTTTGAGGGGCTGTCTTAGTTTCAGGGGCTGCATTACTTTGAGGGGATGCATTAGTTTGAGAAGCTGCATTCGATTGGGGGTCTGTCTTAATTTGAGGGGCTGCCTTTGTTTGAGGGGTTGCATTACTTTGAGAAGCTGCATTAGTTTGAGGGGCTGACTTAGAATGAGGGTCTTCCTTGGTTTGAAGTCATTAGTTTGAATGAAGTTATTAATTTGAGGGGCTGCATTAGTTTGAGAAGCTGCATTCGATTGAGGGTCTACCGAAATTTGACAGGCTGCCTTAGTTTGAGGGTCTGCCTTCATTTCAGGGTCTGCCTTAATTTGAGGGTCTGCCGTAGTTTGAGGGGCTGCGTTAGTTTGAGATACTGCATTAGTTTGAGGGTCTGCATTAGTTTGAGGGTCTGCATTAGTTTGAGGATCTGCATTAGTTTGAGGTTCTGCATTAGTTTGAGGTTCTGCATTAGTTTGAGGGGCTGCTTTAGATTGAATGGCTGCATTCGTTTGAGGGGCTGCTGTAGTTTGAGGGGCTGGCTTAGTTTGAGGGGCTGGCTTAGTTTGAGTGGCTGCCTTAGTTTGACGATCTGCATGAGTTTGAGGGTCTGCATTACTTTCAGGGTCTAACTTGGTAAGAGGGGCTGCCTTAGATTGCGGGGCTGCATTAGTTTGAGGGGCTGTATTAGATTCAGGGCCTGCTTTAGTTTAAGAGGCTGCATTAGTTTGAGGGTCTGCCTTTGTTTGAGGGGCTGCATTTGTTTGAAGGTCTGCATAAGTTTAAGGGGCTGCATTAGTTTGAAGATCTGCATTAGTTTGAGGCGCTGCCTTCGATTGAGGGTCTTCCTTGGTTTGAGGTGCTGCCTTTGATTGAGGGCCTGCCTTTGATTGAGGGTCTGTCTTCGTTTGAGGGGATGCAGAGGTTTGAGGGGCTGCAGAGATTTGAGGGGCTGCATTAGTTTGAGGGTCTGCATTAGTTTGAGGGGCTGACTTAGAATGAGGGTCTTCCTTGGTTTTAGGTGCTGCCTTAGATTGAGGGACTGTCTTGGATTGTGGGGCTGCCTTAGACTGAGGGACTGCCTTGGACTGAGGGGATGCCTTAATTTGAGGTGCTGCAGATGTTTGAACGGGTGCCTTAGTTTGAGGGGCTGCATAAGTTTGAGGGGCTGCCTTAGGTTGAGAGGCTGCCTTTGGTTGAGGGGCTGCCTTAGATTGAGGGGCTGACTTAGAATGAGGGTCTTCCTTGGTTTGAGGTTCTGTCTTAGATTGAGGGGATGCCCAGATTGAGGGACTGTCTTCGATTGAGGGGCTGCCTTAGATTGATGGGCTGCCTCAGATTGAGGGGCTGCCTTAATTTGAGGTGCTGCAGAAGTTTGAGAGGGTACCTTTGTTTGAGGGGCTGCATAAGTTTGAGGGGCTGCCTTAAGTTGAGAGGCTGCCTTTGGTTGAGGGGCTGCCTTGGATTGAGGGGCTGACTTAGAATGAGGTTCTTCGTTGGTTTGAGGTGCTGCCTTAGACTGAGGGACTGCCTTAGATTGAGGGGCTACCTCAGTTTGAGGGGCTGCCGTAGTTTGATGATCTGCATAAGTTTGATGATCTGCATAAGTTTGATGATCTGCATTAGTTTGAGGCGCTTCATTAGTTTGAGGAGCTGCATTTGTTTGAGTGAATTCAGTAGTTTGACTGAAGTTATTTATTTGAGGTGCTGCATTAGTTTGAGGTGCTGCATTAGTTTGAGGTGCTGCATTAGTTTGAGGGTCTGCATTAGTTTGAGGGTCTGCATTAGTTTGAGGGGCTGCATTAGTTTGCGGGGCTGCATTACTTTGAGTGAAGTCATTAGTTTGGCTGAAGTTATTAATTTGAGGGGCTGCATTAATTTGAGGGGCTGCATTAGTTTGAGGGTCTGCATTAGTTTGAGGGGCTGCTTTAGTTTGAGGAGCTGGATTAGTTTGAGGGTCTCCCTTTGATTGAGGGTCTCCCTTTGATTGAGGGGCTGCCTTAGATTGAGGGGCTGCCTCAGCTTGATGGGCTGCCTTAGCTTGAGGAGCTGCATTAGATTGAGAGTTGGCCTTAGTTTGATGTGCTGCCTTAGTTTGAGGGTCTGCATTAGTTTGAGGGTCTGCATTAGTTTGAGGGGCTGCCTCAGTTTGAGGAGCTGCCTCGGTTTGAGGTGCTGCCTTAGTTTGAGGGGCTCCATTAGTTTGAGGGTCTGCCTTAGAGTGAGGGATTTCCTTAGTTTGAGGGGCTGCATATGTTTCAGGGACTGCAATAGTTTGAGAGGCTTTCTTAGATTGAGGGGCTGCCTCAGTTTGAGTGTCTGCCTTAGTTTGAGGGGCTGCATATGTTTGAGGGGCCAAATAACGGGGTGGCACAGTGGCGCAGTGGTTAGCACCGCTGCCTCACAACTCCAGCCAGCCGGGTTCAATTCTGGGTACTGCCTGTGTGGAGTTTGCAACTTTTCCCTGTGTCTGCATGGGTTTCCTCCTCGTGCTCCGGTTTCCTCCCACATGCCAATGACTTGCAGGTTGATAGGTTAAGTGGCCATTATCAATTGCCCCTAGTATAGCCAGGTGGTCGGGAAACATAGGGACAGGTGGGGATATGGGATTGGTGTAGGATTAGTATCAATGGGTGGTTGATGCTTGGCAGAGACAGGGTGGGCCCAAGGGCCTGTTTCAGTGCTGTATCACTGAACTAAAGTTTGAGAGTCTGCCTTATTTCGAGGGGCTGTCTTAGTTTGAGGAGCTCCCTTATTTTGATGATCTGCATTACTTTGAGGAGCTGCATTAGTATGAATGAAGTCATTAGTTTGACTGAAGTTATTTATTTGAGGGGCTGCGTTAGTTTGAGCGGCTGCATTAGTGTGAGGGGCTGCATTAGTTTGAGGGGCTGCATAAGTTTCAGGGGCTGCCTTAGTTTAAGGCTCTGCCTTAGTTTAAGGGTCTGCAATAGTTTAAGGGTCTGCATAAGTTTGAGGGGCTGCATAGGTTTGTGGGGCTGCATTAGTTTGAGGGGCTCCATTAGTTTGAGGGTCTGCCTTAGAGTGAGGGGTTTCCTTAGTTTGAGTTGCTGCATTAGTTTGAGGGGCTGCCTTAGTTTGAGAGGCTGCCTTAGTTTGAGGGTCTGCGTTAGTTTGAGGGTCTGCGTTAGTTTGAGGGTCTGCATTAGTTTGAGGAGCTGCATTAGCTTGAGTGGCTGCATTAGTTTGAGGGGCTGTATTGCTTTGAGGAGCTGCATTAGTTTGAGTGAAGTCGTTAGTTTGACTGAAGTTTTTTATTTGAGCGGCTGCATTAGTTTGAGGGGCTGCATTAGTTTGAGTGAAGTCATTCGTTTGACTGAAGTTATTTATTTGAGTGGATGCATTAGTTTGAGAGGCTGCATAAGTTTGAAGGTCAGCCTTAGTTTGAGGGTCTGCATTAGTTTGAGGGTCTGCATTAGTTTGAGGGTCTGCCTTAGTTTGAGTTGCTGCCTTAGTTTGAGTTTCTGCATTAGTTTGCGGTCCTGCAGAAGTTTGAGGGTCTGCCGTTTGTTTGAGAGTCTGCCTTAGTTTGAGTGGCTGCATAAGTTTGAGAGGCCACCTTAGTTTGAGGGGCTGCATTATTTTGTGGGCTGCTTTAATTTGAAGTACTGCATACGTTTGAGAGACTGCCATAGTTCGAGGGTCTGCATTATTAAGAGCGGCTGCATTAATTTGAGGTATTGCATAAGTTTGAGAAACTGCCTTACTTTGAGGGTCTGCATTAATTTGAGGGTCTGCATGCTCCATGTCGGGCTGCTGCAGCCGGAGGATTGGGCCAGGCGGAATGCTCCATGTCGGGCTGCTGCAGCCAGAGGATTGGGCCAGGTGGAATGCTCCATGTCGGGCTGCTGCAGCCGGAGGATTGGGCCAGGCGGAATGCTCCATGTCGGGCTGCTGCAGCCAGAGGATTCTGCCAGGCCGAATGCTCCATGTCGGGCTGATGCCAGTGCGATCTTGTGTCACTGCCAAAGAGCAGGAGGGCAAGGAAATCCCGGTTAATATGTCAGGAAGCGTTATAAAGGATTACTGAACATTCTAAAGAGTTAGGAAATATTGTGAATGTTTTCAAGGGACATAAAGGATGATAAATGGATATTAATCTTTATGTCAGATTCTGAAGCATTAGAAACGGTTTTGTTTCGCAGGCTTTAAAGTATTATGAAGAATTGTAAAGGGTTATAAACTGTTGTAAAGCAATATAAATGAATATAAAA